>NC_081412.1:149881162-150200912 GCF_030272615.1 Cryptomeria japonica
AGCTACCACCTTTCCAAACTTGTAGACATCTTGACTCTTCAATATCTTGGTGAAAGAATATTTGGTTTCTCCATATTTTCCAAAGAGTAAATGAGCATAATTTCATACTCTTGCTAAGAGGGGGCTAAATATTGCATCATAAGTTGCATCTCTTTAAAAATATACACTAATTTTGGACTCAATTTAAGTTGTTGTGCCTTATTTATGCCTAATTGTACTTAGGTTTGACAAAGTTTCCATAAATTTGGTTCATTCCCTTATTCATGATGTTCCTCATGGCTCATTTTTATAGGACCAGGGTTTTGGGAGCCCTTATTCATGGAAATTGGACCTAAAATTTGAAAGATGAATGGTGGATTCACAAATAGTAGGAATTTCCTCTCCAAATTTGGAATTTTACAAAAGTTCAATTTGAAAAGGTGCAAGGACCATCCATATAAGGTCCATCTTGAAAATCAAATGATAATACCATCCATGCATATTAAATGATATAGTCAAGTAATAAAGAAGGAAAACCATTTCTTGAAGTTGTCAAATGATTTTAAAGATGCACAACAGTCCACTAAATGCAATTAACTAAAAAAGAAAACAAAGTATGCTACAAGATAGTGGGTAAGATGCAAGGAATGAAGTTAAATAGACAAAGAAAAACCATGAATATTACCAGGTCAAAAGGAGTACCTATGACCTCTTAGGTGTTTTTTCACTTGCATAAATTAGACTTCTTAAGGATAGAAACACATGTAGATATTAGTATGAAGTCTTTTTGACGATTTTTGAAGTAGTTGAAGGAATGACTTATTTTAGTTATATCTAACACAAGACAATTTCAACTCAAAGTAAGGAATAAAACCATATGTCCTATAAGTTTGGGAAGCTAATTGAGTAGTTGGATAAGGTAGAGCATGACTATATGGTAGTCTTGAGACTCTTTTAACTCGATTAGAACATGTACCAAGTATCTAGGAGCTTACAAAGCCAATTCAACCATATTTCAAGTGAAAATGCAACAAAAGGAGTAAAAGCTTTGAATACACCTCAAAAACCACTCCGACAACCAAGTAGGTGGAAATAGTCTTTTTCAACATTTTTTTTCTTCATAGATGCAGCCCTATATTCTCTTTATTATTTGAGATGAGAAATACATTGTTGGCAGTTCCGTTATTACCCAGTCTAGTATCAATATGATCTTGATACTTTCATAAAAGGAGTTACTATCCTAAGTGCTTGATAGTGTCACAAAAACTGAGTGTTGTAGCAGTGAATCTTCCTTTGACCTTTGGGTGGTCTTTCTCAAGCAAGACATAATTACAAGTTACATGTATTTGGGCCCAGCCCTAAGTTAGATTTACATAATAGATACTACCTGTGTATTTTAATTTGTCATTCACAACATTAAAATACAATAGATAGGTATCCAAGCTATCTACTATTTCAACATATCTATGATATTGTGCAAACCATTTAAGAAGTGATGTGAAACAAGGATGAAAGAAAACTTGTCTTAAAATTAAATAATTATAAAATGTATAGGTAACTTGTATTATCATACCCTATGATGCATATATTGAGTGGATTGCCATGATAGTAATATAAGGAAGTACAAGGAGGGAGAACGGTGATGAGGTCCTCCTCTAGGTAGCCAACCTCATGGTAGTTGACTGATGGTCGTATGAGGCCAAGGGGGTGTAAGACGAAGTCCACCGCTCTTGGACCTAGAAGGGAAGGACATTCCGGACACCCTATTGTATCTTTCCAAACTATATCATTATTGATTATTGACAAGGGGATAAGGATGAAAGTGATGAAGGGGAACAATGATAGGATACATCACTAGGTAGCCCACCTCATGGTAGTTTGGCCAATGGTCGCATGAGGCCAAGAGGGCTCTGGCTTTCACTCCGCTCTTGGGCCTAGGGTAGTGGGTCTCTTGGACACCTCATCATTCCTCTTACTCCCACTTTCTTATGATTGAGCTCTTATAGGGAGTTGGAAAAGACACTTGTTAAGTTAATTTATGCTTAATTATCTTTCTTTAGAGATTTATATTATTAGTTCTGATGGATTTCTAACCTATTGCGGGACCTCAATCAGGTACACATCTTATTCCATTTGTATTTTTACATAAAATGGTGATTTAGGGCAAGAACTAGGGTTTTTACAAAAAAAAAGTAGCAACATGTTTATTCTATGAGTGTTTCGAAAGCTATTTCATATTGGGAATCATTTTGAACATTCCATGATCATTGCTTGAGGACAAGCAATCTTGAGCGGGGCAGACTATAATGTCCCCACTTTGGAATAGAATTTAATAATAAATAATAATAATATTAAATTAAAAAAGAATAAAAATAAAATATTAAATAATATAATTAAAATTTAATTAAGTTAATGAATGGTCAAAAGACATGGAAGGAAAAATTGTGACTCCCTCAAACATGGGATATAAAAGGGAGAAGAGAACCTCATTTTGAGAAGGGGAGAATTTTGGAAATGAGAAGAGAAGATCTGATTTAAGAAGTGCAGATTTGATTGTGGAAGGTTGTGTCCCTTTCAAAGGGCAGAAATAATGAAGAATTGCTCTCTTTCAAAGGGTGCTAATGGTGCTAATGGTGAAAGGGTGTGTCTCTTGCAAAGGGCATACATGATGAAGAGGTGTGACCTCTTTCTCACATTAAGAGATATAAAGGGAAGGAATCAAAATCATCTAGTGACATCACCATTGATCAGATCAGCTTAGAACTATTATTAAGTTATAGGAATTGGCAGCCTCCTAGTAGGGACATTACAAATAGTGTAGCTAGAATGCAACAATGGAAGTTGAAATGCTATGCTAATGAACTTGCAAATGCCTATGATAATGTAAAATAAAGCCAAAGGCACACTTTGATATTGCTATGATCTCCTAAGCTCTTCAAAACAACGTGAAAGTGTAATAGACACTCTAGACTCTAAATGGAGATGAGAGGCTTCCTCTTTATAGGCAATTCATTGCTTAGATCCAAGGTGGCATAAATCAATGATTGGGAATCAGTCTTATGAAATGGAAGGTCAAGATCAAATTGGTTGAGAGAGGGGAGAGATAAATGGAGGATGTTCCTACTACATTGACAAGATGGAAGGATATGTGGGATAAAGAGCCACATGGGAAGATGCTCACAAAAACCATGAGAGAAAGATGGAAGAAGGAATCTAAGTTGTAGGGAGGTTGGAGGGAATATAAGATTCATGAGGCAAGTGTTTTATGAGTCTCTTTTGACTAGGGTGATATGGAGAAACCAATCTCTACAATGTAGGGAAGGTGGAGAGGAAATAGGAAATGGAATGCCACATAGGTCTCCACTCCCATTTGACTAGGAGCTATCAACTATACCATACCCAAGGATGTACCAAACTACCAGAACCTCGAACCCTTACCAGTCCTTGTCCCACAACTTAGGTATTCCACCTTGTATCCCTTTCAACCTCAAGGGTTTTCATTCTTCGATTGAATCACACTGAATTGCTCTGGAAACAAGGTTTGATAACATGACAAATCAGATGACCATTCTCTTTTTGCAATTGCTTTTATATGTTTCCCTTCTCACATGGGTGCCCAACTCTTGAAAATCCAAAACTAGATCTTGGGAGTTAGAAAAGGCCTTATCTAGCCCAATTAAATATTATACTTTATTTTAATCCATAAGATGTCCCTTTTTAACAAAATTTCACTTGGACAAACTTAAAACATTATTACAATATTATTTCCCTAATTTTGTTCCCATTAGCCCATAGGAAATAAAGGAATGCACTATCAGGTTTTCCTTGATTCATTTTGGAAAAAGGGAAATAACATCATCTGCCCCAAACAAGGACCATAACCGTATTTCCCAGGTATGGCTAACTTTCAAGGAGGGCCTCATAAGTTCATTATAGAGTTACTAACATGTTGGTTTGCCACAAAGTGCACCCACAACATATAGGAAATAAATATAACTGAACATCAAGCTGTGTAGTAGCAATCCAAACACAAATAAATGACTGAGACATTCGAAGAGCTTGGACAGTAAGTGCATTCCATCTAGACATTACCATGAAGATGTTGTAGTAAAATCACAAAATAGCTATACCAGATTCCGCAACAAATGGACTTTACGTTGCCAAATTCTAAAGGAGAAATGATATTTTTTTCATAAACAAATTTCACAACCTTACATTATATACATGGTAGCCAACTAGTTTTCTAAAATACACTAATAATATTTTTTTGGAAAATATTAGCCTAAGAGAATCCCCGCCATGGACCCATTTTGAGTCATGAAATTATTTAAACTACAAGTCCTCTTACAGAAGCTTTCACCCTGATTTTGTGCTCTAAATCTCATATGTTATAAATAGTTTATCTAATTTTTGCACTTATCAAGAAAATATTATGCCAAACTTTTGGACAAAGCAATCTCATTTGCAGAGGATTAAAAACTATTTTTTAAACATTCCTTTGAAACAATCCTAATTACAAAACTAGGGTCTTCAAACATAAACATCCCTAAAGAGTCCCATAACACACAGAGATTGAAGGTGTCCTACCACCCAAACTGAAAAGAAAAGAGAGAGGTGACTCAATTTACTTACTTTAAGATTTCATCCATGGACGCCCATTCTGGGTTTTTGGATATCTATTACATTTTGTGAGTTGAGTACCAGGGGGGATTAGAAGACCCAGTTGAAGGAGGATTTATGTGAATAAGGGTTGAGGGTGTTGGTGGTGATTGAATGTTGGAGAGTTGGATTGTGACTTAGACATGTTTATTTGTCTTATTTGAGTGTGATTCAATGGTTGGGTGAGGGTTGGTGAGTATGGGTGTGTTTTGGGATATTGAATCCTTTTGAGTAACTTGTGGCCTTGTGAGGGGTCTTGTGAGTAAGTGAAGGGTTGACATCTAATTGAATAGGTGAGTTGGGAGAAATATCTCCCTTGTTGGTTGAATTTATTTGATTATCTACATTAGCATGCCTTTTCACTATCAATCCATTCAAACTTCCACCCAAAGATTCAATCTTGTCAAAGTTCAAAATAAATTTCCTTGTTGTCCTTACTATCTTGCATCAACTTTCATATCAGTAGGTAGTCTTTTGCTTAGAACTATCATCTTTCATGGTAGGATACCATCTCAGTCCTTTGAGTTAAGTTAGCTTACCTTTAGAATTTATCATTTCCTAATCGAGTTGTTCAAGGGGAAAATGTCACTAATCAAGTTGAAATGTCAATTTCTCAATCTGTCTAAGGTAAAAGGTTAAAATAAATTGCAAAAGATAGAACAAGGCTACGAGAAAATGAATCATCAGTGTAGTCACATAAATATGTCCACTTAATTAAATGAATATTTAGTATTTATTTGATTATTTAACCATCAATCAATAATTAATTAAATTAATGTTTAATTAATTCATCTTAACCCTCTTCTCCTATTAATTAAATAAATTATTCAATTTATTTGATTTAATTCACTTAACCAAATTCAGACCATTAATTAAATAAATAAATCATATTTGTTTAATTAAACCTTCTCTCACTTTTAAATAAATTAATATTTATTTAAATCCCCCAAAATCCCATCTCTCACATTCAAATAAATTAACATTTATTTAAATCACCTTTATCCTCCACCCACTTGCATTTTCCTACAAATGCAAGTTGCACAACTATTTTAAATAAATAAATAATTTATTTAAAATCCTATTTATCCTCACCCACTTGAAACCTTTAATGGTTTCCCTTAAAGTCTTCAAACTTAATGGCTTCCTTCTAGAGTCTTCTCAAGCCTTTAATGGTTTCCCTCAAAGTCGTCAAGCATTTAATGCTTTATCTTCCTTTTTCTCATTTAAATAAATTAATATTTATTTAAATATCTATCCAAATGCAAATTACACTATTTAATTGAAATAAATGATTTTATTTTAATTGAAAATCCCAAAATTCCTCCCACTTGCATTCTCCTACAAAATCCACTTGCATGCCTAAATCACTTCTAGATTCTTCGAGCTCCTTCTAATTAGCCTAATTCACCCCCTAAATATTGTCACATTCCTAAGCAACTTGGAGTCACTTTTCAAAGCCCTCAAAGTCTTTGAAAGGCATTTAAGGCTTCAAATTTTCAAATGGTTAACCTCTAAAGTCTTCCAAACCATTAAAGGCTCTTACATAACCATTTATGGTTAACTCACCTTTTACCTTTGGTAAGAGACTTTCCTCTAACTTAACCATCCTTTTGACTCATGGGTCTCTTCAAAGCCTTTATTTCTTTGACTAAGGTAACCATTTAACCTTTGCACATTCATTTATCCCTTGGATAAAAGGAATATCCATTAACCTAACCCTAACCCAACCCCCTAGGGTAACCATCATGTCCCCTCAAGCATTTAATGCTCCTTATCTCTCCTCTCAAGCCTCCTCATGGTGACACTTGTCAACATGGGATTGGGTTGAAAGTCTCACATGGATTGAATATATTTCAATCCTCACCCTTGTTAAGATTGCTCAATCTTAACCCTTCATTTCCTCATTTCTTCTATAAATAGAACCCTTCTCCTCAAGCAAAGAAGAAAACATTAGAGTATTGTTGTTATACTGATATTAAAATAGAGCTTTTTCATAGCATCACTATCTAGACTTACATAGCATTTGTTTATCATATTCAACCAGCTTGAATCTCCATATGGCATCCATGGCTAGTGCTAAAAGCTGAGAGCTACACTAATGTGGAACTTGGAGAGGAGCGAAACAAGGGAGGAGCAACTATGAGCATCTTGATTAGCATTTGGAGGAGTGTAGTTTATCTATTCTATGTTTGTATGCTTTCTATTTCATGCTTAATATCTCTCTTGATATGCCTGTTTAGGATAATCTTTTGTTGTTAACACTAACATTTGTTTCTTGTGCTCTTGTGTGTGTTGCCATCAAACAGATTTTCTAATCCTTTTTGCAGAGCATCAATCAGTATTACCTAAATCCACATTATCAACAAAATCTAGAACTAACCTTGTATGTAAATAATTTATCATGCCAAAATTGCCAATTCTAACATGAAAATGAGACTAAGGAAAGCTCTAGAACAACTACTACTATTCATTCACATGTTCCTTATTACCCTCAATCACCACGAAAGATGCACAAATTGATTATAATAAAGAAGATGTTTCATAAATGTAAATATTAATTCAGGACTAAGGAAAATGAAAGAAATAAAAGAATACTAAGCAATCAAAAAAGGCTACCAATACCGTTGCAAACTATGAACTTCATTTCCATTAATTCTTCAAAATATACTAGCAAAGCACAAGTATTCAATCTACAACCTATTGCTAAATGTCTTTTGAAAGAAAACACACTAATGAGTGTTACTAAACTTGGACATTAAATAATCAATTATTAGACCCTCAAAATGAATTTTGAAATTACATTTATAGGGAAACTTTTTCCTCAAAATTAGAGATTAAATTCCACCCAAAACCTTATCAAACTAAGAGGTACAATCAACACACAAGATACTAGCCTATAACTGAATTAAGAACTATAAGTTGACTCGTGAAAATGAAATATAAGTCAGAAGGAACTTAGAAAATGGAGTCAAAGAAGCATGGAGAACAAGAAAAAGAGGATCTATCTAGGCCCCAACCCCCAAGATGACTCCTCCAAAAATTTTAAACTTAGGTGCACAAGCAACAAGATGAATAACAAAGGCCAAAGTAGGTTGTAACTACCATGAACCTGTCCATCCAAAGTGATGAGAATCTAGATGTTCCTAAGTGGCTACAATTCAACTTTGAAAGGATAAAGAAGAGAGTATTGAAGAAAGTAAGTTTGCAAAAGATGATCATTGAGGTTGAGACTGCAAGGAAGCCAAAGAAGGCAATGACTTTGTATGCCACCTAAAACTATGCAAAAGGAGAGATAGTTGTCAATACCCTAAAATAGAGAAGATTTAGTAAAAACTGCCAATACCCTAAACTAGGGTAACTCGAGACAGTAAGAAAATGGTTCGGGGGTCATATAGACTAGCTTTATACTGTATGTTAATTACAAAGTGATAAGTTGTGTGGTTGGAGATTTTCAGTCCACCCCTTCTAGGTTAGGATTGTGCTGAATCGAACACGATTGTATCTCCCTAGGGCTTCCGGGTCGGGTGTGTTAGGTTGGCTAGCAAGAGAAAGAAAGGCTTGCCCGAACAACACTGAATGAAGGTTGCAACTCAATTGAATAATATTTATTCCCATTGTTTTATTGTGCGTTAGTTTGATCTCCATCAATTCAGCAGCCAGAGGCAGACACCGCCCTATATATTAGCTCATACAATAGTGAATAATCAACACACATGTGTACGGGAGGAAGGGATTGTTGCGACAAAATTGAACGCTCACTCATCAATCACAATTCTATGGTTTTATGAGGAGTGGATTCCTACAGGGTATTACGCATTCAGGGAACCACACCTTTGACTAGAAGCCATCCGGCCTGAGATTGGATAATTAATATGAATACAAGATTGACCAATTTGCAATAAAAACTAGGGCAAATAACCACCACATGTCTCATTTCCTAACATCTTTTGCATAAAAAAGGAATCTCTCATACTCCAAGAGTTGCTTCCACAATCGGTCAATATCCCACAAGAATGCAGGCATAGCTAGCTTGTATAAAAGAAAGCAAAAGTTGTAGAATCTCTTGAATGGTATATTTTTTGCAACATGAAATTAAGGTGAATAATCTACCTCCTGCACAGGATTGCAAGCAATGCACAAATGCCTTCAATGCGGGTTTGATGTTGTTGGGGGTTGAAGTCACCACGGACGCCTATGCGGGATTGCAATAAACAAATGAATTGCCCTCTTCTTCTTTTTTAAAGTAATGGCCATGGTCATCGGAATTACGATGAACTCGAGCACTTTTTTTGAAAAAAAGAAAATTTTCATTGCTAATGCCTTCTTCGTCGAAACCAAATGGCAAATTTGCATCGGAATTAAGACAAATTTGGGCATTTTTTCAAAAAAAAAAATCAAATTTGGCCACAATATACCTTCTCCGTCAGAAACCTCAGTCGAAAATCTAGTCCAAATGTATTAGTGACCATAGAACCCTCAGGATGTGCTCTTTGTCAAACCAAAGACTTCAAAAATTTCAAGTGCCTCTCAACCATCCACATTGACCTTGTGTGTACAGGTCAACACAATTCAATCTCCTTGACTTGGTGTATGAGGTAGTGTTCTTGTGCATTGAAAAAAGTTGAAGGTATACACTTTTGCATTTCACACATTAGACGAGGAATTTTTCTCTTCCAATATTTTATATCTTCTTTATGGATTTCTTTAGATGACAACCACCTACAAGAGATTCAAGGCGCAAATATATTGATGAGACATTACAAAATAATATACTATATATTACATAACAAGTAATATCACTACAAATTGAACAATATCACTACTTACCTCATGTATTTTCCAAGATCATATATAACTTGCTTGACATTATTGTCAAAGTGGTCTGGGAGAGATAGAGATAGAACATACTGCAACAATTATAAAATGATATTTTTCATTGCTTTCTAACACAATACAATAAAAAGTACATGCAGTATACAAATATATAGTAAATACACAAGAACATGAATTACCTTAATGAAGGTATGCCAATCATGTGTTTTCATCCCTGGCCCAAATTCACTTTTCTTTGTTATGAGATTGTTTATGTTTGTAGCAAATCCTGTGGGAAATCAAATTTTTCGTATGACTTCTTTTATAGTATTGCTTTGCTGCTCCATTAATAACCAAGGAAGGGCACTTATATTAATTTGGTCTCCATCGCTATTTGATTGAATGACATTTTTCATTGCATGATTGGATTCTTGAATGTCACTACCAATTTGACAATTTTTTCTTTGTCATGCCTTCCATCCAATATTTTCCATAATGTCTCTATTATATTCTTTCCAATATGCATAGTATCAAACAAATGCACAATTTGTAGTTGCTCGTAGTAGGGCAACCTACTAAATTGTCTGGCATAACTCTTTAGTCCCTTTGGAAGGTGGTCATTAATGCCTTAATGACCTTCATGAGGCATATAACATGTTAAAAAAGTTAACAACAACGATCATCATCAATTACATCATCAGTAAACAAAACTCAATATTAAAATATAAATTCCAAACATAAACTATTAGATGGAATGACATTACCTTGACGATTAATTCCATTATATTCCAACTTCCATATGTGAGGTGTCATTCTTCGTGGCTTTGATGTAGTCTCTTCTTTCCCATTGAAAAGATGGTTTTTAGTATTTCGATACTTTGTGGAAGAAGCGCCTATACTCATTAAACACCTGCTTTCCTAAACTTTTTGAATAGTGAGATTTCATCTTTGGACCACAAACTAGACATGCAAATTTTCCCTTTGTTTGAAGTCCTACAAGATCATGTATAATTGGATTAAATATTATAATTATTATATTTATAATTATGCGCAAGTTGATCACTATAACATACCACAAAAATGTGTTAGCCCTGGGGCATCATGAATTGTTCATACAAGCATTGCATGGAATCTAAATTGTCTTTGTCCTATTGGTCTAGAGACGTCATACATAGTGACACCATTCCATAACTCCAACAACTCGTCGATAAGAGGCTTAATATATACATTCATATCTTTAACTTGGTACTTACCTAGTTGAAAAGAATCACACTTGTTCAAAGTTAAAAAGAATCACAAAAACAAACACACAAAATTACTTTTTTGCAAAGTTAGGAACAAATTCTTTTGGTGCTTAAAATCGATAAGGCAAATTTTATTTCTTGCATCAAACTAAAATTCACAATCAACACTTCATTTTGTGCAAGTTAAAAATAATCCCCAATTTGTCAAAGTTGTTCTCAAATCGATTTACTTCAAGCAAAACGTGCTCTTAATTCAGTTGATTAGGATTTCCAATTCCTAGATTACAACACATTTTGCCATTGAAGGATAAAAAGAACACCATGACTGTTAGAGCAACATCTCCAATTAGATAGAACATCATTGCAATGACAAGTTAAAAAGAACAAGTGCATTTCGTGTTTGGCACACTTGTGCAAAAAGAGTTTGTCGAGTGGTCCTACTTCTAACACACACTATCCTCTCCCTTGGCTTTCGTGGTCCCAGGTGCAAGAGAAAAGTGTTAGTAACACTCAAGTTTTATCTTTTTAAGAGAGGCCTGCCAAGAGATCGATCACTCTTGGGAACGACCTCGTGCGGTAAATCTCTTGAGCCGCTATAGAAATCAGGTGAGAGCGAAAGCTATAGCCTTGGGTATAGTTGTTCCTACAGTGTAACTTGCTGAAAGGACAAATGGGCCCCACCACAAGTTACAAGGCTCTTAAGTGAGTCACTACAGAATGAACTTATGTCCAAAAACATCAAAAAATACTAAACACCTTTCAGTAGTAGCCCACCCGTTCTATTGATTGAGGATATTTTTGATAAATTCAGTGCAAGAGCATAGAAGGTTTTGCTTCCAAGACACTCACCATACATATTTCCTTGAGTAGAAACATAGGTTTTTGAAAGGTTACTTGTAGCCCGATAAAAGTGGTGACTCCCCCATCATAGGGATCATCTATATGTTATGCTCGTGCAAGACTTAGTATATCACATCCTTACCTGCCACGATGGGATTCATAAGGTATGTAGTACCAAAGTCGAAGAAATATCAAGATGTGGGCTGAACTTATCGCAACTGGCCATTTGACCTTAGGGATAAAGAGTGTTTGAAATGTTTTCGTTTTGAGTCAAGACCAGTGTAAATTGAGCCGACTTCAAGCTTTGGAAAACACCTAAAAAATATTTAAAGGAAAGGGTCATAAAAAGTCCAAGGATTGGGTTGATCTAGACCCATACTTATTTGTTCCTTTTTGAGGCAAGATTCTTGTGTTTATGTGCTTGCTTTGTTTTCTTGTCAAAAGAAAAATCAAAAATCAATTCCAAAACAAGTATTCATCCAACACAAACATTTTTCAGAAACCAACAAAGGATCAAAATCAAACAACAAAAGTATCAAACTATATGACCATTCTTCACATCTTGAGAAAGAAGAATCTTCATCAACACATCAACTTCAAGAAAAGACCATTGAGCTCAAAGGCTCTTATCAAAAGGAGGAAATTCTTCTATCTTAATAGACAAATCTTTGTCTCTAATAGAGCTTTTCTATGTCACATGCGTCTCTATCTTCAAGGGAAATCAAATGAGTTTGATCAAGAGTCATTAAACCATCAAGCTTTTATGCAATATCATGCTTTGAGTTATCACAAGAACAAAGGAGGCAAGATCAACCTAGACTTCTTTCTAGACATTTGCATCACATATAACATAGCTCGGGAAGAACCACCAACTCTCGAAAGAGAAGAAGAAGAATTTGTCCCATATGTGACACATAGTTTTTATTGAAGTTGGCATCTCATCCATTCCCACGTTCACATCGTCAATCCATTTCAACTCTCAAAACATTAAGAGGTTCTTGTCCTAAGTTCTATTTCAATATTGCTTGAATCAAACACAAATACATCACTTTTTAGAGTGTCTCGACATCTAGGATAAACTCGTCCTAAAGAGGCATTTCTACGCAGGTTAAAACTAGTCTTTGAGTAAATCCTCTCATTACTAGGTAGTTGAATTTGTAACACATCTCAGATCCCTCTGAACCTTACCACACCAAACTTTGTCAATCAAACACAACAAACAAATCAAGAAAGAACTTTGGTAACATCTACCTTTAGTGCTAGAGATCCATATGCAAAACACCCCACCAAACATAAATCTCTCATTTCATCAACAACTCATCATCATTTTCACCCAACTTCAACAAAAACTTATAAACAAAATGGCTCAAACCCGATCTAGAACTAGACAAATGGAAATTGAAGAGGAAGAGGAGGAAAATATTAATGAATTCCAAGAAGCTCTTGGAGGAAATATAAATGATGAAAATCCAAGCACTCCTACTCCTGCAGCAATATAAAGGGCACAACACAACCCTCTCTTCAATAGACTTTTTGACGAGATACTCAGGAGCAATGCTGATGCTCACTTTTTAGGACTTGCTCAAGAAGGGGCTAAACTACCCTCTGACTTTGATGTTGCACAACTAAGACAAGCATCGAAACGCCAAAGTCGTAATGAGGATGAAAGAGGTAGAGAACACATCAGATACAACCTTCATCAAGGTAATCCACCTCCTCCTCCTCCAAATGCAATAGAGATGTTGAGGCAACAAGTTGAAAATCTTGCCCAACAACTTCATAGTGGTGTGAAAACTAATCAATTTTCACTCAATGACATTTGTCCCTATCCCTTTGATAGGGATCTTCATATGCCACCTTTTCCACGAGGGCTTGAAACACCCAAGTTCAAAAAGTATAGAGGAAAAGGAGATCCTCATGATCATGTTCGAGAATTCCATTCAGCTTACCTCAAAGTGGCATACGAGGATACATACCTAATGTGCCTTTTTCCCCAAAGTTTGGGAGGAACAACCACATCATGGTTTTCCCGATTACTAGGTGGCATTAGGACATTTGAAGAACTCATCCAAAAATTCCTGGCACATTACTCACACAACATTGAACGTGATATCACCATGGCTGATCTATGTAACACTAAACAAAAACCAGGTGAGCTATTTTCAGTCTTTCTGCAATGATGATGTCCAATGTCTAGCAGACGTTCTCTTCAGTTACCTGAACAAGAACTAGTGGAAATATTTATTTCCAACTTAAACAAAGAAATGGAATTTCACCTAGATGGAAAAGACACAGATTCTTTCAATGACATGATCACCAAAGGTTTAAAATGTGAGTGGGCTCTCATCAAGAAAGGACTTATCAAAATCTACAATGAGCCAAAGGATGGCCCTCATCCTCGCTTCAATAGTGACAAGCCTAACTTCTGGAACAAAAACAAAAACGTCGTCAACGATGGGGTTGTGGATGCAACAACTATCAAAAGTGCACAACCTGTGGTTCGATTTGCAAGATAGAACCCCCCACCCAAGAATAACATAGTTGCTCCTCTGAATCAAGGCCGCAACACATCTCAAGAGGAACCCAGACAACGTCAACAAAATTTTAAACCTTAAACAAACATACACTCCCTTAGGGGAACCCATTGAAATAGTGTTACGTCAATTAGTTTCTAAAAATCTGGTGACCTTACCCAAAACATCAAATTATGAACCTCAAGTCAAACCTTCATGGTGGAGGGATACTGAACATTGTGATTTCCATCAAGGGAAAGGGCATAAGACAAGCAATTGTCACAGATTGAAAGATCTTATTCAGGATCTTATTGACCGAGGTGAAATCAAAATCGAAGGACATGACCCAAAAACAACAAACAATGATCATCTTATGTTCAAAAATCCACTTCCATCCCAAGATCAAAGGGGTCCTTCCACTTCAGGGCAAAACACAGATACCACCAATTATACGCAAGCCGCATATAATTACACTGTGAATCACCTATATGATGTCAGTGAACAAATTGCAACTATTACTGTAGTCACACAAATCTGTCCAACTTAATTAAATAAATATTCGCTATTTATTTGATTAAAAATTCACTAGCCATTAGTTAATTAAATTAATATTTAATTAATTAATCTCCAAACATTCTTCTATTAATTAAATAAATTATTCAATTTATTTTAATTAATTCATTAAATCAAATTCACAATCAATTAAATAAATAAAATCTATTTATTTAATTAAAATCCCCTTTTCCTCTTTTAAATAAATTAAATAAAAACATTTATTTAAATCATTATCCCCCCACCTCCCCACTTGCATTTTCCTACAAATGCAACTTGCACATATTTATTGAAATAAATGAATTTTTATTTTAAATAAAATCCTATTTTCCCTCACCCACCAAATCCACTTGCAAAATCTAATCCCCTTCTAGATTCTTCTAACCCCTTCCTAATTAGCCTAATCCATCCCCTAATTATTGTCACATTCCTAAGCAAAATGAAGTCACTTCTCAAAGACTTCAAAAGTTTTTGAAAAACATTTAATGCTTTGTGTGTTCAACAAATTAACCCCCAAAGTCTTCAAAAACCACTAATGACTCTTACATGACCATTTATGGCTCTTACATAACCATTTATGGTTATTTCAAACTTGTCTCCCCAAACATTTATTGTTTTGACCATATTCATCATTTTCACATTTGCACAAGAGTTTATCCATTGGATAAAAGCTTTATTCTTTGAATAAAGAGTTTATTCATTCAACTAACCTTGACTTTAACTCCCAAGGTCATATCAAGCATTTAATGCTTATTCCTTCCCCTCTCAACCTATCTCACATTGACACTTGTCATCCTGGGATTGGGTTGAAAGCCCTCACATGGATTTGAAATCATTCAATCCTGACCCTTGTTGAGATTACTCAATCTCAACCATCCATTGCTCCATTTTTCCTATAAATAGAGCCCATTTCTTCATAATCCAGATCCTGAAAACTTGTATGCATTTAACCTATAGGCATTTTAGAGAGCATTTAGCATAGCAAACTAAAATCTTGTTGTTTTTGGGTTAAAATCAATCATTTTATTATCATCTAGTATTTTAGCTTCTTTATTTACATTTAGAGCAATATTTCAATCTCAAACCTCCATAAGCATCCATAGTGCAAAAAGTTGTTGAGAGCTACACTATTTTGGAACTTGGAGAGGAGAGGAACAAGGGAGAAGGAGCTAAGAGCATGCTAAGAGGCATTTGGAGATGCCTCATTATCTTTGTTTCGTTTGTTAGATATATTAGCATGATTTTAGCATCTCTTTTGATATGCCTGTTTAGATTAGCTTTTGGTTAACTAACACTAACGATTTTCTGGTTTCTTGTGTTGTTGGTCATTTGCTAACCTTGTCCATTTTACAGAGCATCATTTGGTGAACCCAACGTGAATCCAAACACCAAAAAGATCATTTTTTTAACCAATAACATGTTTGAATGTTGAAAATGTCACACACGTTGCGCTTTAGCGCTATTGAACTCGTTCCAGCGCTATTGATACTTGTTGTTCTAGCGCTATTGTTCTTACAATAGCGCTATTGTATCGAGTTCAACGTTTTTGACACTGTTTTGGCGCATTTGACATTGTTTTGGCACTATTCACCTTGTTTCAGCACTTTTGCCTTCTCTGTCTTTCCCTTTCTTTTAGCGCTTGTGTTAAATAGCACTTCTGTTTAAACACAGACTAGCGCTATTGTAACAGAACGTTGTACAAATCACCTTGTAACCAAAAAACCAAAAAAAAAATTTAGGCTTGTAGAAGCCCACCGAATAGGCGGATTTTACTAACTATTTTTCTCTTTTGTGCAGATTTAAATTAGATTAAAAGGTAGATTTATATTTTTTTACTAACTTGTTTTCGAAGTTGGTTTTAAAAATGAATTCACTTTTTATTTTGGTTTAAAATTAACTTCACATTTCAAATTTGGGCTTTAAAAAAGAATCACACATTTGTTTGGGCTCTTAAAAAGAATTTCATTGGTCCAAGGTAAAAAGAACCACAAACTTATACAAAACAACTTTATTTCTTGCAAGTTAGGAAACAAACTTCGTTTTGGTGCTTAAAATCAACAAAACAAAATTTATTTTCTTGCATCAACTTAAAGAAATTTACAATCAACACTTTGTTTTGGGCAATCTAAAAAGAACAAGCCATTTTTCCTTCAAGCTCAAAAACAATTTTACTTCAAGCAAGACGTGTTTTCAATTTAGTTGACTAGGATTTTCAAAATTCCTAGTTTACAAAATATTTTGCCTTTGAAGTTAAAAAGAACACCATGGCTGTTGGAGCAACATCTCCAAATAGTTAGATCACATTGCAATGGCAGATTAAAAAGAACAAGTGTTTTTCGTGCTTGGCACACTTGTGCAAAAAGTCGGTCGAGTGGTCCTACTTCTAACACACACTATCCTCTCCTTTGGCTTTCGTGGTCCTAGGTGCAAGAGAAAAGTGTTAGTAACACTCAAAAATTTTATCTTTTTAAGAGAGGCCTGCCAAGAGACACATCACTCTTGGGAATGACCTCGCGCGGTAAATCTTTCGAGCTGCTATAGAAATCAGGTGAGAGCGAAAGCTGTAGCCTTGGGTATAGCTGTTCCTACAGTGTAACTGGCCGAAAGGACAAATGGGCCCCACCACCAGTTATAAGGCTCTTAAGTGAGTCACTACAGAATGAACTTATGTCCAAAAACATCGAACATGACTAAACACCTTTAAGTAGTAGCCCACCCGTTCTATTGATTGAGGATATTTGCGATATAATTTAGTGCAAGAGCATAGATGGTTTTGCTCCCAAGATACTCACCATACATATTTCCTTGAGTAGAAACATAGATTTTTGAAAAGTCACTTGTGACTTGATAAAAGTGGTGACTGCCCCATCATAGGGATCATCTATTTGTTATGCTCGTGCAATACTTAGTATATCACATCCTTACCTGTTACAGCGGGATTCATAAGGTATATAGTACCAAAGTCGAAGAAATATCAAGATGTGGGCTAAATTTATTACAACTGGCCATTTGACCTTAGGGATAAAAAGTGTTTGAAGTGTGTTCATTTTAAAGACCAAGCGCAAATTGAGCCGACTTCAGGCTTTGGAAATACACCTTAAAAATACATCTAAAGGAAGGGTCATATACAAGTCCAAGGATTGGGTTGATCTAGACCCATACTCATTTGTGCCTTTTAGGCAACATTCTTGTGTTTGTGTGCTTGCTTTGTTTTCTTGTCAAAGAAAAATCAGAAAATCACTTCCAAAAACAAAGTATTCATCCAACCAAACATATCAAAAACAAAGTGCAAACAACAAAAGAGTCAAATTTTATGACCATTCTTCACATCTTGCGAAAGAAGAAGCGTCATCAGAATATCAACTTGAAAAGAAGACCATTAAGCTCAAAGGATTTGATCAAAAGGAGGAGATTCTTCTATATAAATAGACAAATCTTTGTCTCACATAGAGTCTTTCTGCGTCACACGTGCCTCTACCTTTAGGGCAAAACAAACGAATTTGATTCAGAATCATTGAACCACTGAGCTTTTATGCAATATTGAGCTCTGAGTTATCACAAAAACCAAGGAGGTAAGATAAATCCCAACTTTTTCCCAAACGTCTGTATCACCTACAACACAGCTCGAGAAATACCACCAACACCCGAAAGGGAAGAGGTAGAGTTTGTCCCATTTGTAACACAAAGATTTTATTGAAGTTGAAAACATTTTTCATTCATTTCATCCATCATCACTTCATCATCAATTCGTTCCAACTCTCAAAACAGTAAAAGGTTCTTGTCCCAAGTTCTCTTTTAGATATTGCTTGAATCAAAAACATCACATCACTTTTTAGATTGTTTCTACATCTAGGATAAGCTCATCCTAAGAGACACATCTACGCAGGTTAAAACTAGTTCATGAGTGAATCCTCTCATTACTATGTAGTTCAATCTATAACACATCTTAGATTTCTCTACACCTTATCACATCAAATCTTATCAAACAAGCAAGCAATTCAAAGAAGGAATTTCGGTTACATCCACCTTAAAAGTGTTAGAGATCCATATGCAAAACACTTCACCAACCATCAATCTTTCATTTCATCAACAACTCATCATCATTTTTACCCAACTTCAACAAAAGCTTATAAACAAAATGGCTCAAACCCGATCACAGTCAAGACAATGAGAAATAGAAATTGAAGAAGAAGAGGAGGAAAATCTCAATGAATTCCAAGAAGCACTTGGAGGGAATGTGAATGACGAAAACCCAAGTACTCCTACTCCTACAACAATAGAAAGGGCTCATCATAACCCTCTCTTTAACAAACTGTTTGATGAGATACTCAGGAGCAATGCGGATGCTCCCTCAAGAAGGAGCCAAACTCCCCTCTGACTTTGATCTTGCCCAATTAAGACAAGCATTAGAAAGACAAAGTCACCATGAAGAGGAAAGAGATAGAGATCCCATCAGATATAACATTCCTCGAGGTAACCCACCACCTCCTCCTCCAACTGAAATGGAGATGTTACGGCAACAAGTCGAGAATCTCGCCCAACAACTTCATAGTGGTGTCAAAACTAACCAATTCTCACTCAATGACATCTATCCTTATCCTTTTGATAGAAATCTTTATATGCCACCCTTTCCACGAGGATTCAAAACACCCAAATTCGAAAAATATAGAGGAAAGGGGGATCCCCGCGATCATGTCAGAGAATTTCATTCCGCTTGTCTCGAAGTAGCATATGAAGACACATACCTAATGTGCCTTTTTCCCCAAAGCTTGGGAGGAACAACCACATCATGGTTTTCTCGACTATCAGGTGGCATTAGAACATTTGAGGAACTTATCCAAAAATTCCTCGCTCATTACTCCCATAATATTGAACGCGACATCACCATGGTTGATCTGTGCAACACCAAACAAAAACCAGGTGAACTATTCTCAGTATTCCTGCAATGATGGTGCCAAATGTCTAGCAGATGTTCTCTTCAGTTACCTGAACGAGAGCTAGTGGAAATATTCATTTCCAACTTAAATGAAGAAATGAGATTTCACCTGGATGTCAAAGACACAGACTCTTTTAATGATATGATCACCAAGGGTTTGAAATGTGAATGGGCCCTCATCAAGAAAGGACTCATCAAAATCTATAATGAACCAAAAGATGGTCCTCGCCCACACTTCAATAGCGATAAACCAAGCTTCTGGAATAAAAACAAGAATATCGTCAACGATGGGGTTGTGGATGCCAGGACTATACAAACTGCACAACCTTTGGTTCGGTTTGCAGGACAAAATCCTCCACCTCAGAACAACATAAATGTTCCTTCCAATCAAGGTCGCATCACATCTCATGATGAACCAAGACCTCGTCAGCAAAAACAGAAACACACATACACTCCCTTAGGGGAACCCATTGAAACAGTATTGCGACAACTCATTTCTCAAAATTTGGTCACTCTACCTAAAACATCAAACTATGAGCCTCAGGTCAAACCTGCATGGTGGAGAGATACTAAACACTGTGATTTCCACCAAGGAAGAGGACACAAGACAAGTAATTGTCACCAATTAAAAGATCTTATTCAGGATCTTATTGGCCGAGGAGAAATTGAAATTGAAGGACATGACCCAAAAACAACCAATAATGATCATCTGATGTTCAAAAATCCACTTCCATCACAAGATCAAAGGGGTCCTTCCACTTCCAGGTGAGGCACTGATACCACTGATTATACAAAAGCTGCGTATAATTACACTGTAAATCATCTGTATGATGCCAGTGAACAAGTTGCAACTATAACCTTCAAGAATCCCAACTCAAATTGCAATGTTGTTACACGTCGTGGTAAGGTCACCATAAAGGCAGCTCCACAGGGCACCACCTCCATCCCAAAGCAGTACAATCTTGTGGAACAATTAGACAAAACCCCTGCACTTATATCCATTTTAGAGCTTTTGCGCCTATCACCATCTCATAAAACTATCTTGGATCAAGCACTCCAAGAGGTGACAGTCCCTACAAATTTGAATACAGACCAATTTCAAGCCATGGTTGGAAGTCTAAAGTCATCACCTTGTCTCACTTTTTCAGAAAGTGACAACTCTTCCTTCCAACAACCTCATAACGCTTCGCTACACATTGAAGGCTTTATCAACTAGCATAGGATCAAGCGAGTCTTGATCAATAATGGAGTAGGCCTGAATATTTGTACACTACAGTTGGTCACAACATTGGGATATGCAATAGAATTAGTGGATCCCCGTAAGAAGATCACAATCAAAGCCTATGACGATGCAGAGCGTTCCTCCAAAAGAGCTGTGGTACTACCAATCCGAGTGGGCCCTATAGTAAAGCACATCATCTGTCAGGTTCTGGACCTTTCTCTACCATACAATCTATTATTAGGAAAACCTTGGATACATGCCATGCAAGTCGTTCCATCTACCTACCATCAATGTATCAAGTTCCCACATAACGGTGTAGAGATCACAATCTTGGGCAATGCAAATCCCTTTGTGTATTGCCATAATATCAGCCATCAACCAGAGATTACCATTCCTAATAATAGAGAAGCCATTTCTTCCACATCATATATAAGTCCCGCCTCTCTTTCCAGTTTGAACACCACTATACCAAAGCAAGAAAAGCTTAAAATGAAGATAGCAGAGGAAGGTCCTGGGGAATACAACTTGAGTCAACTCTTTTGTGTGGGACAAATGCCCACTTCTCCTCGAACACATGGTAAACCACAGCAGTTACTCCAGCAACCACTAAACACGCCTACATGTGCTTTGATGCCTTTCATCCTTGGAAAGAGTCAAGAAGAAGAAACCCAAGATGAGGACTTGGTGGACTGGATCTATAAAGATCCCATCACCACTGATATACCGCAAGTTAAACCTCCTACGGATCAATATGGCAAAGGTCTCTTCATTATGCAAAGAATGGGGTATGATGGTCAAAGTGCTTTGGGATATTACAAACAAGGATGATATGAACCCCTACTACCAGAATTGAAGCCCAAAGATAATACAGGCCTAGGCTTTGAAAAGGAGATATTTCCTAAGCTCAGATTCAAAGGAAAACCCAACAAACCATTATGTCAGCCTACTGCAAAAAGGACACCTTTCATTATCAAAGCAACCTCAAGCACCATCCCAACTACCCCATCGAGGCACAAAACCCCAACACAACCATCACCAATGCCACTCATCTCACCAAACGAACCAGTGATCCCATCAACAATAGCAATAACATCAATAGCACCATTAGCAACAGTAACTGTATCAGAACCCGCAGCAGCATCTATGGCACCAATAGTTCCAGCAGAAGCCACTGAGTCAACACTACCGATACTCCCCGTACCAGATCCTTTAATCCCCATTGACCTTCCTGCAACACCGATCACTACAAAGGTACATCAACCAATCACACCTGCATTATTTAACTCCAAAGACATCCCAGTATGGTATAATAATCGGATGTTGGAAAGTGACTCAGAGACCGACTCACATGAGTGGGAATTTGATTTTGTATAGCTTAACACTTTAGATGAGGAAGACACATCACTACCTCCACCACGCAAAGACATCCCTGTTTATGGAGAAGCACAGATAAAGACCACTTGGGTTCCTGAACTGGAAACATCTTCCACAGACCCTACGTCTCATCCTACGCCTGATTCTGACAGGGAGAGTACCATTAACGACCTTCACCATAACGTCTTAACCCTCACTGATACATCTAACGCACTTAACCTAATCGATGAAGTAATGCCCATTATCCACCCTGAACTCATCGAATGGAACCAACCAAATCCCCCATGTCTTGACTTCTTCCAAAACGATGAGGCCATCATTGACTTTTTGAAATTAAGGGATAACCTACTAAGTGGGGTTCACAAAGCTGGATTCGCCATTGAACTTAAAAGCACAACATACTTCGGGGTGGATGCCAAACCTTTCAGCTGCAAAAATATAACAATAAAACATGGATCTTCCAGTGAAAACCACACTGTGGCACTGTTTGATTCAACAAAAGTAAAAAGAAAGAGCGTATCCAATGGTGAAAATCTCTCTGAGGCACCTGAGGATGAAGGGTTTGACATTCTCCCTGCTAATGCACAATAGGAACGATCAACGATTCTCATCGAGGAAACCAAAGAATACAATGTGTGGACTCCTGAAAATCCTCATCTCATACAACTGGCATCTCTTCTCACTCCAGAGGAACAACCTAAATTTATAGAATTCTTCTAGAAGCGCCAGATTAACTTTGCATGGTCATATGCAGACATGCCTAGGCTTGATCCTGATTTAGTCATGCATCACCTCACCGTAGTAGAAGGAGCCAAACTTGTCAAGCAGAAGCTTCGTGAGATGCATCCTCAAATTGCAGTGCTAGTCAAAACAGAACTCAAGAAACTCCTAGATGTTGGTTTCATTAGACCAATTGATTATACAGAATGGATATCCAACATTGTTCCTATCAGCAAACCAAAAGGGGGCATCCGTATTTGTACTGACTTCAGAGATTTGAATAAAGCCTGTCCTAAGGATGACTTCCCCCTTCCAAATATCGACATCATAGTGGATTTGATAGCAGGACATTCCATGCTTTCACTCATGGATGGCTTTTCAGGATACAATCAGATAAAGATCGCACCAGAAGATCAACATAAGACAGCCTTCACCTGTCCATGGGGCACATATTGCTGGAATGTAATGCCTTTCGGTCTCAAAAATGCAGGAGCAACCTATCAAAGAGCAATGACCACCATCTTCCATGACATGATGCATACTATGATGGAAGATTATGTGGATGACTTACTAGCAAAATCACTCACCAGAGAAGGGCATCTCCACGTCTTAGATAAAATATTTGGTAGACTAGAACAATACCATGTTTGGCTCAACCCAAAGAAATGTGTCTTTGGAGTAACCTCTGGGAAGCTTCTAGGATGCATTGTCTCAAGCAAAGGTATTGAGGTTGACCCAGCAAAGGTAAAAGCAATCATGGACATGCCACCTCCAAAGAATATTAGTCAGCTAAGGACATTACAAGGACGACTTCAATCCATCCGAAGATTCATTGCACAATTGGCTGATAAGTGTCACCCATTCACACACCTGCTACACAAGAACATCCGCTTTCAGTGGGATACCCGATGCCAGCAAGCATTTCAGATGCTCAAAGACTATCTCATGAATCCACCATTGCTGATGCCACCAGATCCAAGTAGACTGTTGTTAGTCTATATCTCAGCAACAAGTACAACAATGGGTGTACTACTGGCACAACATAATGCAGAAGGAAAAGAGTGTGTTGTTTACTACATCTCTCGCACACTGGTGGGCTATGAACTCAATTACACGCCTATTGAGCGAGCTTGCCTAGCAGTAATCTTAGCAGCCATTAAACTGAGGCACTATCTGTTAACACACAAAGTACAACTCATTGCAAAGATTGATCCACTCAAGTATTTACTCAGCAAAGCAACATTGACAGGTCGCTTGGCCAAATGGGTGATGATTGTAAGTGAATTTGACATCGAGTATATCGATCATAAAGCTATCAAAGGGCAAGTTATTGCAGATCAGTTGGCTGATGCACCACTCATAGGCGATCATCCTCTCATTTCCAATTTTCCAAACAAAGAGATATTCATGATCACAACAACACAACCATGGAAACTATACTTTGATGGTTTGTACACTAGGCATGGCTCGGGGGTAGGCATTTTGTTTATCACACCTCAAGGTGACAACATCCCGAAGTCTTACAGTCTCACATTTCCATGTACCAACAACACGCAGAGTATGAGGCCATGATCATGGGACTCAGGTTAGTCGTACAATGGAAATTACAAGAACTGCAAGTATATGGCGAATCCCAACTGGTCATTCGATAAGCAACAGATGAATATCAGACCAAGGATGATAAACTCATGCCATATAAGCAAATGGTGGACACTTTAAAGGCATCATTTACTACTATCACTTTTGAGCAGATACCAAGAGATCAGAATCGAGATGCTGACGCTATGGCTACCATTGCATCTCTCCTAGATCTTCCACAGAATTCAACACGCTACGAGTTCTTGGTAGAACAGCTTTGGATTCCTGCTTATGATATCCTCGAATCCGAAATGATATGTCGCCTTGTCGGTTCTTAATCCCCATGGTACGGTGAATTCTACACCTATCTTCGTGATCACACCCTTCCTCCCAACCAATCGAATAACCAACGTAAAACCTTCATTCGCCAAACTGCTCAATATACCATTATTGCCGAAACCCTATACCGACGTGGTCTTGATGGTACTCTCCTTCGATGTCTGGAACAAGGTGAGATAACAAAGGCTTTGGAAGAAGTCCATGAGGGAATTTGTGGGACTCACTCGAGTGGTCCGTCACTAGCCAAGAAACTCTTGCGAAATGGATACTATTGGCCATATATGGAAAAAGATTCCTACTACTTTGTCAGAAAATGCAAGAAATGTCAAGTTCATGGTGACCTGATACATGCACCAGCTTGGGAACTACAACCAATCACAACACCATGGCTTTTTGTCAATGGGGCCTTGACCTTGTGGGTAAGATTCATCCATCTTCATCCAATGGTCATAAATTCATTATTACTGCCACCGAGTATTTCACAAAGTGGATCGAAGCTGTTCCACTTACCCAAGTCACCGACAAGCAGATCACCTCATTCATCCTCAACTACATCATTTTCCGGTATGGTGTGCCCATGTCCATCATCATAGACAATGGTCTTCCTTTCAAAAATCAGGATGTCCGTGAACTTTGTGAGAAATTTCATATCCAACACCGCTTTTCCACTCCCTACTACCCCCAAGGCAATGGTCAGGCCGAAGCATCCAATAAAAATAAATTGAGGATCCTAAAGAAGATAGTCAATGATGTCGATCGTGATTGGCATGTTCAATTGAATCCAACACTATGGGCATATCGAACTAGCATTTGAACCCCTATAGGCGCAACTCCCTACTCATTGGTCTATGGTGCAGAAGCTATCTTACCTATTGAAGTCGAGATCCCATCACTACGGATTTCCTTGCACAATATAATAGATGATGAAGTGTACAGAGTCTCACACCTCCAAGACTTAGAGTTACTTGATGAGAAGCGACAAGCTGCATACAACCATCTCAAAGCCTATCAGCAGCACATGAGTAGAAGCTACAATCACCGAGTTAGATCTCGTACATTTGAGGTAGGTGATCTTGTTCTCTGAGAGAATCCTCGCAACCAACCAAACAGAGAACTTCAGGGCAAGTTTGAATCAAACTGGTTGGGCCCATATGTTGTCACTGCTGTATTCGGGTCCGGGGCATATCAGTTGGCTACATCAGAAGGAGAACTGCTCGCAGATCCAATCAACAACATGCACCTCAAACGGTTTTATACCTAAGCTGTACAAAGCATCAGGCTCCCCTACATACCAGAAAATACCAAAAACATTCAGAAAAATGTCCTGAAGAAATACAAAAACATTCAAAAAAGTAAAGAAAAATCATGCATCCAAACGGTGAACAACCACTCCGGTGGCACCTTGGGTAAGTGCGATGGTGAAAACCTGGCAAACAGGCACCACTCGTAAAAACAATGGCTCCAGTATCTTTCAGGCTCGTCACGATCACATTCATACATACACACATCCATCCATCTAAACCATGGCTTGTTATTTGCTCTATAATCAAAGAAAGTACTTCACGCGTCTTGCATCCCGCTTTGTCATAGTCATGTCTAAACTTGGGGGCAATACCTCTCAATCTAGTTGATGGAAGTGGATTCTACATTACTGGTGATTCATTTGGGTAAAACATTCAAAACTGTTTCACAAAATCCAAAAACATTCAAAAATGTCTCACAAAATCCAAAAACATTCAAAACAATTCAAAATCCAAAAACATAAAAAAACATCGAAAATCACACAAAAACATGGTAACACTTTGTACATACTCATCCACACAGATACAAAACAAACATTGACATAATAATCACACGATGACCATTTACCAATCAAACCACACAATCAACATCAACAAATCGGAAATTTTCTTTAACAAGGATGCATCCTTTCTTACCAAAACAAAGACAAAAGTGACGTTTTCTTTGACAAGAAAATTATGTTAAGCTATCAAATACTTGGTTGGTTTGTGAGTACAATCATTCGTTTATCTGTATCGGGATCTTTCAACATTATTTTGTATCATTTGCGCATTATTTCCAATGAAGTTCTGGGGCATGTACTAATGGTGTCTACGTGGGAAGTTCACCAAGCTACGTGATCTTATGCCAAATGCAGTCATGGATCATTACAACTTGCTGACTACAGCGTATACCTTGACCATATGGGCATGAACCATTACCAAGGATCTTTATTCTTTATTCTTTATGTATATACTGTTTGTTTGCAGGTACAATGCTCTTCCTTTGGTTCCTCCTACCTCATCCAACTGGATAAAGGTTTTTATCTCTTAGTACGGTATGCACTTGTCTCAGGATATGATCAGCCCAAGATCAAGGAGGACGATCCAAGTCATGCATGATCGGAGATAATCCTTGTCTGTTCCGCAAGCAATACTCTGGTTGACTTGACCCTTATATCAAGTCGTTTGTATTAACTTGCTATATAAAAACCATGTAAGGAATACTCAGGTCATCTTGAATCATTATGTCAAGATGCTTGTATTATCTTCCAACATTTTAAAGCTCAATGATGAAAATAGAGCACTATGGATCGTCATTTCATCTCATCTGTTTATATCTGGCATTCTGTTGCATATCACCCATCCATTCATTTATTCATATGTAGGCTTTATATGCAAAAGTGACCATTAAAGCTGGCCTTGGATACAATCACGATCGAGTACTCTGATACATCATCAATACATCATGCAAAGTCTCACAAACCTTGCATTTCTCATGGTCATATCATCATCGCATTTAGTTGCATCTTGCATTGAGTACATTCATGTCATTTTTAACTTAACATTGCATATAGTTCATTTTTTGACATTAGTTTTCATTAATCATTTGCATCATTGCATCAATCATAAATAATTAGATTCATTCATGGGATCAAATTGTCTTTTGATTATTTTTAAATCATTTACTAGGCATTCATTTAGTGTCAATTATCCATCATCATTTCATCATCCTTTATCATTTCTTATTGCATACATTCATTTATAGTTAAAAGGTGCATTCATCCATTTATTAAAAGTATCTTATTATGCTCATTTTAGGATTCATTCACATTGCATTCATTATCCTCTTTTTAAATTGCATTACAGTGCAGTTATTAAAACTATAAGTTATAATATCCTCACATTATCATTTTTGCTTAAAAACATATTTAAAGCATTTAGAATCATAAATCCATTTGTTTCCAAACATTGGTTCATACCATTTTATATATATCCATTATACATATGCATTCATTTAGGCATTATCATATAACCATTTGTACTTTACATTTTGATATCCATATTACATTCATATAAAAACATCTAGATGCATATCCATACATAAATATCATTCATTCAACCATTGCATTAACATCATCGCATAAATCATCTCATCATTATATTGCAATAGGAAACACCAAAATCCTGTTCATAAATCATCATAAACATACATCATTATCATGGCATCACACACATAAAGCATTACATCAAAAATCAAACAAATCATACATATATAAACCTGCATTCATATGTCAGTATCCCACATCATACATCATCATAAAAACACATGCATAAAAGAAACATCTCATCAAATGCATACATATACACAAATCCATCTAAGCAACAACTCATCATCCTACATAAACATCCATACATAATCAATTGAATATCATCAAAATATGGGATCTCCTCATATATATCATCTCATATATCAGAGTACAATGAAGTCTACAAAATCGGCTACCAAGAGCCATCCAAGATACAGTCCAAAAAAATAAACAATGATACAATACATATATGCAAAAATGTTCTCTCAAATGCCACTCTGGCCAGATGCTGTCCCACCACCTCCTCCACCTCCACCTGCTCCACCACTAGTGCCCACACCACTTGATCCATCTCTCTGTGGAGGCCTCATCGAACCACCACTCACTCCTGCATCCCCTGATCTCTCCCTTCGAAGAGGACCCATCACACCCCCATTGCTCTGCACCCTCTGTGATTACTCTGATCTGGCCTGCCGCATCTGAGAATAGCTAAGAGCTCACTGACTAACTGGCACCACCTCCTCATATAAACCTCGCCAGTAGTCTATCTCCGCCTGTGCTCGCCGCATCTCCCTCATCACCTCCCCCGTAGGCCCCTATGCTCCTACTCCCATTCAGACTCTCTCCTGCAGCTCTGCTAATCTCTCCACTGCACTATCCCTCTCCCGCAGCACCACCACCAACTCTGACTCCCATGCAAATAGCTGCACATCCCTAGCTGCCACCTCTGCCTCCAAATCCTCTACTCGGGTCTGCAAATGTGCTATCATGTGATCCCGAAGA
This sequence comes from Cryptomeria japonica, assembly GCF_030272615.1. NCBI lineage: Eukaryota > Viridiplantae > Streptophyta > Pinopsida > Cupressales > Cupressaceae > Cryptomeria > Cryptomeria japonica. Next base: position 149,910,303 of record NC_081412.1, read on the forward strand.
TCTCTAGTGGCTCCCTCCCTGGTATCCATAGCCGCCTCACCTGTACCACCCTCTCCAGTAGCTCCCTCCCCTTTGTCCATCGGGATCTCCCTCTCCATCCCCTCCCACTCAGCCAAACTCCTCCCTGTATCAATGCTCCCTGTGATATCTGTAGAGGCAGTCCACCTCTCCCTCTCTGTTGACTCCGCATCCCCAACCCCCCACCTCCTCCACCTCCTCCTCCTCTGCCACCTCCTCCACCTCTCCCCCTGCCCTCGGTCCTCAACCTCCTGCCCTCGGTCCTCAACCTCCTGCCCTCCTCCGTCTCCGTCCCCTCTCATCCTTAAAATCTGGGATCAGCTCTGCTAGATCAGATATCCGTAAGATCAGGTGCGCTGCCCGGTACTGCGTGTACTCATCTCACACTCCTGCATCCATGACCCTTGGTCGTATATCCCATGGTCTCGCTTGCAGTGTCCGAAACTCTGCCAGTGCTTGATCATACGGTAGCACTGGTCCCCATGCGTACCTCTCCCAAATAACCCGAGCATACTCTCCCGATCCACTGGGCAGTCCCTGCTGCCATCCAAACTATCTCAGCACTCTCCCGGGCACCTGTCTCTCCACATGATACGAGGTCCTCCCAATGAGGAATCGAGTCATAAACACATACGGCAGTGCCTCGACATCGTCATCCCATGGCTCACACTCCAAGTATGGTCGCCATATAACTGCATCCAGATCGTCTAATGCTCGCCGCCACCACTCTAACTTCCCCAAGTGGGGCTGACCCATCATGTCGCTATACATGAACATGTACGGCTGATCTACTACACGAAATCTCAGACTCACCGGTCGAGTCACTGGTACTTGCTCCCAAGCCCAAATATGCAGCAACGTCACTCCCACTACTAAAGAACCCCTCCCCCGGTAAACCACCTCATGGAGCTCCTGGTATAAGTGCGCCAGCACGCACGACCCCCACGCAAATCGAGTCCCCTCGGTCATCATCATCTCGATCACCTGTCCCCATCCCATGACCAAACCATGTGATCGCCTGTTCGGACAAAGAAGTCCTCCCACGATACTTGATAAGACTGCTGGAAGAGGCTCATATAATGTCGCTATCTCCTCCCAGGCAATCAAGCCATCATCAATAAACACATCCTCATCAAAAATCCTCTGCACTGCAAGGGTCCCCTAGGATCTGTCATATGTGACCAGCTCCCCTCGAATTGGAATCCGTAGGATGCGCCACACATCCTCTAAGGTCACTGTCATCTCCCCCTATGCCAGATGGAAGGTGCACGTCTCGCTATGCCACCGCTCTGCTAATGCTGTGATCAATTTGTGATTCATACAAATCACGGGCATGTGAATCACCTCATATAGTCCCGTGGCAGCAATACAATCAATCTTCGCCTGTGTCAATCGATCCCGCAACCCCTGTGTCGCAGGATGTCGCTCGCGTAACTGCAACACGCCCAACTCCTCCTGCACATGGACATTCATCAATCATCATCAGTTGTTTTGTTTTCAAACTTTCTTAAGTTTAAACCTAGACTATCAATAGATACTTTGATCAAGTATCTTTGGGCCTCAATAGGTAAGAAATCATGGCCACCTAGACTTCAACATGTATTTATCCTAATGACCTAAGTCTCATCAGGCTGCTATGGTTCAAAAAAACTCCCACTCCACATCGCCATCCATCCATCATTGGCATCGGGAGACTTTTCTTCATCCAAACTGGGGCATCTCTTTAACCTAAAACAACAACGCTATTTTACCAACAATAGCGCTACAACCCTAACAAAAGCGCTCAATCAGCTATCCAACAACGCTCAAACTACAAATGCGCTAAAACAACTACACAATAGCGCTAATCAAGATCAATCGCGCTCAAACAAGCCCTCAATAGCGCTTATTAATCAATAGCACCTAAACTTGCATACAATAGCGCTAAAACATTTCAAAAGCGCTCAAACAATGGGCAATAGCGCCATTGCGGCACAGTAGCGCTAGTTCATGGAGCAAAAGCGCCAAAACCATAGTTCCAACGCTCTTGCTCCGACTCAACTTGGATTCAGTAAAACACCTATCAAAAATGCGTAAAAATTCAAAATTCCAATTTGTGTACCACTGGTCCGTAGTCATCTGGCTGCTAGAACCGTCGGACTCGCTCAAATCTGTGCTCGGTAATCGGTATCGGCATCCTGACTGCTGCTCACTCCTCCAAAAGGTCACTATCAGAGCTTTGGTTTCACGTTGGTCGCGGTCACAAGTGATCCTGTTTTCACCCCTTTCACCCCATTTATACCCTTCACCGTCACTGTAACTTCCCCCCGCTCACCGCCGTGGTCCCCGTGAACTTCCCGAGCCCCCCATTTTTCCATTTTACCCCCATTTTCTTCTATTTTTCACCCGTCTTGCTCACTTCTTCTCTTCTAACACCCTGCCAATTTTCATTCTTTTTCGAGAGATCGCCCGATTTTTTGAAATTTTTTGGCCCATCTCTCGAGGGGGCATACCATCTATTAAATTTACATTTTATGGGGCATTTCTTCACACCAATTTTTCTTTCTTTGAAACGACGCGATAAACCGCACCGTCTCAAAGAGGGGCAAATGTAGTCACACAAATCTGTCCAACTTAATTAAATAATTATTCGCTATTTATTTGATTAAAAATCCACTAGCCATCAGTTAATTAAATTAATATTTAATTAATTAATCTCCAAACATTCCTATTAATTAAATAAATTATTCAATTTATTTTAATTAATTCATTAAATCAAATTCACAATCAATTAAATAAATAAAATCTATTTATTTAATTAAAATTCTCTTTTCCTCTTTTAAATAAATTAAATAAAAACATTTATTTAAATCATTATCCCCCCCACTTGCATTTTCCTACAAATGCAACTTGCACACATTTATTGAAATAAATGAATTTTTATTTTAAATAAAATCCTATTTTCCCTCACCCACCAAATCCACTTGCAAAATCTAATCCCCTTCTAGATTCTTCTAACCCCTTCCTAATTAGCCTAATCCATCCCCTAATTATTGTCACATTCCTAAGCAAAATGAAGTCACTTCTCAAAGACTTCAAAAGTCTTTGAAAATCATTTAATGCTTTGTGTGTTCAACAAATTAACCCCCAAAGTCTTCAAAAACCACTAATGGCTCTTACATGACCATTTATGGCTCTTACATATCCATTTATGGTTATTTCAAACTTGTCTCCCCAAACATTTATTGTTTTGACCATATTCATCATTTTCACATTTGCACAAGAGTTTATCCATTGGATAAAAGCTTTATTCTTTGAATAAAGAGTTTATTCATTCAACTAACCTTGACTTTAACTCCCAAGGTCATATCAAGCATTTAATGTTTATTCCCTCCCCTCTCAACCTATCTCACATTAACACTTGTCATCCTGAGATTGGGTTGAAAGCCCTCACATGGATTTGAAATCATTCAATCCTGACCCTTGTTGAGATTACTCAATCTCAACCATCCATTGCTCCATTTTTCCTATAAATAGAGCCCATTTCTTCATAATCCAGATCTTGAAAACTTGTATGCATTTAACCTATAGGCATTTTAGAGAGCATTTAGCATAGCAAACTAAAATCTTGTTGTTTTTGAGTTAAAATCAATCATTTTATTATCATCTAGTATTTTAGCTTCTTTATTTATATTTAGAGCAATATTTCAATCTCAAACCTCCATAAGCATCTATAGTGCAAAAAGCTGCTGAGAGCTACACTATTTTGGAACTTGGAGAGGAGAGGATCAAGGGAGAAGGAGCTAAGAGCATGCTAAGAGGCATTTGGAGATGCCTCATTATCTTTGTTTCGTTTGTTAGATATATTAGCATGATTTTAGCATCTCTTTTGATATGCCTGTTTAGATTAGCTTTTGGTTAACTAACACTAACGATTTTTTGGTTTCTTGTGTTGTTGGTCATTTGCTAACCTTGTCCATTTTACAGAGCATCATTTGGTGAACCCGACGTGAATCCAAACACCAAAAAGATTATTTTTTTAACCAATAACATGTTTGAATGTTGAAAATGTCACACATGGTGCGCTTTGGCGCTATTGAACTCGTTCCAGCGTTATTGATACTTGTTGTTCTAGCGCTATTGTTCTTACAATAGCGCTATTGTATCAAGTTTAGCGCTATTGTATCAAGTAAAAGATAAACATTGCAATTGAAGTTGCACATGTGAAAGACTTAACACAAACTCCTAAAGGGTTTCCCGACGTGAATTACTTAATTAAATTAATATTTCCTTCCGGTTAATTAATCCATTTTAAGATATACTTTAAACCATTAATTACTTAACTATACAAATCAATGATTGTTTAAACATTGCACGCGATAACAATAACATTATTATGCTTCATTCATATTAACACATTCAATTAAAATACATCAATGATTTAATTAAAGATATAAATCTTAACATCTAACTCATAGCATACTATATATTCCCTTACATTGCAAGGATAACTTAGTATTACAATTGTACTTATACACCAAGTCACATATAAATTGCAAAATGATTACATCAAATTACAACTGCCATGAAGGCATACATATAACATAGGATACAATCGACCACATAAGGATCCAAGAGATACAAATATGATCTGAGGAAACAAAGAGGTTCCAATTGGTACAACGGAATCAAATGAATCCAAGAGAAGCATCTGGAGCACTTGCAAAGCTAATCCATCGCAAGAAGGCATAGACAAATACCCAATGGAAAGTGGCACTATCACCCGACCATGTGGCCCAAAAAGGAACCACCCCTATGTGCTAGGAGATAGTACTAAGGCCCTCAAACAAGGCACAACAAAGAATCACATGGTCTAACATGTACATCGGGTACTCACACAAGACATAAGCATACAAATATGACTCTCACAAGAGTGCTCCAAGTAAAGCCAACACATGACTACACACTAGTGAACATAAGGGAAGACTATCATCGCATAGCTGGTATCACTAGTACATTTGGAGCGGTTTTCCGACAAGCATTTCCAACGAGCTATGCAATTTCTTTTGCTTTGTTGGTTTAATTTATTTTATTTTATTTTCAAAAATTACCCCATGTTCATCGGTATTCTAACATGTTAAAATTTCATGAATTTTACCTGTTGATCGACATATGTTAGTCCAATGATTTTCACAGCCTCTTTATTTCTTCTTACTCATCGAGATAACATAAGTCAATGACCTCTCTTCCTGCTGATTGGTGCGAGTTATCCCACTAGTCTCATCGGGCATCGAGATAGCTTAAAATGTGTTCAGGCGATGGGCATAATTTCTTCGATGTATTTTCCCTTGGCGTAACTCCTCCCAATACGTTATGTCTCCTCACCATAAGCTTTGACCCTTTATCGTCGTAACCTTTACCGATGCATTTTAATTTTGCCAGTGTCCATTGGGATAAGTCTTACCGATAGCATCATCGACTATCGGCAATACAAGATTTCTCCATTGCCGCTAGTGTGCGTTTTGCCAATGGACTTCATCGGTGTATTTTATCCCGATCACATGCTTCTACTTGTGTGTTACCATCGGGTTAACTTTTGCCGATAGTGCAGATTTCGTATTTCACGTCAGAATTCTGACGAACACATGGTATTTTAAAAAAAAGTAATTACGCATCATCATTATATGCGGGCTCAAGGTGCAAAAATTGGGAGGAAGCAGGCACAATTGCTGCAGATAGATGCTCGACAACAACTGTACAAGAGGCTGGTCCTTTCATTCTTGTCATCAAGATTTTTTTGCAAGTTCCTTTGCTTTCCTTTCATTCTCTTGTTCACTTTGTTTAATGGTATCCACTTTGGCAAAATATGGATCCTCAACCTCCTTAACCTCTCCATTCTACAACTGCCAGTTATAAAGACAAGTCGCTTCATAGCTTCTCAAGGGGTCAACAATTCTCTGTGAATGTAAACCCTTCCAGGCCTCAAAATAGCCCTTTGTATGGAAGCAACTTTTCTAGGTCCAAGGTCAGCTAAAAATTGCAGAGGAGAAAACATCCATTCATGTGATGTTGCTAGGTTTATGTCAACACCAACTTGGTTGGTTACTGTAACTATTACTTGTTCAACAACTTCATACTTGTCATCTGGACTAAGAAAATGTTCCAATGAATGAAGCTTCAATGATAATATCTCTTTGCGCAGACCACATAATGTTGCAACCATGGCCAATGGATTCAAAAGATACCAACCAAGAGCCACATCATGCCTCATAATCCCTATTGTAGATGTTCTTCTACCAGAAGGATTGATTGATCTATTTTTGATATTTTAAAATTATCATCTATCCATCAAGAGATCCTTACTAAAGTGTTAAAAGATGCCCATGTGCCTACTAACATTCATCCTACCCAATTCCAAGAACCAGTATGCCATTTATCCACTTTGGCAAAATATGGATCCTCAACCTCCTTAACCTCTCTATTTTGTGGCTACCAGTTATAAAGACAAGTCACTTCATAGCTTCTAGAGGGGTCAACAATTCTCTACGAATGTAAACCCTTCCAGCCCTCAAAATATCCCTTTGTATGGAAGCAACTTTTCCAGGTTCAAGGCTAGCTACAAATTGCAGAGGAGAAAACATCAATTCATGTGATGCTGTTAGGTTTATGTCAACACCAACTTGGTTGGTTACTATAACCCTTACCTGTTCGACAACTTCATACTTGTCATTTGGACTAAGGAAATGGTCTACTGAATGAAGCTTCAATGATAATATCTCTTTGCCAAGACCACATAATGTTGCAACCATGACCAATGGATTCAGAAGATACCGACCAAGAGGCACAACACGCCTCACAATCTGTGTTGCAGATGTTCTTCTCCCAGAAGGATTGATTGATCTATTTTTTATATTTTAAAATTACCATCCATCCATCAAGAGATCCTTAATAAAGTGTTAAAATATGCCCATGTGCCTACTAACATTCATCCTACCCAATTCCAAGCACCAATATGACATCTATCATCCTCTTATCAACTAGCCTTAAATCAAAATGATATGCTACCGAGTGATCCAACCCATAAATTTTTCCCTACATATTGAATTCATCATCATAAAACACAACATGAAATGAGTCCTAATAGATATTGGATCTATCATGCAAAATCCTTTTGAGTTGGAGGCTTGAAATATGAATAATTTATCTCATTTTATTTGTTAGTTGCATGTTTTGTTATGGGTTAATAGAAATATAGGTATTGTATAGAACTTTAAAAGAAAGTAGAATCTAATCAAACACTATATTTCATTTAATGTTATCAATAATTTTGACTACTTTTCTTCATAATGTGTATCTTGTATAGTTTATCTTAATATTGTCTTTCTTGTATCCTGTAGCAGTTTTGGAAGAATTATCATAACTTTGTTTTGAATCATTGGATCTTTCTATAAATTGGACGATAAGTCTGTAACAATGATATCAAGAGACTGGCCAAAGTGATTGGCTTCATTACAAGGTAAGGGAAACCTTTGTCATGTTTGTCTTCCTCAAAGTATGGATGGTGTCTATGGTGCAGGAGCACCCTTCCAGACTCTTTCTCTTTCTTTGTCTTGTTGGTGTTATGCTTCTTTAGAAGCCATTGTACATAAAATATTGAGCCATGTGCTCATAGGTCCTAGGTAGGGTCCTAGAGGAGATCTTAGGGGTCATAAGTCAAGATTGTGATTTTCTTGAAAATGGTGAGTATGTGTGTCCTGGAGGTGTTTAGGGGTCCTTCATATCATGGTGGTGTCCTTAGGTTGTCCCATTGTGGGTCTAGGAGTCATGAAGAGCAACATTGGGAAAGTTGCTCAAAAGTTGCATGACAACTTTTAAAAGTTGTCAAGCAACTTTTCCACCATGAGGTCAAAATCCTTAGGTTGGCGTGGAAAACCCTAAATGTGGCACAAAAACCAAGGTATGGGTAGTATAAGATGTTACAAACCCTAAGTTAAAGGGTTGGATGTCAGACATTGTACGGCCCAAGGAAGAAAAGCCTGACAGTGACTGTTTTTGAGTTACTAGTCAGTTTGAATGAAGTTACCGAGAAAACTAATGGATTGATTTGTGAGAAAACCTGTGTGAAATGTCATCTTTGATTATATATCTTCATTGTGAGTGATTAGATTAGCTTTTTGTTTACCGGTTGAGTGTGTTTGTAAATATTTGTAAGTTGGAGTCTTACTGTCCAGTTTTGGACTGGTTTGAGTAAATGAAGTCTTAACCCCATTCTCAGTTGTGGAACCACCATGAAACCATGGGAATGGATGTGAAGACCCTATATTATAGTCCCAAGCAAGCAGGGCCCTTGAAAATGCAAGGAGTCCAAGCAAAGACCCATTCCTAGGCGAGACTGGACAATGCCCGGTTAGGAATGGTTGTAGGTGCAGAGGTCTTGGAGAGCAAGGTTGATTAGTGGAGAGTGCATCCTTTGGAGGAAGTGTAGAGGAGTGAGTGAAGCATCATTGGTGTGAAGGAGGAGCCTCCACCAATCCAAACAAGGTGGCTAGAATACAAAACCTTCATTGTGACCCAAGTAGACTCTAAAAACCCTCACAAAAACCCTTGAAAACCTTAAAATCCACCTAGGACAGTGTACAGACACTTGGAGGCCTAAAACCTAGAAAATCCTTGAGTCCTTGCCAGATGAATGGCAGTCCTTTTTGGGAGATTGGGTTGTTTGTGCACTGTTTGTGAGAGGGAGCCCTAGAAGACCGATTAGGAGGCCTAATTGGTCCTAATCCTTGTAGCCCTATTTGGAGGCAAAAACCCAAATTTGTGAAATCGGTAAGGGGTTAGAATCTTGAAACCTCTTGGGGGCTCATGAATGGGTGGATAAACCATGAAATAGACCTGAAACAACCTTGCTAAGACCTTGGAAGGTGTGGAACAAGATTAGCCCTTATTAGCCATAGTAAGGGGTTTTGAGTCTCATGAGTAGGTGAGACCTTAGGAGCAGTATTGCAACTCATTGGTGGGTGGATTGGGCATGGTTAGGGGATTCCTCAAGAAAAGGGAAGTCCTAGAGACCCTAGGGTGTGTAGAGAACACCAGGTGATCTAAGGAAAGGATCCAAGAGCATAGACTAGGCTAGTCTATCCCAAACACCAACCCATCAGTCTATTAAGTTGTTGTCTTGTAAGGGTGTTTTGAAGATTGAGAAGAGAATTCTAATGGATATTAATCCCATTGTTGTCAAGTATGCCTGATTGGAATTGAATGTTTCCAAGGTTTATGTTCATTAGAGGGCAAATGATTCCTGAGATTGTCACTTCAATTAAATAATTACTGAAAACTTTGAATTGCTTGCTTGTAAATGAATGCTTTAAATAAAAGGTTACTTTATTATAAGTATGATTTCTTAATTGAGATTACTCTGAAAACACTTGATTAAATTATCTTCAAACAATAGTAGACCAATGCCTTCACCCCTAACATAATGTTGTAGTTACTCTTACTGAATTTAACTTTGCTCTGAAAGACGAATAAGACAGAATGAATAGATTTATCATAGGGAACTAATCAAGCTGATAATCAAACTGAAACCTAACCCAAACTATAATAACATAGGATATCACATTGAAACAATCTAAATAAATAGATTTATCACAGGGAACTAATCAAATAATCAAAAAGGTAAATACCATTAGAGATGAAAAACACTTGATCTTTGTATTGAAATAAACATAAGATAATCAACTGATTACATATAACACAATGTCTTTTCACCAGTTTGGCATTTCCAGAAACTTAACCCCAATAGTATTGTATATAATTAAATCTCCAAATCTATCTCTTATTTCATCAAAAGATCCTCTATATACAAATGAGGATTCAATTTCAAAATGAAAGGGAATACCCCTTCATTCAGAATTACACTAACTAATATCTTAACTAAAAAAAACAACTAATTGACCCTAACACAACTACCAACATAACAAACATATTACATAAGAATTTAAAAGACAACAATTTGAAACATTTGGAACAAGAGCTAATTGCCAAGCACTTCACCACAGTTCTTAATATGCTCCAAATACTTTTCCAACTTATAGGTATCCACATCATAAATTGCGTCCCTGACAACGATCTCCAATGTGACAAACCGCTCCATCTTTGAAGTGGTTTCCTTTAACTCTATTTCATCTGTCCGGGCAACATTAAGGGAAACATTGAGGAAACTCTGACATTCAATAATCCATTTATCCTTATCCTTAATTTCACCTTTCTGGTCAACTAACATAGGAATACCATGTTGGATTACATCTTTACACTCATCATATTTATTTTGTAATTCTGCATCGAATTTATCATGCTTTGCAAGTATCCTTTCAATTTTCTCAATCTCTTTGGCATCTGCTCCCTCCAAATTCTTCTCATGCAGCTTGACCGCCAGTCTGTTTTTTATCCTGTTATGTGATATTGCATTTTCCACATTTTTCTAAAACACATTCTTCCAAGTGACCCTGCAACTTTTAAAATATTTTATTCGATAAGAAAGAAGCAGTATAAATTCTTACACTTTGCATATGCTTGAGAATTCTTTGATTTTCCTGGTGCAATTCCTCACATTTCTTCTTCCATTTTGAATTTTCAGGAGAAAGCAACATGGGTTCAGACTATCCACTTCTTCTGATGGCCTCCTCATACATAGCTTTGTACTGATTCCTTTCCCTGACCACTCTAACCGTCTGTGCCCTGTTGAATTTGGAAATATCTACTCCTATATCTCTTGAGACAATAGGATCAATTTCTCCCACCTATAATTTAATCGTGTATCCAAAATCCCTATCCACATCAATGACTGTCGGTCTCTTGTTTGGTGGATACGGTGCCCATAGCATTAGTTCTTCCTCATCTAGATCAAACCTTGACCCAATAAAAATGTCATAATAATTATGTAATGTTTTTGTTCATTCAACTAGGTAAGTACCAAGTTAAAGATATGAATGTATATATTGAGCCTCTTATCGATGAGCTATTGGAGCTATGGAATGGTGTCACTATGTATGACGTCTCTAGACAAACAGGACAAAGACAATTTAAATTCCATGCAATGCTTGTGTGAACAATTCATGATGCCCCAGGGGTAACACATTTTTGTGGTATGTTATAGTGATCAACTTGCGCATAATTATAAATATAAAAATTATAATATTTAATCCAATTATACATGATCTTGTAGGTCTTCAAACAAAGGGAAAATTTGCATGTCTAGTTTGTGGTCCAAAGATGAAATATCGCTATTCAAAAAGTTTAGGAAAGCAGGTGTTTAATGAGTATAGGCACTTCCTCTACAAAGTATCGAAATACTAAAAAACATCTTTTCAATGGGAAAGAAGAGACTACATCAAAGCCACAAAGAATGACACCTCACATATGGAAGTTGGAATATAATGGAATTAATCGTCAAGGTAATGTCATTCCATCTAATAGTTTATGTTTGGAATTTATATTTTAATATTGAGTTTTGTTTACTGATGATGTAATTGATGATATCGTTGTTGTTAACTTTTTTAACATATTATATGCCTCGTGAAAGTCGTTAAGGCATTAATGACCACCTTCTAAAGGGACTAAAGAGTTATCCCAGACAATTTAGTAGGTTGCCCTACTACGAGCAACTAAAAATTGTGCATTTGTTTGATACTATGCATATTGGAAAGAATATAACAAAGACATTATGGAAAATATTGGATGAAAGGCATGACAAAGAAAAAATTGTCAAAATTGGTAGTGACATTCAGGAATCCAATCATGCAATGAAAAATGTCATTCAATCAAATAGCGATGGAGACCAAATTAATATAAGTGCCCTTCCTTGGTTATTAATGGAGCAGCAAAGCAATACTATAAAAGAAGTCATACGAAAAATTTGATTTCCCACAGGATTTGCTACAAACATAAACAATCTCATAACAAAGAAAAGTGAATTTGGGCCAGGGATGAAAATGCATGATTGGCACACCTTCATTAAGGTAATTCATGTTCTTGTGTATTTACTATATATTTGTATACTGCATGTACTTTTTATTGTATTATGTTAGAAAACAATAAAAAATATCATTTTATAATTGTTGCAGTATGTTCTACCTCTATCTCTCCCAGACCACTTCGACAATAATGTCAATCAAGTTATATATGATCTTGGAAAATACATGAGGTAAGTAGTGATATGGTTCAATTTGTAGTGATATTACTTGTTATGTAATATATTGTATATTATTTTATAAAGTCTCATTAATATATTTGCATCTTGAATCTCTTGTAGGTGGTTGTCATCTAAAGAAATCCATAAAGAAGATATAAAATATTGGAAGAGAAAAATTCCTCGTCTAATGTGTGAAATGCAAAAGTGTATACCTTCAACTTTTTTCAATGCACAAGAACACTACCTCATACACCAAGTCAAGGAGATTGAATTGTGTGGACCTGTACACACAAGGTCAATGTGGATGGTTGAGAGGCACTTGAAATTTTTGAAGTCTTTGGTTCGACAAAGAGCACATCTTGAGGGTTCTATGGTCACTAATACATTTGGACTAGATTTTTGACTGAGGTTTCCGACGGAGAAGGTATATTGTGGCCAAATTTGATTTTTTTTTTGAAAAAATGCCCAAATTCGTCATAATTCTGACGGAAATTTGCCATTTGGTTTCGACAAAGAAGGCATTAGGAATGAAAATTTTCTTTTTTTCAAAAAAGTGCTCGAGTTCATCGTAATTCTGACGATAATGGCCGTTACTTAAAAAAAAGAAGAGGGCAATTCATTTGTTTATTGCAATCCCGCGTAGGCGTCCGTGGTGACTTCAACCCCCAACAACATCAAACCCACGTCTAAGGCATTTGTGCATTGCTTGCAATCCCGTGCAGGAGGTAGATTCTTCACCTTAATTTCATGTTGCAAAAAATATACCATTCAAGAGATTCTACAACTTTTGCTTTCTTTTATACAAGCTAGCTATGCCTGCATTCTTGTGGGAAATTGACCGATTGTGGAAGCAACTCTTGGAGTATGAGAGATTCACTTTTTATGCAAAAGATGTTAGGAAATGAGACAAGTGGTGGTTATTTGCCCTAGTTTTTATTGCAAATTGGTCAATCTTGTATTCATATTAATTATCCAATCTCAGGTCGGATGGCTTCTAGTCAAAGGTGTGGTTCCCTGAATGCGTAATACCCTGTAGGAATCCACTCCTCGTAAAACCATAGAATTGTGATTGGGGAGTGAATGTTCAATTTTGTCACAACAATCCCTTCCTCCCGTATATGTGTGTGTTGATTGTTCACTATTGTATGAGCTAATATATAGGGCGGTGTCTGCCTCTGGCTACTGAATCGATAGAGATCAAACCAAGGCACAATAAAACAATGGGAATGAATATTATTCAATTGATTTGCAACCTTCATTCAGTGTTGTTCGGGCAAGCCTTTCTTTCTCTTGCCAGCCAGCCTAACACACCCGACCTGGAAGCCCTAGGGAGATACAATTATGTTCGATTCAGCATAATCCTAACCTAGAAGGGGTGGACTGAAAATCTCCAACCACACAACTTATCACTTTGTAATTAACATACAGTATAAAGCTAGTCTATATGACCCCCGAACCATTTTCTTACTGTCTCGGGTTACCCTAGTTTAGGGTATTGGCAGTTTTTACTAAATCTTCTCTATTTTAGGGTATTGACAACTATCTCTCATTTTGCATAGTTTTAGGTGGCATACAAAGTCATTGCCTTCTTTGGCTTCCTTGCGGTCTCAACCTCAACGATCATCTTTTGCAAACTTACTTTCTTCAATACTCTCTTCTTTATCGTTTCAAAGTTGAATTGTAGCCACTTAGGAACATCTAGATTCTCATCACTTTGGATGGACGGGTTCATGGTAGTTACAACCTACTTTGGCCTTTGTTCTTCATCTTGTTGCTTGTGCACCTAAGTTTAAAATTTTTGGAGGAGTCATCTTGGGGGTGGGGGCCTAGATAGATCCTCTTTTTCTTGTTCTCCATGCTTCTTTGACTCCATATTCTAAGTTCCTTCCGACTTATATTTCATTTTCACGAGTCAACTTATAGTTCTTAATTCAGTTATAGGCTAGTATCTTGTGTGTTGATTGTGCCTCTTAGTTTGATAAGGTTTTGGGTGGAATTTAATCTCTAATTTTGAGGAAAAAGTTTCCCTATAAATGTAATTTCAAAATTCATTTTGAGGGTCTAATAATTGATTATTTAATGTCCAAGTTTAGTAACACTCGTGTGTTTTCTTTCAAAAGACATTTAGCAATAGGCTATAGATTGAATACTTGTGCTTTACTAGTATATTTTAAAGAATTAATGGAAATGAAGTTCATAGTTTGCAACGGTATTGGTAGTCCTTTTTGATTGCTTGGTATTCTTTTATTTCTTTCATTTTCCTTAGTCTTGAATTAATATTTATATTTATGAAACATCTTCTTTGTTATAATCAATTTGTGCATCTTTTGTGGTGATTGAGGTTAATAAGGAACATGTGAATGAATAGTAGTAGTTGTTCTAGAGCTTTCCTTGGTCTCATTTTCATGTTAGAATTGGCAATTTTGGCATGATAAATTATTTACATACAAGGTTAGTTCTAGATTTTGTTGATAATGTGGATTTAGGTAATACTGATTGATGCTCTGCAAAAAAGATTAGAAAATCTATTTGATGGCAACACACACAAGAGCACAAGAAACAAACGTTAGTGTTAGCAACAAAAGATTATCCTAAACAGGCATATCAAGAGAGATATTAAGCATGAAATAGAAAGCATACAAACATAGAATAGATAAACTACACTCCTCCAAATGCTCATAGTTGCTCCTCCCTTATTCCTCTCCTCTCCAAGTTCCACACGAGTGTAGCTCTCAGCTTTTAGCACTAGCCATGGATGCCATATGGAGATTCAAGATGGTTGAATATGATAAACAAATGCTATGTAAGTGTAGATAGTGATGCTATGAAAAAGCTCTATGCTAATACCAGTATAACAACAATACTCTAATGTTTTCTTCTTTGCTTGAGGAGAAGGGTTCTATTTATAGAAATGGGGAAATGAAGGGTTAAGATTGAGCAATCTTAACAAGGGTTAGTATTGAAAGATATTCAATCCATGTGAGACTTTCAACCCAATCCCATGTTGACAAGTGTCACCATGAGGAGGCTTGAGAGGAGAGATAAGGAGAATTAAATGCTTGAGGGGACATGATGGTTACCCTAGGGGGTTGGGTTAGGGTTAGGTTAATGGATATTCCTTTTATCCAAGAGATAAATGAATGTGCAAGGGTTAAATGGTTACCTTAGTCAAAGAAATAAATGCTTTGAAGAGACCCATGAGTCAAAAGGATGGTTAAGTTAGAGGAAAGTCTCTTACCAAAGGTAAAAGGTGAGTTAACCATAAATGGTTATGTAAGAGCCTTTAATGGTTTGGAAGACTTTAGAGGTTAAGCATTTGAAGACTTAAAGCCTTAAATGCCTTTCAAAGACTTTGAGGGCTTTGAGAAGTGACTCCAAGTTGCTTAGGAATGTGACAATATTTAGGGGGTGAATTATGCTAATTAGGAGTTCGAAGAATCTAAAAGGGATTTAGGCATGCAAGTGGGAGGAATTTTGGGATTTTCAATTAAAATAAAATAATTTATTTCAATTAAATAGCGTAATTTGCATTTGGATAGATATTTAAATAAATATTAATTTATTTAAATGAGAAAAGGGAAGATAAAGCATTAAATGCTTGAAGACTTTGAGGGAAACCATTAAAGGCTTGAGAAGACTCTAGAAGGAAGCCATTAAGTTTGAAGACTTTAAGGGAAACCATTAAAGGTTTCAAGTGGGTGAGGATAAATAGGATTTTAAATAAATTATTTATTTATTTAAAATAGTTGTGCAACTTGCATTTGTAGGAAAATGCAAGTGGGTGGAGGATAAAGGTGATTTAAATAAATGTTAATTTATTTAAATGTGAGAGATGGGATTTTGGGAGATTTAAATAAATATTAATTTATTTAAATGTGAGAGAAGATTTAATTAAACAAATATGATTTATTTATTTAATTAATGGTCTGAATTTGGTTAAGTGAATTAAATCAAATAAATTGAATAATTTATTTAATTAATAGGAGAAGAGGGTTAAGATGAATTAATTAAATATTAATTTAATTAATAGTTGATTGATGGTTAAATAATCAAATAAATACTAAATATTCATTTAATTAAGTGGACAAATTTATGTGACTACATTTGCCCCTCTTTGAGACGGTGCGGTTTTATTGCATCGTTTCAAAGAAAGAAAAATAGGTGTGAAGAAATATGCCCCAGAAATGTTAATTTAGTGGGTGGTATGCCCCCTCGAGAGATGGGCCAATTTTTTTTGAAAAATCGGGCGATCTCTTGAAAATTAGAAAGAAGTGGAGGGGAGGTAGAATAAAAGAAATTAGCAATAACGGTGAAAGAATGGAAGAAAATAGGGTGAATATGGAGAAATAGCAAGCCAGTGGGTACCCATAGGTTATGCAGGAGATACGGTGCAAATGTGGTGTTGTGCTTTTGATTGATACTGTATAATTGATCAAAATTGGTTGGACAATCTGGTGCAATCGGTTTAATTGCCCTGGTCGAGTCAAAGCATGACAGTTGATGTCAGTTGTTCGCTTGGATAGGATAAAGTCTGAGTAAGTGAATTAAAGTGACTTGATGTTGACTTAGACAATTGATGTAATTTCCCGATGAAGTCAAGGTATTTGAAGCAAAATACTCGTTAAGACTTAGACATTTGATGTAATTGCCTGATGAAGTCAAGGTATTTGAAGCAAAATACTCGTTGAGACTTAGACAATTGATGTAATTGCCCGATGAAGTCAAGGTATTTGAAGCAAAATAGTCATTAAGACTTAGACAATTGATGTAATTGTCCGTTATGATTGTGTTTGATTGGTTGATCAATTGATAGTTTGTGCGTGTGATGGATGGTTGTGGTGAATCATAGCAGCCCCGTTGAGACTAGGTCATTATGATAAATGTCTGTTGTAGTCTAGGTTTGCCATAATCGATTACCTGTTGAGACCCAAAGATACTTGATCAGAGTATCTGTTGATAGTCTAGGTGTGTGTGAGTCGATGTGCATGTGTAGACAGAGTAATTGGCTTGATTGGGTTGATGGGAGATGATGTAGGGTATGTGATGCTGATTATCAAAATGGGGAGGGTGAGGGAGGGTTCGATGTTAGAAAGAAGAAATGGAGGACCTATGATGCATTCCTATGGAAGAAGAGGAAAATAGAGTATCTATTGTCATTACTATGTATGAATGATATGCAACTATTATGAATGTATGGATGGATGGAATGCAATGGAATGCAATATATACAGGTGAGATGGAATGACGATTCATAGTGCTTTAGTTTCATCATTGAGCTTTAAAATGTTGTAAGAAAATACAAGCAACTTGACATAATGATTCAAGATTACCTGAGTATTTCTTTCATGGAATTTGATATAGCAAGTTAATACAAGAAACTTGATATAATGAATCAAGTTGGCTTGAGTATTGCTTGCAGAATAGACAAGGATTATCTCCTTTCATGCATGACTTGGAACGTCCTCCTTGATCTTTTTGCCGATCATATCCTGAGACAAGTTCATACCGTAGTAAGAGATAAATCATTATCGAGTGTGGATGAGGCAGTAGGAACCAAAGATGGAGCATTGTACCTGTAAGCAAACAACTTATATAAAGAATAAAGAATATGGATCCTCGATAATGGTTCATGCTCATATGGTCGAGGTATACGCTATAGTCAGCAAGCCGTAGTATATTAGGAAGAAGTTTCATGTATATTTTCTTAAGGGGGAAACAAAAAAATTGATATTTATTCAACCACATCTCGGATTTAGAGTCATATTAGGAAGAAGTTTCATGTATATTTTCTTAAGGGGGAAGCAAAAAAATTGATATTTATTTAACCACAACCAATCTTTAAAGAAACTACATTTCAATGGTGCACAATTTTTCATAAGAAGCTCAATAGGGACTAGGGCTTTCAAAAAGGCTACAAACCCCTTATATTTGTTATTCAAATAGATATTACATTTTGTATTTTTTCATTCATCCCAAACAAGGGATTTGAATTCCCAAATATCACAAAAGTGTTACAATCCTCTTTTGAACAAATAATGGGCTTTTTTAGGAAAGGTAAGTGCTAATGGCTGCCCATGATACTACACAAGTCTATTCCACCATATGGAGGAGGTCCCAAAGTTGAAACCATGTTGTAAAGAGTCCTTTTTCCAATTTAAAAATCTACAGCATTATTGCCAAGAATTCTAGATAGATTGTAGGTAAAATGAAGCTTTAACAAGAAAGAAAGAAGCCAACAATATTTTATCAAGTCACCCACACCTTGCCATTTATTATTCATAGTTACAGCCTTACCAATACAATGCCAAATCAATATTTTCCATTGTTCTTCGCCTGACACCACCCTCACAATCCATTTAGCTACTAAACAAATTCCTTGTATCTTTGGATCTAAAAGACCCAGTCCACCTTTGTTCTTAGGTTGAATACAATGTGACCAAGATGTTGTTCTAAAACCTTTTTTACCTTCCCAATCTATCTACAAGAACTGGTGAATGATTTTGTTTAGGTCCTCATAACCTCTTTTGGAATCTATCCAACAAGATGAGTGGTAAACATGAGACGCCTAAATGCTCTTGTTAACCACTTGTATTTTTCCCACAAAAGGTAGAAATTTATTTCCCCAGTTAAACAATTTATTTTTAACTTAGTTAAAAACCAATTCCACATGTCATGTAAACTAACTCCTAGACCAAATGGAGTGCCTAAGTATCATGTGATTTTTCCATGTTTAATTTGTTTCCACTCCTTAGGAATCCATGGAAGAGTTGATTCAACTCTAATCATAAATAATTTGGTCTCATTGTGGGCTAATTTAGATCCCGAGATATAGGAAAAAATATTAAGGACCTCCAAAATATTGTTGATTTCAGATTCAAAATTTTGAATGAAGAGCATACTATCATTAGAAAAGTGATAGTTCAAAACAACTATTTTTGTTGGAATGGATATTTCGTTAGTCAAATTCATCTAGTAATATTTTTGTACTATGTATCCCATTGCATCAACTACTAAAACATATAAAAATGGTGATAGAGGACGACCCTGTTTGATTGAACGTTACAAATAAAAAGGTTCAATCAAAGGGTTGTTGATTATCAATTGTGCATTAGCATCCTTAAATAGAATTTGAACATGTTTACACAATTTAGGGCAAAAATCCATACATTGCAACATTTTAATGATAAAACTCCACCTCATTCTGTCATAAGCTTTATCAAAATCTAACTTTACAAGCAAAGCATCCTAACTGTTTTGTTGTGCCCAATCACTAGTTTCCCATGCCAACATTAAATTGTCTAAAATATATCTTCCACCAAGAAATCCAATTTTTTTAGGCCTGACTATCCCTTTGGCCAAAGACTTGATTCTTGTAGCTAAGGCTTTAGCAATTATTTTGTAAGAACTATTAAGAAGGGTGATAGGACGCCAACCAACAATAGAATCTGCATTTTTCACTTTAAGTAGAAACTTGATTAAACCCTTGTTCATATCACTCCCTAATGATCCCTTTTCCAAAGCTCCAAGATAAACCATGTAAAAATCTTCCTTAATATGAGATCACATCATTTGGTAAAATTCAAGTGACAACCCATCAAATCTTGGGCTTTTCTAGGGAGCCATAGAGAAAACAACATGTTCTAAATCTTCTATATAAAGCTCCATATCAATAATTATTCTATAATCCCAATCCACCTTTCTTGGTATGAACTCTAGCATTTCTTCCAAAATTAATTGTGCATCCTACAAATGGCGCTCCTCTTTAAATAACATCCATAGAAATTATGGAACAAAAATTTAATATCTTCTATTATTTCTCTCTTATGTTTATAATTTAAGAACTTAAAAAAATATTTTGAACCTATATAACCCTCTTTTATCCAATGTAGTCTATCTTTGATTCTTGCCCCTTGATCCTTGTAAATATATAATTTACATAATTGAGCTTCTAAAGAAGCTATAAAAGCTTGAATTGCTAAATTGCTTGGGTCTGAAATTAATACTTTTCTATTAAGTTCCAACTTTCCTTGAAGGGATTTATCATTTCTCTTATGCTTCCACGCCTATTTCTTACCAAAGGACCATAAAAAATAAACACATTTTCTTATAGCGGCTTTCCACCATTCGCTATAAGATTCCCGTTCACATGGTTTGGGAATGGAGTTCCAAATTCCAACTAAAGAAGATGTACATGAAGGTATTTTAAGATGGGAAGTATTCAACTTGAAAGGAAGTTGGCACTCCACAACCTTAACACTATCCTTTGCAATAACACATAAGATAGAAAAATGATCTGAAAGTAAGGCAAAAGAATCAACTTTCACACAAAGCCCATTGAGATTGGGATATAAAACTGATGCAGGATCATCCTTGTTCATGGAAATCTTGCATCAACCAAAAACATTTTCTTTCTGTTTTGCTTTATGTTTGCAGTTTCAACATTTCTTTCTGTGTGTATTGGTTTTGACTCATCGGATCATGTGGAGTTGGATTCTACTTGAAGACTTGCTCATATTTCTTATTTCCAAACTGCATCGTATTTGGATAATTTTCTGACAAGATATCGCTATCGGTTTCCTTGACAGTTTCATGTTACCGGTTGATAGTTTCTTGTTACCGATTGCCTGTACCTATTTTGGTGATCTACCAGAACCCCTTCCGAAGCTTGTGGAGCCTTGGGCATTGATTCCAATGTTCCTTGGCATGTGGCCAACCTTCTCCCGTGATCTACATTTCATCCTTTGGATTTTTGGAGGAATCTCTTGGCGGAGGTCGTCCTTATTGGTTGTACATGTTAGGTCTTGCTCTTTGGGTTTTGATCCCTTTTTGGGCCGACTGGATCCCCTTGGATCATATATATAATTGTTATTGAGCATTAGAATGTAAAATTCGAAGAATCAAGTATTTATAATGAGCATAGAAGATAGATATTGAGATTTAAGGTCCCGATTGTGACCTATTCTGTACTTTGAGCATGTTTTAGTAGGCCTGTGAGCCAGTTTCTGTAACTCGGTTGTTATCGGTTGGTTGTAATAAGTTTTCATGAAATATTCAATTTGTTTTGTATTGTGTCCATCATATCTTTGTGTTTCTGTTGTGTTTACTCTTGTTGACCGGTTTGGATTGATCTCTTTGAGGTCCCTCCTAATCGGTGACTGCTTCAAAAACTTAGCAGATTGGATAGTTGTCAACAACTTTTAAAAATGACTCAAACAATGATTAGTTCCACCCAATATTGAAGGAAATGGTAGCATTAATGTACTCCTACACATAGGAACAATTTTGTTTTAGTTCAACCATCACGATTTTCTATCCAACACTTCAATGATGGCTTAAATTAAGAATGTGTGTAGCCAAGCTAATTGAGCTAGTAGCAAATCTTACCAACACAATTTACATGTGGGCATACTAAAGAAAAAAATCTAGCTACTTTGACTTATGTACACAAGCTATAGCTAGTAATGCAAGGAAACATGGCATGGGGGTCTAATATCTCTAGTAGGTGCACTTTTAACCTAGCTCAATGAGAATTTATTAGTGATGATTTTTAGCCATTGGCAAATTTTTACATTTTGGTGTTTAGAAAATGGTGAATAAAATACATTTAGCAACCTATGTTTTCGACCAAATTTGACATTACTTTCATGTACGTAGCATTGGATCACCTTAGAGTAGTTTCTTTAATTTGTTAGAACAATATTATATTATCACATTTTCTAGACCAATTTAAGCTCCATTGCTAAAAAAAATTAAATTTTAATATGGATCTAATGGCTTATCATTTAAATTTAAATTTTTAAAAATTATGGTTCACCAACCATTTTAGATTATTTTTTCTTGAATTCTATAGCATCATTTACATAATTATCATCAATTTAGAGCAAAGGATAGTGTGATCACCAATCAAATTGTAAGCAATTTATGGTAAAGGGTGGTGCATTGTTAATGTAATTATAGTCAATACAAGGAAAATGTAAATAATTGCCACATAATTATAGGCATTTTAGGGGGAAAATATAAAAACACCATGGAATTAAAGATAATATAGGAAAAATGCATGTCATCATCATGAAATTATAAGTAATTTAGGGTAATGTATTTAACTATCCATGCAAAACTTATTATGCTTTTTTTGGCTACATGAACAAAAATTTAGTGTGGGTTCTTATTTAAGAAAAATAAATCTCCATTAAATCATTACACACTCTCTTCATATATTTCTCGCATTAAAAAATTGTGATTTCTATATTTGCATTTGATTAATCTAGATTGCACCATGCGAAAAGAGATAGAAATAGTGAGACAAAATTCAACAAAACAAAGGACTAGGGTGCCTAGAGTCATAGTCTACCAAGAATAGGAAACCTAGTACCATAGTTTACTAGCACTAGGGCGCCTAGTGCCATAGTCTAGTTGTTTGACGTAAAATTTAACAAAACTAAAGATTAGAGGCTCTTGGCTTTAGTTTGACCCTTGTTCTAAACCTAAGAACCTATCAAGAATATATTGCCTAGCCCCATAGTCCACCCATTTTGAGATCATATTTTTTTGATTATAGGTTCCTCTCTACATCCCCTTTCCATATTTGGGTTTGTTTTATCAATATCAGTTCTGTTTATTTATTCTATTTATTGTTAATTTTGCACCTCTTAGCCTAGTTCTTTATATCTATCATTTCCACGAGGGCTTCACTTAGTGAACCTAGGTTATAGCGCGTGTGTTCATGGCATACTAAATAATCCCCCTATTTTCAAAAAATATTGCCCTAAACTCCTTTTTTGTCACCCCCTCCCAATTCACACCCTGAATTGAAAGCCCCCCTATTTTCACCAAATATTTTATTTTTTCACAACCAGAATTAAACTCCCCCTATTTTCATCGATAGGCAATATATTGCACCCTCATTTTTGGGATATTAAATCTCCCAATATGAATGCACATGATATAATATTGCCTAGACAATGAAGCCCCCGTGATAATTTCCAATCAATCAAATTAATCAATAAGAGAACAATCAAACCATTGTGTTTGACTCTCTTTTAATGTTTTATATGTGGGCCTATTGGATGTTATCTAATGTAATTGGTGGGATTAGGTTTGATTCCTAGTTTGCATGTTTAGACTAGTGAACCACATTTCCACTACATTACAAATTATCAAGGATAATTACACTTTGGGTGAACTCTTGGGTACTTCTCAAACCTGATTGATGGGCCAATGTGGTTTTATCACTTATATAGGGTGATTCTTAGTTTGTGAAGGGAAAAATGATGGTCATACATGCACTCATATCATTGAAACATCTCAACATAGTCTATTTTCAATTCCCTAGTATTGCAAGAAAGATACTTCAATTAAAAGGAATAAGAAGCTTTGAGTTAATATAAACATAAATAAGAGTAAATCATAATTTAAAAAGAGACAAAAAAATTAATTGTGTATAATATGAAGTATCTTAATTTTGAAAAGAAATAAACAAGATTTATTTTATAAATTATCCAAGATAATATATATAATAGGAAAATAAAGAACATATTAACCTAGAAAAGGGATTTGAGACAGTAACACTGGAAATCAAATATTTCAAAATTGATAGAGAAAGTACAAGTACTTACGTTTAATTATGATTTAGAGATGTCATGGTGTAGATCATGCTCAATGATCTAATATATTTTTCTATGATCATATCTAATACTATTATGGTTTTATAAACATCAACATGACTTTTTCTATTCGTTGGTTCAAATTTGTAACTATAGAAGTGATTCCTAGACATGTGTGGCTTTGACTTAAATCTACAAATTTTACCTTTTTCTATAGATTCAACCCATGCATTTGTGAATTGTTGAAATTCACTTACCTTTGATATGAGAACATGGTGGTATCTAAAGATACATTTGTGCTTAACTTTCTTCATGTGTGCACATAAACCCACAAATGAAGCACAATTGTTAAGATATATACTTTGTTGAATAGTAGGCAATCATTTAGTAAAAAACTATATAATTTGAAACTCATCATCAAGTATTTGATATAATTTGAAACTCATCATCAAGTATTATAATCTTAAGACATAATCATGTTTGCATTCGTTAGATCCTTGTTGACAAGAAAATAAATTTCACATAGTAGTCTTCAATCAAACTTTCACATGCAAATGACTCAGAAAAGTAGACACCAATTATATCCTCGTACACAAACTGTAAAAATGCAAAAATTAAAAGATCTCAAACATTTCATAATATCTCCTTTACCATTTTACATATCAATTCTAAGAGCCAAAAAAACAACTAGTAATGGATAAGTTAAAATATCAAAATTAAGTGGACTATGTTGCACTTCAACAAATGCATCCTTATTACTTCAATTAGGTAACACACCACATTTTTATTCATTTTATGAAACCTTTGAAGAAGAATTTCAAGGTTAGAAAGGAGTCCACTAGGAGAATGGATATGAGATATAAGGGGTGGGTATAGTTAGGTTGTGATATAATGAAAGAGGATGAAGTGGTATTAACACTATAGTAGGAGGAACACAAGGTGGTGACTATAGTAGAGGGATGAGAGGTAGGCACAACACTACTAATATGAGGTAGAAATGATGCTATTAGGATAATCATGTGAAGAAGCAAAGGAAAAAACATGAATAAAGTGATAATAAAGAGATGAGAAGTGGTAATTGTGGAGGTCTTATTTGGGAATGAGTAGGAAGAGGTGTGACACAAGGCATATGATAAAGAGAAATAAAATGAGGAGGAAGTAGTTTGGGAGGGAGTGTGGGGACAACCACTTAAAGGACTTAAGTAATTTATCATTTCACCTATATATTTAAGAAAACATAATCCATATGACTTACTAATTAGCAAATTATGTGGAACATAAACTAAATGTGTAGGATTAGCATCATTAGCCAAATGTGTTACAATATCAAGAAAAAGCATGTGTGTAGTCAAAACAATCTCTTGCCTATGACTTTTTTCAACATTAAATCATGAGCAAATTCATTTTCCCAATTTAGAGGAGGATTCTCATTTTAATTTTCAGCCATAGCATTCTTAGTTAGAGTCATGACCATTGTAGTATTCAATAAATGGCTTCTTAAGGGAAAGTAAGGGGGCAATGAAATTTTGGCACACACTTACTGAATAAGAAGCTCTAAAAGGAAATAAGGACCAATAAAAGCTAATTTCAATTTTGAATTAAAAAAATAGAGAACACTTAGATCCGAAAATGAACTCTCGTCTAAACCCTCGGGGGTGCAAAAATCAAATGTGTTCACCAAATGAAAAGAAATAAAAAATGATTTGTTTTATAAATTATCCAAGATAATCAATGCAATAAGGGAATGAGAAATATCTAGATCAAATTCCGTTTCAATTGATAAATGTGTAGAATTAGTAAAGTTTGAAAAAAAAAAAAATTAATTTAAACATTAATAAGTAAACTTGAATTTATAAAAAATGTAGTCTAGCTACAAATTCATTTTAAAAAATATTCTAAGTATTCAAAATAATAGATAGTGAAAAAATACTTAGTGATTTATGAATTGAATCAAAGTATCCAATAACAAGAATGGTTGAGCATACAAAGTGAATTGGAAAAGAAGACGTCAAAATTGGAAAAAAAAAAATGTTGATCATTGTAGATAGTATCATGTACTGTAGCATCCAAAATATAGTACTACAAATACAATGACATCCACGATGGTTGAGACAAAAGTGAAGCAAGAATGGTTTGATTCGACAATATGAAAAATAGAATGACATATAAAACTAAAGGTGTTTAACATATTAAATGATCAAAATAGATCATTATAAGATTTATCTTTTCTACAGTTTAATTTAATTAAGATTAAAGAGAGAGTCTATATATTTAGCTCTACAAATATTGAATATTCAATTAAAAATAAATAATTATAGATAATATTTTCAAAATGAAAATTAGATGGATTAGTAGATTCATGTTTATGATTAATGTAAGCAAGGGTTTTGAAAGGGCCGAACCCTTGCACAAAAAGAAGGATAGAGCATTAAGCATGGTAAGATAGTGGCTTATAACATTTTTACATTGATGGAGGTATATAACATTGGTATATAACATTTAATAAAGATTAAAATTTAGACAACTTTAATATTAATGAAATCTTAGCCGAATCATGATTATGCTAATGAAAAACTTCAAATAAAACTTGTCTAAACCTTAACATAAATGCCAATTGTTTTATCTGGATCGTGATTATGCTAACTTAAAACCTTAAACAAAACTTGTCTTTAAACATTAACATAAAAGTTAATCATTTTATCTGGATCATAATTATGCTAACTAGAAATCTTAAACAAAACTTGTCTAAACCTTAATATAAATATCAATTGTTTTATCTAGATCATGATTATGCTAACTAGAAACCTTAAATAAAACTTGTCTAAACCTCATCATTTGGCTCATCTCCCAACTCTTTTCTTGACAACATTTCAATCCTTTCAATCAACTCTCTCACCATGTCTGCAGCCTTAGTGATACTCTCAAATGGACCTTCAAACTCAATATTCTTCAACCTTGGATCAGACTCGTGATCTTTTATATGCAACTTCACTCCTGTTAAATGACAAATCTTCTTTGTATTTGCACCACCTTTTCCAATTATGCCACTAGCTAGAGAAGCACTGAAACTGATTTCTGCCTTGGAAAGATCACCAAAGGAAGCTTTTGCACTATCCCTTCCGAGATCATTCTCTCCATGAGAAAAATGACATTTATCTCCAAACATACAACCTTCATCACTACCATAATTTTTGCAAAGGTGGGTCTTGTAGCCTTTCGCAGGTGTAAAGCCTTCTGATGTTTTTTTTGAATTACGTGCAGAGTTTTGCACTATTACAGGATTGTATTGCAGTTTAGGATCAACATGATGAAGGTAATGACAGTTCTCACCAAATGGGCATCCGGATGTACTGAAAAAATTCTTGCATAGTCTGCTCTTTTCAGAGATATTTGTCTTGGGATTCTTCTGAGCAGGCTCCATTGTTAAAGCTTTAATGGTATTCTTTCTCAGGGATGCACAGTGACGTTAAGAATATTGCAGTGACTGATTAAAAAATGCTAACACTTTTTTCAGCAGAAGTAATCTAATTGAACACTGATCAGATTTATAGCACTGATAACAATAAACAACAAACCCAATCTGGTTTAAACACTGATAAGATCTTATACTTTATTACAATTTCAAATGCATTGCTGTGAATTCTTGAACATACTGCTATGGTTTTATATGTTTTTTTGGTTTGTGTCCTCTTGCAATTTCAAACGTTGCGTCATTTGGTTTGATTTGCTTATTAGTTGATAATCTATATTTAACTTGGTTGGAATGGTTAAAAAGAAATTAGGGAAGTTTTAAGAGTAAAAATGCAGTGAGGTGGCCATGTCGTCCATTGTTCATCTAAATGAAGGATTTTCGTAAAGTTTCTCCTTTTTTATTTTCCTTTGACATAAGTATCCACGGACAATGTTTAAATGTAAAGAAATCAAATGAATTTTAATTGTACTTATTAAAATTAGGTTTAATAAATATGATTAAAAAAAATCAATTTAATTGATGTAATATAGAGTTGTGATAGATTATATAATGGAGTTTAGAAGTTTATAAATTTAAAAGAGTGAAATTGTTTAGTCGATTTAATGGTTAATAATTATTTTTCATTGTAATCATATGTTTTGGATCATAGTTCATCGTTGCTTAATTTTGATTCATTGGAAATATTATTGCCAAACTTTGACTATGATTGAATTTGTGGACTACAAAATAATCAAATCAAATTCAAGAACAAGGAAGACAACATGCGAAAAATGCATTGGACACTATCCTAAGGGTTGGCTTAAACATCACACACTAAGCTCTGACCAAGCTTAGGTGGTTGTGGGCCCAGTACTTTCATCTAACTATACATTCCCGTCAATACTGTCCAAATGAACAGCGCAACATTCGAATTTGAAATGTTCCCGCGTAGGAGTCTTACTGTATGGAGCAAATAGGTTTCCATCCACATCGGTATTGATTTTTAGTGTACTCCCTGCTTGTGCCAAAATGGGAGCTTTTGGAGAGGGTAGACATCCAGCAAACCATAACATAAGGGCTTATCATAGTCGAACATGCTCTGGGAAATTTTATTACAATCGGAAATGCTCTGATAGACATTTATGCAAAATGTGGAAGCATCGATGAGGTACGTGAATTGTTTGACTGAATGCCTCCAAGCAATGTCGACTTATGGAATGTTAGGATTGCAGGATATGCCCAAAACGATTTTAATGACAAGCGTTCATATGCTTTCAACCAAATGCGATTAGCAGGTGTAAAATTTTGTTGACATCCTCCAGCCGGTAAGAAAATGGGAGCTTTGGAATAGGGTGTGGACGTCCATCACAAGATCAGTTGGTGTAGCTGCAATGGCCTTGGTAGACATGTATACAAAATGTGTAGAAAAGGCACGTGGACTGTTTGACAGAATGCCTGAGAGAAATATGCTCCCACAAAACGCCTGATTACATGATATGAACAGAATGGGTTTGTGGCAAAGGTTTTAGAGACTTTCAATCAAATGCAATTGTCAGGTCTAAAGCTTTGCCAACATCCTTCCAGCCTGTGCTAAATTCTGGAAATGAGTATGAACATCATTCAGAGGATAAATAATAGAGGAATTTTGTCACATGTTGTAGCTACAACTGCCATGGTACATATTTTTAATAAGTGTTATATCATAAGTCACTACGTCAATTATTGAATAATATCTGAGATTAAGAAGGTTTATCAAGATGACGAAATATGTTTAGATTGAAATTGATGAAATTTTTATTTTGTCAATGTTTATTATGTGTGAGATTTGCGATGTTATTAAAATGTAATGATTCATGTTCAAGCTAAAATTATCATTTTAAAGTTTGATAATTTTTTACTCATTTAAATACTATAATGATTTCTTATATCATTCATCTTGTCATCTTATGACAACTTTTCATTTATAGAGTGATTTTCCTTCCACTATCATTCTATTCCCTCTTCTCACCCTCTTTAGACATCCTCTATTCTTCTCATATCACATCCAAACCTTCAATACACTAATGAAGTAGTTTGATCAACTTAAGTAAAAACTCGACACTATGTTTGTAGCTCTAATTCTGTTATATTAAATATATGTTTCTTATGGACATAGAGATTGAATTTATCAATTAAACCAAAATTATATATGGCAAAGAACCAATAAAAAATTAATTAAAACAAAAAGAACAAATGAAACCCTCTTCATTACCTCATGATGCTCTTAAGCGCAAAAACCCAACTTCTAACTCTTGTTATCTATCAATAATGGAAGAGAAAGGATTTTCCCTCTATATATATATATAATCAAGGAAGTTTTCATCTTTATGCTCCAAAAATGATTAAGTGAGCGACTTTCAAGAATCCTAATGCCATCATATTTGAAGATAACTTACTTTCACATGGGTTGCAAAGAAAAATCAAAATATTTTTGAGTTGAGGTATTAGAAATAGTTAATTAATCTTGGTCTAGTAAAATAGGGTTGTAATAATATATTACATATTAAAGAATCTTCCTACATTTATGTAGTATTAATGGGAACATTGTTGAATTCACATAATGTGGTGGTTTTTGACTATTCTATCTTATTATTGGTTATAACCTATGACGTGGTATTTTGGTGCAATTTATATTTTTACTCTTTGGGTGGTATATAGTGTAATAATCACCATGACAATCAAGCATCATTATTAGAAAGGATATCTTAAGAACAAATCAACTCATGGATATGAGATTGATTTAAACCTTCACTTCTAATGAAATAGTTGCCTTGATGTTCCTTAATTAGAAGTTTGGTTAATCATGTCCCCTACATTAGAAGGCCTACATATGGGAGGATTTCATATTGGTTCTAGTAGTATATATCCCCAGTGTAGCTTAGAGTGTAGAGATTATATGTTTTTTATATCCTACACATTTAAAGTATGCATATATTAAAGTTAAGGAAGAAGTGGTTATAAATATGGAAGAAAATTATTAGTAATAATTTTAAGAGCATTCATTCAAATCCTTTACGACTTTTAACTATAAACAGTGAATACTTGAAACTAGTGCATTGTAAGTTGCTATTTCTTCATAATTTTTGTGTAGGTGTTGACAAATTTCATGGTGATTCATAGTAAGTGGCAAGTAGATGTCTCTAGCATCTTCACAATTCAATTATTTTTTAGATATAAGATCCATAGAGCTTGGCATATTAAGGATTTATTTCCTGAAATAGGTTCCATTACTTGATCCTATAGTTGGTAGTGTCTTGACAAATGTAATGTAGAGCCCTAATACAAT
Organism: Cryptomeria japonica; assembly: GCF_030272615.1. NCBI lineage: Eukaryota > Viridiplantae > Streptophyta > Pinopsida > Cupressales > Cupressaceae > Cryptomeria > Cryptomeria japonica. Next base: position 149,940,869 of record NC_081412.1, read on the forward strand.
AGATGTTGAATACCTAGTGGATTGTAATGTGGTATAGTGAATTCAAGATTTTGGCATTATTGAGTTTTTTTAATCCCTTGCTATTTATGATTTTATTGGTTATGTTTGTGGTGTTTGTAGGGAGACATTCATAAATTTATATCAATTTTCACTATTTTTTGGTTTATTGGTTTGTAATGGTAATTTAATGTTCCTTCATATTTTTGTATAGATACTTAATAATGGACTATAATGGTGATTTGTTCTCTTATGGATGCAATCTTTATATTATATTAATTTCATGGGAAATGTTTCTAATAGATTCCCTAATTAATTAATCTAGAGAAAGATAACACTAAAGAAAGAAATATAATAATTTCTTTTATTTTTATTTGAAAAAAGTGAGATAAAAGACCAATTAGGGAGAATTAAGACATGAGATTTTATCATGCAATGTAGGTTACATTAATGATAGAAAATAACAACTAAGCTAGTTTGAGATCTTGAATAAACATTCTAATTAGGAGGTCCTTATCTTCAAACCCATCACTATATGAAGAAACTAATAAATTATTTATGATCAAGTAAAATTCTATTTTTCTATCACACTTTATAATAGGTTTTAAAAATATATATTAAATTATTCATCATTGTAACACATTTTTAATGTGACTTAACTACTTCCAACTCAAAAAGGTCACTCTAGAATGTTTTGAATTAGTCTAAAGACTAGGTAAATCAAGAGAGGGTCCAAACCCTTATATAACAACCAACTAGGCAGAAAGAGGATCTCACAAGAAATGAGACAACCAAAACAAAAAAAGAGAACTCTTTTTTGAAAGAGATACTTTTGACTAGAGCATCAAACTGACAGGAAAAATCGTCTAGAACCTATATTAGATTAAAAAAAATTAGATTAATTTTTTTTTACATCAAACCTAGGTTTAGGTAAGAACCTCAGACCAAATTCAAAAAACAACTTAAGCTAAGACAAAGCAACTAAGGGAATAGACAATAACCAATGGGTTTTGAAATGCTCCCTAAAACCTTTTTCCTATAGGACCATCTTGAACAAAGAATCTCTCATATAAGGAAAGCGACCAACAAGATTTAAAAACAAATTGGATTTGGAATGTACCTAGAATCCTTGAAACAATATAATCACCTAGCCATTCCTAGAAAACAAGAACAACGAAAAGTGTAGTCAAGGAATGAACTAGAACATGAATGATCAAGGATTTTGAAAGGCACCCCTAAACCTATTACTAGCATGAACCCCTGCAAACATAAAAATTGGGTATATAGGAGCAAGGAAAACCCCACAACCCACCCCAATAGGACCAGGATCACCATAATTGGTAGAATCCACCATAATAGGATCTACAAAACTAGCCTCAACAACAAGAACCAAAATCCTTGTAGGAGAAAACACAAGGGAAGATGCCCCCTCTAATAATCTAGATCTTAGAAAAACCACTCCCAATCAACATTGAAAGGGAGACCCACAAACCAGGAAGAAAAAGACCGTAGCAATGAAATCCACAACCCAGACAATTGTGAGGAAGAAGTCAAACTAGAATGTTATTGGAAAGAATTTTAAAACTATCAGGACACATTCTAAGTACACATAATGTGTAGTAGTGCTTGGTTCCAAGTTATAAACTTCAAGAAATTATTTGAAAATGCGTAATTATCTCCACTTCAATTTATTAGTGCCCAAATAGAAGGTTGATTTCTTTCTCAAATAAAAATAATATTGTTGTTTCATACACAAAATAAGGATGACTTTATCTCATATGAATTCATCCATTGTTATAGATAAGCAAATCAAGCTACCCATATAATGCCAATATGAGAATCAACCAAATTGAAAATTCTATGTTCTATGACTCATCTTCAAAAATGGAGTATAAAGATTTAAAATTAGAATTTCCATAATGATCATAACGTTTGTTTTCATTTACCCTTTCATTAATTGTTAAAGTTTGTGCCTCATTTGAGTCTTTTAAAATGAATGACTCATTTAATCACTCTACAACTCCACATGGTAAACAATTAAGGGAAGTTAACTTTTTAATCTACTTTTCATTAGAAGTTATTATAATTAGGATTTGATTAACTCTATAGTATTACTACAACTTATCTCTAAATCAATATTTAATGTGAATGGTATTTATTTTTTTACTCACCTCATTTGGTTGATCATTCACACATTTTTATTTATTGTCTCTTACTATTTTAATTGTCATCTTACTCCTCTTCTTCTCTAAATACTATTAGAATGGGTGAGATGGAAATAAATATAAGGATTTACATGATTCCACAAAAATTATAACCACTCATTCTAGGCCAAATTGACTCAACCTTACTAGCATACAATTTCTCTATGTATTGGCCCCATGTTCAAATGGCGTTTCAAAGTTATTTAAAATGATGTTCTTCAAGGTGACACCAATACACTTTAATGATTCAGTATCATCTTTGATTTCCACTCTAATTATATGAACTCAATGTATGATATAGACTTCCAAAATATAATTTCTTATGGGTATATTCAAGATTTTTCACTAACATCATTTACCCACACACACACACACACACATGGTTGTCTACCCACTACATTTAACTATAAATTCATATTTTTCACTTTTAGTATTATATATTTATTATTGATGATCTCTCGGCTATTATTTTTAAATTGTATTGAAAAATGTGATGCCCTGATGAGAGAACATTTATTGAGATAGTATCATTTTTTGAACATTTTCAATGATCAAAGAAAACTGTCAAGTTTTTTAAAATAGCCTAATATTTTATATTTGAAATTTAAATAAAAATATAAAACAAATTAAAAATTCTATATTTGATTTTAAGACAATTTTAATATTTAAAATATATATGCCACTTTCACACCATAGTCTAACATGATTCATTTCCTTTATTATAGTGTGTCATGGTACTCAAATTTTACTTAAGTCAATCTCTTTAATTTTAAATAATTTTTTAGTTCATATAATTCTAGGAAATTAGAATGAGAGACTTGTCCAAACCCTTATAAAATGTAATTGAACTAGAATCTAATCTAGGAAGCTAAATTAATTGATAAAAATTGAGGTTGATCCAATCTTTTGTAAGCATTATAAATTAGAAAGGCATTATGCACACAAAAATATCATAGAGTATCCCACAAATTATTAGGAAATGAGTTTGAAAACCCTTAGTTGAGCCTAAGAAATTCTAAAATAAAAAATCCCAACAACATAAAACATTATAGGAAATGAGGAGATTATAACCACCCTACCAAAATTAGTTGACTCATTCCTGCAAGATGACTTGCTCTTCTAGTTTGGTGGAAATTAAGGAAATTCCTCTTGAACTATAAAGCAAATCATTAGAAAAAATTATAGATGTTATTTATATTTAGTTTAGAAAAAAGAAAGGTATGTGAAGAGTTAAGGGAAGAAGTTGAGAGGTAGAATGGAAGTAGCATGAGATTGTGAGGTCTTAAATAAAAATTGTGAGTAGAGAACAAGGACTATGAAGTGGAGTGCAATCTAAAGGGATATAATAATGTAACATAGTGGAGGTAATTAGACTAATGTGTAATTAATAATCTATATCATAATATAATCTATGATTGAATTGTCATAGTAAGTGTAATTAAATGGCTATGAACTATCATGTAGGAGAGCGTATCGAAAAAAGATAGAAGTTTTAATCATTATTATAATAATGTAAGCTTAAATAAATAAAAATGTATTATTATTTTTTTGAGGTCTTTGTGTTGTGTGTATTAATCATTGTTATAATCATGTAAACTTAAATAAACAAATCAATATGTTCATATATTGTAATCAGGTGTTATGTGAGACCATATTTCTCCAAGGCATTCTGTCAAACAGTTATGTGCCTTGTCTAGGCTTACACATTTTGCATACACTTCTAACAGGGCAATTGCAACTACACCAACTAACAAAATCCCTCATATGGTTTTCTTGTGATGCTCCCATTTTCGCACATGCTGTAGGATGTTGACAGAGCATTTGGTTGAAAGTATCTGAACTTTTTCATTAAAATCATTTTGTGTATAGCCTGCAATCATAGCATTCCATGAGCCAACATTTCTTGGAGGCATTCGGTCAAACAGCTCACATACCTCATCGATGCTTCCACATTTTGCATAAATGTCTATCAGAGCATTTCCGACTGTAATAAGAACTCCAGGAGCATTTCTGACTGTAATATAATCTCCCAGAGCATTTTTTATTGTAATAAGCCCTTCTGTTATGTCTACCCTTTTCAAAAGCTCCCATTTTGGCATAGGCGGGGAGTACGCTGGAAATAAAAACTGATGTGCTAAAAACTTGTACGTGGAAACAAGTGGGAACAATTTGAATTCAAATGTTAACGATGCTATTCATTTGGACGGAATGGACGAGAATGTATGGTTAAGCAAAAGGACTGGGCCCACAGCCACCTAAGCTCGGTCAGAGCTTAGGGTGTGATGTTTAAGGCTAGCCCTATCTTAAATGAGGGTAGTTTTGAACTTTGGATGAAATTTGAAGGGTTGGTGCAATGACCTATTATGAAACTAGGGTTGATTTTTTTTACTACGAATAAAAGCAATTGGAATATGTTGAGATATTGTGAAGCTATGATAAGGGCAAGAGTGCATATGGAAGTGACTTAATCGGATAAGGATCCATTTATAAGCTTGTATGATCGCTCCTATGTTGTCCTTTTATACTTGACTTAGAGACAAAATTTGAATGCTTTGGTGTGTGAAATGATAAATATTAACTAATGCAAGGTGGTTCAATTAAGCTTGAGGAGGAATTTTGATTTTGAACAAGAGGGTCATATTTGTTTGTAGATTAGACCCTCGAATTATAATTGATAAATTGATAGCGTATAAATGTTTGAAGACTAAGGTTATGCTTCTAAGAGTCAATTAGGGAATATGGGTCAAAGGGAGTGTTAAATTAGTCAAAATCATGCAATAGGTCTCACACAAAGTGGTGTAAAAATAAGGCTAAAAATGAAAGGTACACACTTTTCACCCTTTCAATATGAAGATGCTTCTTTTTGCCCGCATAATTTTTAGGGATTTTTAATTAAACTTTATTCATAATTATAATATTAAGATGGTAAGATCATAATAGTGATAATGGGTTATATTTCTACTCTTTATATTGTAAGAGGAAAAGTGCATACCTTGTAACTTTCCCCTTCTTTACCCAGTTTAACCTATTTGTTGCCATAGGCAATGACTAGTGTGCAAGTGGCATGTTTCCATATTAAATCCAAGAATTAATTAGAGCCTTAATTGAATTAACTATTCACATCCCAAGGTTTCAAATTTGATCTAGGAAACATTCAATCAAATATGACCGTCCACACACACACACACACACACACACACACACACACACACACACACACACACACACACACACACATCCATACATACATATACATATACATATATATAATTTTGATATCATGACACAAATATTTATGCGTCAGTATGAAAATAAATTATTAACAAATAATTGGGTTATATTTATGCATAGGGTGTATCTCCTTTGGAAATTAATTTGTTTTTTTATATTTAATTCTCTCTATGATCTTGTGGGAATATCCTAATCATATAATATAGATTTAACTATGGAAAACATATCTATTCTTGTGAAGTAGACCAAATTCACCTCCAATTTGACCATAACATATTGTCTATTAGATCGACATGTTCCTAGAAATTAGTTTTATTTAAATTATATAGAATTTCACAAGGCAATATTGGCACACCAACAATTTTACAAATTATCAATTTAGTTTTGCTTCATTATTTTACAATTTAGTAAAACCTAGCCCTTATCCTTCATATGACACTTGCCACGTGTACAAATTTGATTGAACTCTATAATCCTCATGCAATCTTAGTCATACATTACCCAATGCATCTAAGACCTTTATTTTAATCTTGGAAATGTTATAATAAAAGGCCTCTAACCCTATTTTCATATCTAATATTATGCTATCATTATGTTGTCCATTTTAACACCCAATCATGTTGATCATACTATTATGATGTTGAAATCTTGAGAAACCACATCCATTTATCAACACATATCACTTATTTTTTTAGATGCTTGCATGTATTTGGTTTGAATGGGTTTAATATAATGCAAATTTCAATTATGTCATTTGCATGCAATACATCCATGTCAACCAAAAGCATGGTACCAACTTCATATTGACTAAAAATAAGTTTATATTTGTCCTTATGAAATCTAGCAAAAACATCATTAGCATACTTTTCTTGAGAAATGAAAGTACCTCTTGATTCTTACTAGATTCACAAGTCAACAAAATAACTTGCAAACATAAATCAAATCTTTTAAAAAAAATTGACATGATATATATTTATTATTTATAATCAAAGCTTACTTGAAGTAATAAAATATTGTCTACACAAAGACGAATAATGTGATTAGAAGTGTTTTTGATGTATGAGGTTTAACATTTTTACTTTTTTTGTAAAAGCTTGCACATGAAAATAAGCATTAGTTTTTCAATGACATTTTCTACTTGAAGTTTAAAAATTAAATTTCCTTTTCTTTCATAACAAAACCATATCATTGAGATATATTTCTTCATATATTTCAACATTAAGAAAAAAAATATTTAACATTCATTGGATGAATATGCCTACTCATTTTTGCAACTATGGCTAACACAAATTTAATGGTTAGGATTTTAAAGAAAGATCAAAGGTTTCATGAAAAAAAAACTCTAACAACTGATTTACAACCATTGAACTTAATTTTAAACAACCATTTACATGATTAAGTTTGATTAGACATAAGTGGCACATTCCTTTGGCACGACCTTTTTCTTGGCCGTGTGAATGATTATAACTAGTCTCAAAGATTTAGCTATTAAGGCATAGTTGAGATAATTGGCTCTTTTAGATTTAAATGGATCATTTTTAATCAAATATTTATTAACTTCTTGAATTAAAATTTATCCATTTCGACATTCATTCTATTATTTTCTTGATTGTTTTAGGAGTATTTGTGTTTATTCCCTTATTAAGTTTCACTATATAATATTCCTTTTAAAAAACACTAGCTTGAAAGTGATTTTCTTTCCACACATGTGCTTGAACCTCTTTGCATGAGGAGTAGGATCTATAAGTACACTAATGCAAAGTGGAAAATATAAAGGCTTGTAATTAAATTATCTTGAGACTCGTATTTTTTTATTAGTGAAATTTGTAAACATTGTATAATTTCAATTTGATAGCTTCATTAATACATTGTGGAGTTTCCTTTTTGTCAAATATTTTATCACTTTTGTTGCATGATTTTATTTTAATTTGTTATTTTATTTTATTTTTGCATGAAATGTGACATATGTAGTCTTGAAGATTATATTAATATTTATGAAATTTACATAGATACATTTTGCATCTTGAGATAATAGCTCCAAAAAAGGCCCTAACTAATACATCTCGACCACCATTTCAAAGAAGTCGGACAATAATGAGAATAACAAATGAAACAAGTCCAGCCCCTCCCCAATACAAAAAGACCGAGAAAATATGTCACCCCATCATATACAAAAACTAGTATTTTCAAAAGAGGAAGCGGAACAAAACATTTCCTAAAAATCCCCACAAGTTAGCAAAAAATCAACCACAACCACCATACCCAAGCTACCCATAACTAGAAGCCGAGTCGAGATGCCAACCACCGATGACAAAATTCACATCCAACCAAACTGCATCCCTAAATCAATACCATCCAAAAAGGGGATGTTAATTTGTTACTTTATTTCTTCATCTATAATTTAATGTGTAATTGTTGATCTTTACATTATATTTTTCTAACAATAAATGATAAAAAATATGAAACATGTCAAACCATTGTAAAGCCTTGTCAACTATTTTTAAAAAAATGCATTTATTAGGAAATATCATGCCATAATATGAAAATCAAAAGGTTGAAACATATAAATATGCATATTTATTTCACCAAAACCATGAGTTGGGTGTTTAGAAATATGTGCATTAGAAAGAGCATGAACCAATCCACCATAAGATGTTGAAGCATCAATAGCATTTATAGCACCAACATGAGTTACTTCATAAATGTCATCATTATTAAGAATGTCAACATCATATGAAAGAGAGGATAAAGAATATGTATTAATTAAGTCAATGTCATTAAAGTCGCTATTAGAGAAGCCATCAAGAAATAATGAATATCTAGGTAGATGCATGAGAATGGAAATCAATCTAAGGAAGGGATATCATAAAATGCATGAGTATATAATTACTAGGACTAACATCATGAATAACTAGAAGAGATGGAGTGTCATCATGTGAATTAGCATCTCAAGATATATTTAGACAATGTGGAAATGTACTAGGAACTAATCGTTATCATATGTAATTGAAGGAGTATGACCATGTTAAAGCTCATGAACCAATGAAATGAAAACATCTAGAACAAAAGGAAAAGTAATGACAAGTTACATGAATATATGGAAACAAGGGACATATTGGAACAATGCACCATGTAATATCCACTCCCATCCTAATGGTAAAAGGATATGAGGTCATCAAATATCACAAGATTGGATTTAATAAATTATGAAAATACATTGCAATCCTTGCTATAGTGAATGGAAGATGGTCACAAGGTTTGATGACAATTCATGACTAAGAGCTATCAATCAAAAGCATGCAATGATGGATAAAAAAAAAGGAAATAAATAAAGGGACACACCCTAGAGAAAGCTATAGATACACATCAAATTTTCAAATAGGCGGGAAAATCAAAGCAATATTATATCTAAAACTAAAAATGGCAAAACAACACCTAAAAAAAGTCTATGGGTGAGTTTTGAATGTTGGGATTCACCAAAACATAAGGGGATTAAAACACAACTTTTGTGGTAATTTAGGCCTAATAAATTGGTATAAATTAGTTTGTAACAATCATACCTAAACAAAAAGTTGAGATTGTAAATGTAATGAAATAGAGAGGGATATGTTGGTTTGGTTAGATTATGTTGATTTTGGTATTCAATGTAGGATGGTCGGCTATAAAATGTATGTAGTAAACAAAATCCATTTTTTGTAGTTTAATCTACACATTCTAAACTATTATAGATCTACCTAGAAATTTTTTTATTTTTGCTTTAATATGGTCATGCCCATGGTCTAGTCCACAATGCAATTTAGTCCCATAGCACAAAGATGCATTCTACTCTTTTAAATCTTCTAATTTGTTTTGATTGTGAATTTATGTGCGTGTCTTAAACTAAATTATACTTAGAGGCATCCTAGAAAGACTCCTGGTGTCAAAAAATCATTCATGCCTAGTTGATATACAAAATTAGGTATCATGCCAAGAGAGGAAATATACATGATAAGTCAATCATGTAGTATTTATTTATGCATATCTGGATGCATGCTTTGAGTTTTGAATGATGTAATACAAATGAGATTTGATTACTTGATGATTAGTAATGAACTAGGGCTTGTCCTTATTATAAGATTTACAATGCTCCTTTCAAAGAGTTTTTGTATGTAAGCCAATAAATAACAATTAAATTGTCTAAAAGGGTGTCTCAAGAAAGCTAGAAAAGAAATTTGAATTAAGAAGACAATTTCATAAGCACAAATATCTCTAAGGGAAAAATCAGCACCCAGTTTTGAGTCAAGGATATATAAATAAATATTTAAGGAGTTGGTTCAAACCATTTGGGATTGTGAAAGGCTAAATGGGCTAATGGGTTTCAATTTTTTTTTCTATTAGCTTATGTGCCAAATTATAATAAAATAAAAAATAGAATTATGACAATGCATTTATGAGAGAACCAAAAGTAGGTATAAAACACGAGGGTAAATGGGCAAGGTATACACTTTTCTCTTCTATATTATTTTTATTAAAAGTAAAGGTGGGTTTTCTAAAGGGCCCAAAACCTTTTACAAAGGGAAGATTAGATAATGCACTTAAATCCATCAAACCACTACAACAACTAATATAACTAATGTTGTAAACCAACAACTACAAATAGAACACTATCTAAAAAGAAACAACTATTGTAAATGGGAATAAAACAAATAGCACTAGTCATACCACGCTAAATAAGACTAGTTACGTAGATTAATGTTATAGAGCTTTAAAGTGACCTATATATTAGTAGCAACCCTACCATTGAATTGTTGAAGTGGATTTTATTCCTAATAGATTTTGTTAATATTATATATTTTAAATTTATTTCAACACTCTATTTAATAAAAAAAAACTTATTTTTTCTCGATGGCAAAAATCTAGGTATATCCCTAAATAGCATCACATATATCACAACTGATAAGGTGCATGTGGAAATAATTACTCTATCTAAAAAATTAAGATAAAGGTACAATTCATGGTTATAAACAGATTGTATATTGTTGAAGATAAAGAAAACCAACCTACAAGTGAAATATTGTTCCTACTCTTATAAATTTGTTATACGGGATGTTTGTCTTTTACATATAAGAAATCTAAAATTGTATTTTGAAGATTGGAATTTGTTAGAATCTATGCACGAGGGATATATAATTTTTACAATAATAAGACTCCATTAATGGAAGGAGATGAAGAACTAGTCAACTACCTTGCTAAAATTAAAAACATTAAATATTAGCTAGATGGTTGGAAATGTGACCTAATAATGGATAAAAATTTATATATCATAATACAAATGAACATCCATAAATAATTTAGAAATTAATTTTCTATATTAAACTCTAAACATCAAAACAAACATGATCACCCTGATTTATTCATAGTGTCTACTCTTCTTATCCAAGAATAGGTAATATCAAACTTTGATTCCAAAGAAAATAAATTAAAAGTCCTACTAAGCCAACTTAGAAAAATGTTTCAAAAAAATAGTAAAGAAGTAATTTAAAAAAAAAAAATCTTCTCATTATTCTAAAAATCATCACAAATCTTAAAACAATAAATATGTAATATAATATTGATAAACCAAGACACACAAAGATAAACTCTTGTTTTCAAAATAAGAAGAAAAAAAAATCTAACTATAAAATGAATAGTTAGATAAAAACACAAATTACCCTTTACACGATTTTATCTACAACATCAAATACTAAATGGATTTTGGATAATGGAGTAATCTGGACACATGAAATATATCTAGAATATTTATTTAATATTAAAAATTTCCACAAAAAAGTATATCTAGAAGAAAATTCATTCATAGAAATAATAGAAGTTAGAAGGAACAAGAAATTTCAAAACTTCATGAGATTCACTATTTTCTCTAAAATAAAGGGAAAAAAGTATCTTCCCTTCAACACACTAATGACAACTTCAAATGATTCTTCTTAAAGATAGTTGTTGTGTCAAATATCAAAACAAAACTATTATTGCTAAAGGTATTTAAAAAATATATTATGCCTTTAATAATATTTTTGTAGTCTTTCTCGCAAGGAACCTCAAGGTATAAGATAATCATACAAACAAGAACAAATAAAAGCAATTTTTTTTTTAAACAATTTTTTTTTAATGACAAGTATTGACTAAGATACAAAGCACATACATTTCCAAGAGGTTTCTAAACATTATTTAACAATACAATTTACATGAAAACATAAAAGTAATAACCATAAGCATTCATAAATATTGCATTATAACTACATTAATCCATTGCATATGATTAATCTATCTAAATCATATTAAGATAAACATCAACTAAACAATAAAAGATAACTCATGAACACATAATGGATTGTCGGCACCAATGCAACACATCCTAAATCGTACTATTACATTGTAACATTATATTACATTATTCAGTTACATCATTATTCCTCCTTAATGGAGATATAAATTACAAACGTATGAAGGTATATGAAACATCATCATAAATACACCTTCAAAGTCAACACTGGAAACATGAATAAGATATACCAACTGAAGAAGACAACAATCATGCTCTGCAAGGAAACTGACTTCCAAAGGTAAGCCACAAACAACCAACCATGTGGAACCCAAAGGTCCACCCCACCGTGCTAGGAAGATAGACACCGGGTCCTAACATTCATACTAAGGTCAAGAAGATCTAGCCATCCCAAAAGAAAGTCAAGTACTAACATCAAGGTCTACCATCAAAGGATCGCTACCACAATACTCTGGGAAAGGTGCTAGGACACATTAGGGAAGGAGTGTCATCACATAGATTGGTATGGGTTGTCCTAGTAGGTCTCCATAGACCTCGACCCCCATCCTGGGTTATCTTGCTAGTCTCTCCCGAACCCCAACCCCCATACAAGATTCATGTGGAGCCAACATACCTTTCATGAAGAGAAGGCAGTTGATCTTGCCATTATAGGCCTTCCCAATCTCATCCTGAGCCTAAACAAGCACTCCTGGCCATGAGTGGGGAATTACCATTATCTTGATTAATGTGAAATACTACCCAAACCCCTATATTCATTAATTAAGGTTATCACTTGTTAAAACAACTCTCCCAATGGGTTGTCCTAGAAATCACTTAGGATCTCGACCCCCATGGAGAGCCACTCCTCCCTAAGAGTCCAATGCAACCTTCCCACTAGTTAACCCAATCCTAGGGCAGAAAACCAGACATAAACAATTCTAGATCAAATAAGGAATTCTCCATCCTAACAATAAAGTTTTAGTACTATATTCACATGACCTAATCAATCACAAAAAGATAATAATGCCACATCTCTGATATCCATCCATACTCAATGCAAATAACATCTAAATAGGGATAATACATAAGGTTTACCAACCGCCCCTAAGAGCCTCTAAAATACTATAACTTGATCAAAATTAAAACTCTCAGTTAATCTATAAATCAAACTTAATTGAATAATGCAATAAGACTTTAAGATATGACATATGTAATACCCACCAAAATACCCTACATAAATACACTATCAAACATGCAGAATAAGATATTATTATTTTTAAATCGTCCACTAATGCAATCATTACAATTAACTACTCCTATGCAACAATCATTCATTAACCAGATAAATTTTAACCATCTTATCATAATCATTAAACACATATTGCAAGTGGAAATAAACACATTACATTTAAGCATTCCGTAGGGTATCTCAACACCATTACCTAAACTAACCATAAGAAATAGCACAATATATGCATGATAACACACTTGCATACTAGCTTTAACATGATTTATTCTTTCCATGCATACATGATTTCTCACTATCTTTTAACATGAATATGTCCAACTACTAAGCATAAATTAACCATCCCCTTTTAGTTCATTTTAAACACCAACACCAAATATTCCTAATCCCCCATCCCATATTCATTTCTATCATCATCATTAACTATTCTCAAGATAATATATCACATTACAACATCACACGAGTCTATATGCATATCTATAAATCCATTTACATTAATGAACCAATGTCACATATTACATCATCTATTCTCCTAGAATGCTAACTACCATTTACATGAATACATTATCCTTTTCCAATAAGAAACATAGTTCTCTTTACATTACAATTACATCATGAATCCAATTACATACATATGCCATAACTATCATTTACATCAATCTACTGAAGTATATATCCATAGTTGAGAAGACAAGATATCCACATCCATGCAAGAGAATCCAACGAAGAACATCCCAATGGAAGAAGGAATCAAACCAACCGACCATGTGAAACCATAAGGAACTACCCCTCCTGCTAGAAGATGACACAAGATCCCACTCATACTCTAGATATAGGATGACACCTAACATCCAAAGGAAAGGCCAACACATACAAAAGCAAGAATGCAAAATGTAGAATCCATTCTCAAGACATCCAAACATGAAACCTTCAAACAAGGAACTTGCAATCAATAAACCTCCAAAGGTGACACCATCAAAACAAGGCTCAAGGCACTAGGACCTACATGTAGGGAAAGAGTGTCATCACATGCGACAAATGGGAACCTGGGCACATGTCCCGGCCATCCTAGATGCACATGCGGATCCATCTCAACCCTAATGGGGTAAGGGAGATTATCTTACTTGGGTTGCCAAGGCCTTCCCAATCCTATCCTAGATCACTACCACTAGGCAAGGGAGAGGGGCCACCAATCATTTCTTATCTTATTAGATGAACTATTCTACCCAACCCAAGAGTTATTATATTATGTTATCACTTGATTACATAGTCAAACTCCCATTGAGATATATGGCGATCTAGACCCCAAGTAACCTGGCTGTCTACCCCCTTACAATCCCCGGGTAACCTGGTTGTCTACCCCTGGGTGAACCTAGACCTTAGGGTGGAACAAATATAAAAATAACATCATAACAAGAACAAGAAGACTCAAAAGAGATATAGAAGTACTCATAACATCATGAAGAACATGCTACACAAAATAGGATACACAATGCCTCATACATGACAATGGCCTTCACCAATGCATAGCAATAAAAGAGCCAATCATGAACACAAATAAAAGATGAGTCCTAATCCTCAACAGTGAGGCATGAAACATCCCACTTGAGTCATAAGATCATCCCTCAACAAGAAGGAATTCTCCCTCTTGTCGGAGCAACACAATGCACAAGAAACACCTTAAAGGTGGGGCTCAAATCCTCTCACTAGAGCATAAAACACCTCACGAAAGATAAAAATAAATCAAATACAACTCAAATAAGCTCAACACAAATCACCCATGCTTATGGAGAAAGCACAAACTCCAACAAGAATCTCACATGGCAAAAAACTGACTTTTTATGACCTCTGGAGCAGTTTAGAGCTCCCGGAACACAACTCAGCGCCTATCGAATGCAGAATGGAACCCTTGGTATGCACCATGGCATTTTTGGTAAGTATGGTGGCATTTTTGGTCCATATGGTAGTGTTTTGGGATCATTTGGTAGCATTTTGGGTGTTTAAGCTCACAAACTCAGTTTTAGGACTTCAACATCCTTGGTATGCATCCTAGCGCCTTTGGCTTTCAGAATGGGGCCCTTGGAACATATTATAGTGCCATTGGTCCATAGGATGGAATTTTTGGTAGTTCTTATAGCGTTTTTTGCCAAGAATCCAAAAATCCTGCAAAAAGAGCTCATGCGGATAGGGCACTTGCCTAGATCTGCAAAGGGGTAAAAAATGGCCCTCAAAGCTAACCCAGTAGGTCTAGAAACTTCAAAAATCAGAGAGGGATAACAAAAATAAAAATTTGCAGACTCAGGGAACAAAAATTGCAGGAAGATCCTTCTCCCACAGTGCTCGGAATGGCACACAAAGCACAAATATCGAAGGAGAGAAACACTGATGATTCAACCACCTCAAGGAGACCACAAAAAAACTAAAATAAGTTTAAATACAATCACAAAACCTTTCCCAAGGCCTATCCCTACAAAATGCAAATCACTGCAACCCAAAAATGGCTACTGACAAGCTACAATGAGCCCGAAATCACCTAGAATCAACACTGAGACAAAGGAAACTCAAAGAGAACATCACACAGGGAGTATTATAGCAAAATAATTGCATATGATCATATAATATCCATTCACAGTGAGAAGGAAAAAGATGCACTCCAGAAAAAACATATTTCAAGCCAAATATAAAGATCTGCAAATTTCTCCTTCCAAGGTCCCTCTCTTCCCAAATCTTTCTAAATTACAAATTTGAATCCTAAAAACCATTCCAGTTCCCAAAACAATATTTCATTAAAACACGAAGCATACAAGCTTTCAAAATTCAAATTGCAGAGAAGAAAATCAGAAGCTCCAACCTGAAATTTGTTTTCCAATTCAAAAGAAAACTTGGTGAAGAGTGCAACAATCGCAACCAACAATCAAATCCTCAATCCAATCTTCAAATCAGTTTTCAAACAATCAAAATCCAATCTAAAATTATGTCGGGTGATTAACCCGACAACAAACTCAGAAAACCAATTAAATAAAAAATTAAACTCAAGCCATAGGGAAAATCCGGCCAATCAGAAAATTCCCAAAAACTATATAATATACCAACCTTCCCAAAAATCTATGCAAAAATAATACAAAATAATATTTATCTAACTTACCAAAATACTGACCAATGGTAAAACAAGGTAGGTTGGATAAATTATAAAATTAAATAGCCAAGAGGATAAATTAAAACAATATAATTATCCAATATAAAAACACATGGGCACAATTAATTAAATAAATCCCATAAATTAAATAATCAAGAGAATATAATTCAATAACCTCAATAATCAAATAAATAATTATTAATTAATTAATCAATTAATCATTGCTCAACTATAATAATATTAAATCATTATTCTAAATATATTACCAAATATTAAAATAATAATTACACAATAATATTTAAGAATTTATATCAACGTTTTATTTAATTTATTATTATTATAAACTATATTAATTCATTAATTAATTCAACATTATTAAACTATGTTAATCAATTAATTAATAATAATTAATCCAAACAATAAACACAACTCTGCATCACAAAATATCCCAAGGAATCACAAGACGCTAACAACAACTCGCACCAAGACTCTAAACTGACAAGGCAATCAATTTAAACCTAGAGTATAGGGTGGGTTTTTATGTCATCTATGATCAACCATCCATTGGGATAAGACACGCTCAAACCTGTGAAGTCAGGTGGAGTCGATGTCTAGTACTTGCAAACCTGTCACCACCAATACATATACAACACGATATACAATAATATTTCATAAAATGGAAGACAAGTGAAAGAAAATCACTGTTGGCATTTGCATGAAGATTGCATTGATGAACTTCTATGTTGTCATTGATGTCAATTATAAATGGTAATGATGTTGTAATAATGTTTCTTTGTAACTGGTAGGAAGAACTAGTGAAGGAAATTGTAACCAGTAAGTGAGCTTGTGAAGATCAACCGATATTACTAGAGAAGAAGTGAGATCAGCCGACAAACTCTACCTGTTGATATGCTAAACCCTAACCGATGGAACTTGGTGAATCAATTGTATTGGTTTATGATCAAATGGTGAGTAGTAATGATTATGACACGTATGCATGTTGTATGAGAAGAGTTTCAAAAGGTTTCTGGCGTGTAGAGATAACGATTTTTGTCTTGGGAATGAGCAAGTTCATTGCATGTAATGGAAACCGCATGATGAGTTACCATGTTCGATGAAGCGGTGATCAAGGAGCGGTCGAGGTTGTCTTGAATGATGTGCAGTGATTGTTATGTAATCCAATGGTCATACTTGAACTGATTTGTTTGTAATCTCTATGAGATGTATAGGTTTGTGATGTGTTACCAACCTATTGTTTTGTTTTTAAGGTCGATGAGTTGTTTTGTTGCAGTGTTGGCAATTTTTGGTTGAGAGTAAGAGAGTGTGGTTGCCGAACTAGGAGATGTATCTGCAGTATGTGTAAAGGCAGATATGAGCATGAAAAGGATCCGAACAAGCAAGTGTAGTGCTATTCATCAGATCAACAAACCCTTGTTGTTCTCTAACAATTACAACAATCAAATCCATTAACCGAGTAAGCTCTAACAAGATTAGTGTTATCTAAATCCTCTAACTAGGTGGTCCATTAGCTTGGATTTTAAATCCTCTACCAAGGTTACTCCTAACAGGGTATTGCTTCTAATAGGGCATTATAGTCAATCCCTTAACCGAGTGGTCCCTAATAGGATCTGTTCTTAACGGGACTTTTTGTAAAGCTTTAACAGGCTAGGCTCCTAACAGGGTGAACTTCAGAAGAGTTCAAAATACTTGTGGGTATTCATCCCCACCGTGGTTTTTCCCATTTGGGTTTCCATGTCAAAAATATTGTGTCAAGTGGTGAATGCTTTTGTGGTTATGTTTACTATGGTTAAATTGTTTAACTACTAAATCCACTTTGATATGTTATGTTAACCGACAACAATCTAAAATATGTTTTGATTACTATCAGTAAAGTATTTGAATGATTTAGTCAAAAGGTTTTGAGAGTTTCAAAGATGTTTTACTGTTAGTCTGTTTTAACAATCAACTGGTTTAACTTGCCAGTATTATTGCATTTGAAGTTCAGTGTTTAAACAAGTCAATTTAGAGTTTTCTTTGAGAGGTTGATTTTGAGTTTGGTGAAAGTCTATAAAAATTTTATCTACTAATTCACCCCCCCCCACCTTGATAGGGAGATTGAGTGAGAAGTTGCTCAATAAGACTAAATTGGTTTAATCTATCAAGTGGACCCAAAGGATATTCTTTTTCTTTGTTTTTAGTTAGTGTTTGCAACAACAAACTTCAACACCCACACTTCTTCTCAAACAACCACCCCATTGCGTGTTATACAACTTTTTCCAAGCTTGCTTCCTCAATGTTACTCAAATCCTCCACCATAGGTCCACACCCCAAAATTATGTCTTAAGTGTCAAAATTGATTTAAATAGGTCCCTTGTGTGTCTTTCAACTATTTTTCACAATTTTGGAAGGTTCTAACATCATTTGGGCAATCGGGTTCACTTTTAGTGAAAACAAGGCTCAAAGGCTACTAGCCTATGGAGGCATAATTGGAGTGAAATTTACTTATATGGTGCAAAAATGACCAAGATAACTTGGAAATTGACTTGGAAGGTGTATACAAGGTCCAAAATCAAATATTTTTGAGGTCTTAGCTCCTGTGAAGGTGGTTTAATGGCTGTCCACAATTTTAGGCAAGAAAAGAGGGTTTTGAGAGGGTTTTGCTCAAGCAACAAAGGATGTATCCTCTAAACCACAAACCAAGCTTCTAAATTATTGTATAACCTCTACCCCATCATTTAGAACAAGTCTCCAACTCTTCCTTGCATGACATTACATCAAACACTTGCCATACAAACTGAAAAAGGTAGAAAAATGACTGTTTTTAGCATTGTCACAACTAATTCACTGTTTTTCCTGCACTTTGAAGGGTTAGAACCTCATGGAAACCTTCACCCAAGCATTTATCAACCTCCAAACACATTTTTAACACTTATCACAATTTTCCAAACCACGAACACTTCCATAAAGCAATTTTTGGATGCAAAAGACATTAATTTCGCAAAAGTGGGTACTTGCTGCCAGCCACAACTCAACACACTTGCAAGGTGAAATACACCCTGTTTGGAGCTCCAAATACATCCAAAATTACAAGGATAATAGGGAAGACCTCTACCTTAATTTTTTTCACTCAATTGACCTCTGAGCACAAACTTATTTGAGCCTTTTTCAAATTTACTAGCTAAGTTCATCTCCAACTTGCCTAGCATGAACTCAAAAACACTTCTTTTGTACAACCTTGGCCAAAACATGAATTATTTACACTGTACATGAGCAATAAAAATTGTCTAAGTCCATCCATGGGAGCCCAAACTGGAATTAGACAAGTTGATGCATTTTGGAGGCCAAAACCCTTGACAGGGCAGCCAAAGAGCAAAAATGAAACAATTTTACAAAACCAACTTCCAAATGCACAACCTGCAAAGAAATTACATAAAGTGCATTGAATATACACCAAGTTCACTTTCCAAAAGGTACAATACATAAATGATGAGCTACAATACGGACTATTGTACAAATGAGGCTCAAAACATGAGAAAAATAAAAAAAATTGCTGCCCTTTGATTAATTTTGATAGAAAGTACAAAAGCCAACCCTATACCAAGAAGAGGGAGGCATATATATATAGAATTTTAAAGTGGTTATCAACTCCTGTATGGACATAAGGCATTTTTTTTTGTCTTCTTTTTATAAAAAGTGTCCAAAATGACAACTTCTACAAGCAACCTATTGTTAGGTCCAACTAGGAAAGCTAATGTACTGAGAGGGGAGGGGTGAATCAGTACTTCAAAAATTTTCTCCAAAAGCAATCTTACTGATAAACATAAATTGTAAACTATTGATCTCATAATATAAAACTAACACATAATTATAGAAATAACATTCATGCACATTTCACTCCATAACACAAATATTTTGGTTACACAGAAACTCTTTGTTAGAGAGAAAAACTACAGTGGGGATGGCACCCACAACTTCACTACTGCAATAATAAAGGTTGCTCGGTTAGAGCTACATGTTTAGCTATTTCTGATAGCTTACCCTGTTAGGAGTATCAAGATCTTTAGATCTACCTTGCTAAAGGATTTTACAACACTTATACAAAATGTCGCAACTGGTTAAAGGCTTTACAATTTATAGACTTTGTTAGAGTCTTTTACCCTGTTAAAGGTTTCTATTACAACTCAAATAATTCAATAAAATCTTTACAAATATCTGCAACTTTGCATCTGAAATGTTATAGCAGATTCTATGTGCTCAATATGAAATTACCTTGCTCATAGCATAACTCGGTAATAGATAAATCAACTTGGTAAACCCTTCTATTTACTCTGTCCCTTAAACTGTTCTCTAAAGACTTTCTTGGTGACCTCTGAATATCTCTGTCAGTCGTAGTAGTCACAACTCAATGTGTCCTCTTTTGATTTTCCCTTTTAACTTCTTCTATCACACATGTTTGTCATTATTTAATTCTCAAATCACTCTGTATAAATAGATCTTTGGGACGGTGATCTAGTTCATGCTTCGATCTTACAAACAAGATTCATCGAATGAATAATCATAGAAATTATTTCATTGGATAAACTTCCTCAAAATCATACAAAATCTTGAAGTGCAATTTCCTATGTGATAACGGTTCCCTGTTCCTCGATTCTTGTAACACGTTTCCACATATGTGTCCAGGTTCATTGAATCTAGTAACACATTTCTACTCAGTTCAGATTACTCAGTATACCTTCTTTGCTGCTCAGTAGACAGCTCGGTGTATACTTAACTCTGTGACTCCTTTCTTCTGTAACCGACTGCTTTAGTGCTTACCGACTAAATATTTCGGTAGTATTAACCGACTAGAGTATATAGGATGACTTTGGACATAAAACTAATGACAACTTAGTAAATAATAACAATCTCCCCTTTTGACATTAGTTTGGTATGTTTGGCAAAACTCCTTTCAAAGTCATAACTCAAAATCTATATACTTACAAAATTTGACTAGAATGACAGTATATACAATTGTCAATGAATAGTAACATATTCAAATATATAGTCCCCTTATCAATATACTGTAATGCTCTTGTGATCAATGCTAGGTGTTCTACCAGTGTTCTATGCTCCCCCTGTCAAATTCAACTATACATTCGGATACTCCATTTTGCTCGGTATACTATACACTCTTATACTTGGTACATACTCGGTATACTCCCCCTTTTTGACAAACATCAAAACTAGTTACCATTAGGTGGAGGCAACTGGTCAAAAATAGATTTATACTTTGTACTGGCGTCGTTGAGAGCAGTGGAGAGTGCATCTTTGACACTGTCCATTAGGGAATTCTGAGCTGTAATATCAGCTAATAGTGAAATCAAACCATCTAAAGTGCTTCCCTCTTGTTAACTGGATAAGTGGGTAGCTCGGTTGATCTTCTCTTGGACTGATGATAAGTGGGGAATAAATAAGGTTTGAAGAGTCATGATATCCATCCTTATTTTGTGCTCTTCATTCCAAAGTTCTAACTGTTGAGCCATAAGAGTTTGCAGCTTGGTATAGAAATTCTGAATAGAATTTGGCTCGGTGGTCAATGTATTGGAGAGATTGGTGATCTCTTGTTCAATAACTTTGGTCTTATGCTTGATATCCTTAATAAATAATGAAAATGTACAGAGCTTCTCAAATAAATAAAGAATATGTTTGAGTTGAGGGGACAACTCAGCAATGAGTCTAACAAGCTTGACTTTACCTATGGCAATTGCTTTCTGCACTTCTTCAATCATTTTGGCAGTCAGCTCTTTGTCCTTCAACTTGCTTAGGTATTCTGATGCGTCTACTCTTGATGCTTCTAATTTAGTGAGTAGCTCATCCAGTTGCATATGGATGGAAACATCTTTATTCACGGTAGCTTCAGGTAGCATGTCTGTCAATAATGCTTTAACCTTCTGAAGTACTCAGTTCTTCTTCTGAATAGCCATTTGTCTTTCTTGTTCTGCTTTGGCTTTACATAGTTCTCCGAATTCAATAAGTGCTTGCCCTTTCAGTTTTGAAATGTCAACATTTGGCAACACAATAGGTTTTGACAGATCTACCTTGAAACTATGCTTCATCACCTTCTTTTCTTTGGATGATGAGGCTTTCACCGGTTGAATGAGTACAATGGATTTGGAGGCTTGATCACCCTCGGTAGGTTTCTCGATAGAGGCAACACTTTTGTCGGTTTCCTTAGCCTCTAATGTGTCCTTCGGTGATTCTTTGCTTGGGGTCTCAGTGGTAATAGTTTTAGTGCATGCAGGTGCTTGAGAAGTCTATTCCCTGGTGGCCTGAGAAGTAGATTCTCCTTTTGTAGACTGTTGAGCCTCTTTGCCTTGATCAGTGTCCGGAGGTTTCTCAGTTGAAACTTGTTGAGTTAGAGGACAATAGGACTTGACTTGTTCCAAAACTGATTCACTAGATACCAGTTTGGCATAGGCATTTCCTTCTATCATCTCTTGTTCTAGTGCCTCAGTGTCCATGACATCCTCATCTTGTTGAATAGTTGAAGCAGGATCTTGCTCGGTAGTGTCAACTATTTCAACTTCACCTTGAGTTTCTTCAGTCTGAATTCTGAAGATTTCTTGCCATTTTTCTTTTGTTTCTATTTGAAATTCAAGATAAAGTCCATTCATCATTTTCAAGGCTCTATGCTTGACTTGAAAGTTTGTCTGGTAGTTTTTCAAATGATTTCTAATATCATCTATCGACATGTCTGGAAAGAGATGTACTAAAACTCTTTCTCTTATATGCTTCTCCGAGTCCATAGCATATTCCCATTTGTTGTCAATGTGAGAATATAATGCATTTGGAAGAAAATTACTTACTTCCAATGGAACTACTCAAAATTTAAGAAGTGTACATACAACTGACTCTTCTATTTGTCTCTTTTCTTCTTCTGTTCGGGAGTCATATTTTACATACCTGAATGACCCAAATCCACCATATTATTTCAATTTGGCACAAAAGTTGTCAACACTGTGTACATCTTCCTTGGTGCTTTTAACAATCTGAAATTTATTTTTGTCTTCAGATTCTGTGTCACTTGACTCCTTATTCAAAATGAGTCTCCTGGTCAACTTTCTATAAGTCTTTGTAACTTTAGGCAATTCAACCTTTTTATGTTTCTTACCGGGTGAAACTGCAAATGATCTAGTGTTAGGGCGCTTCACTGGAGGAGTCGGTGATACCTTTGGTGTATCTTGTTTCTTCCTTTTCAATAGTTTTCCCTTTGGCAACTCGGTGCTCAGAGTAATTGCTTCTTCTTGGGCCTCAGATTCTTCCTCAATTGTGAGTTGATCACTCTTTATACGAGTGGAGGTAGAACCCTCTCCAAATTTCTTAGTTAGCACTTTGATCATTTTAGTGGCTTTCCTTGTAGCCTTCAGTACAACTATTCTCATTTTTACTTTTTCTTTGACCTCTTCATAGGTACCATACCTAATCTCGATAGCATGCCTTGGAAGTGACAGAAAGGCATCTATCTGCTGTTGAGAAATATCAAGATCCATCTCATAACCCATGGACGGTAGAGATTGAGTTCTAGGATCTACTGCATTAACATAATAGTAGTCGGTGTCTACTTCAAAACATATATAATTCTTATATTTTTCCACTAACTGAGGTGGGATTCTGTACCTGTTACGCATCTTTTCTTGAAATTTGCTGAAGTAGTCATCCATTATCTCATTGAAATTATCACCTAACTGATTGATAAAGTCATTTATTTTATGGGTGATTGGTAGGTGTAACTCCCAAACTATGTTACCGACTGATGGGAAGAATTTCTGAAAATAGAAAAACATGCACACTAAGAGTGACCCAAACTTTAGTGTGTTTGCTGAGTTATTCTTCTTAGGTTTCCTTATAGTGTTGAGATTTTCAAATAGGTTTTTCAACAACACTTCACATAGATCAATCTTCATACCCTTTTTCACAATCTTGTAGGCCAGATCTACAACTGCACAAGGTACACCGTTTTCTCTTGCTGATTGAAAGAAACAATAACCGATGACTCTAATTGCAGACTTTAGCTCTGCATCAGTAAGATTATTCAATTTAAGACCTTTGCAATCAGACTCAACTCCGGTTAAGGTTATCAATTCCTTCTGTGAAATCATTTTCTATGCTTGGGCATGGTCGTAAATAGGGTATCTGGTTATTATGTGAATGATCTCCTTGGTGATTTTGAATGGTTGCTCCTCTAACCACATAAAGTCATCATGAACTTTGCTCAAAACAAGTTTAACCCATTGGGGTTTGAAGACTCGAGGGTAGGTTAGGGCTTCGATCAATCCCTTGACTTTGATATGCTCATACTTGCTATCTAGGATTCCATCAGTGCATAACTCATCATACATGTCTTTGATCTCGGTATGACCTAGCTCTTCAACATGACACTTAGTATAGAATCTGACATCTTCAACCAATAGAACCCTATCCGGAATAAGAGAAAGTGCAGTTTTCTCATCGGGTTCAGATGCAACTTTGGGAGGTAAGGAATACTTCAGTGAGGGCTTCTCAATATTCTCAACTACAACAGGTTTCTGCAACTTAGGAGCCATTTTAAACTTTGATTTCTACTAATGAAAGAGCTTAGGGTTTTAACTAACTAGAAAATGATTTTGACTTAGTAAATATAATGTAGATGCTCACAACTGATATTGATCAGTTAACTGGCTTGAAAATGCGTTTGAGATTTCTGTATAAATACCTTGAAATTTGCTCGGGAGTTGTTTGATCACCTTGAATTGCTTAGCTCTACTCTTTTGATAACTGGTAAGTGTAAAATGACCTTGCGAAGAACTTTAAGTACACATTTTACCTTATCGGGCTTTGTGTAGTTAGGTAAGAAAACCTTAAATGCACTCGGTTCCACTAAACCAATTAACACTTTTACCGACTAGACATGTTTCCCGCACTTACCGACTTCTCTGATACTCCAAAAAACTAGATAGAATTTCAAACTTGCTAATGCATCTTGGCTATGCAGATTTTGAAATGAAGTACATGATAAAATAGGAATTGTTAAGATCTAATCTTGAGAGAATGCATCCCCTTCATACCTTTATTGATTAATTCGAAGTAGATGCACCTAACTCAGTAGGTAAGGTGCTTTCTTCGTTTTCTGACTCAATTTCCTTCTTTTTCCAGATTTTCTATAGTTTGATTTTTATTTCTTCAATATCTCCTCTGGGTTGATCTCTGCAATCTTTAGCCAAGTGTCCAGCTTTATGACAATGAAAGCATGCCATACTAGGATTTCCCCATGATCTTCAGTGGTTCATTCCAAACCTTATCATGCAGTTGGCACTTATATGTCCATATCTTCCACAACATTCACACCATATTCTTGTATTGTAATCCCATGGTACTGCAGTATACTGTCGGTTAAGATCTGTGTGAATTTGGTAGCTTCTAGTATTTGCTTGGTGTGAAGATCTCATATAGTTTTTCTGCTTAAACCAACACTTCTCGGTACTGTGTTCATATCTATTGCAGTTTTTGCAAAACCCCTTGAATTTTGCCTTCAAAAAATTGTTAGCAGACTTTTTCCTACATTGTTTAGATGTGTGACCATACTTATTGCAATTGTGACAATAACCATCAAACCTAGTGACATTCAGTTGCTTACCTTTTCTGATTTGGCACATGTTGGCAGTATGTCCTTGTTTTCCACAGTAGTTGCAGATAGGCTCTTTCCATTGATGTTCTCCTTGTTTCCAGCTTGATTTGATGATTCCCCTCTCTGTTAGGCCCAATATGGAAAGCTAATGTACTGAGACGGGAGGGGTGAATCAGTACTCCAAAACATTTCTTGAATAATAAGTTTACTGTTATGCATAAACAGAATAGTGCAGTAACATAAAATAAAGTTAAAACAAATAGATAACAATCATACATGATTCACTCCATAACACATATATTTTGGTTACGCAGAAACTCTTGGTTAGAGAGAAAAACTGCGGTGGGGATGGCACCCACAACTTCACTACTGCAATAATAAAGAGTGCTCGGTTAGAGCTACATATTAGCTATTTCTGATAGCGTACCCTATTAGGAGTAATAAGATCTGTTAGATCTACCTTGCTAAAGGATTTTACAACACTTAATCTAAATGTTGCACCTGGTTAGAGGCTTTACAATTTATAGACTTGATTAGAGTCTTTTACCGTGTTAAAGGTTTCTCTTTCAACTTCACAATATTACAAAAAAATCATTACAAATATCTGCAACTTTAAATCTGAAATGTTATAGCAGATTCTATGTGCTCAGAATAGATTACCTTGCTTATAGCATACCTCTGTAACCCATATAGTAACTCGGTAAACCCTTCTGTTTACTCTGTTCTTCGACTGTTCTCTAAAAACCTTCTCAATGACCTCTGTGTCTTTGTAACAGTCTTCTTACACTCATGCACACACCTTTAACTCTTAACTCATGTTGTATTAGATCTCTTAAGACGGTGATCCAATTCATTGCTTCGATCTTACAAACACAATTCCTCGAATGAATAACTATACAAAATATTTCATTGGTTAGATTGATCTCAAAATCATACACAATCTTCTAGTGCAATTTCCAATGTGATAACGGTTAGATGTGCCTCAATCTTGTAACACGTTTTCATATGCATGTCCAGGTTCAATGCATCTGGTAACACGTTTCACTCGGTGTATATCAACTCGATGTGTCATCTTTGCTGCTCGGTAGACATGAAAAGATACTCAGTAGACAGCTCAGTGTATACTGCGTTCTGTGACTGCTTTCTTCTGTAACTGACTAGACTGTGCATACCAACTTCTCTATGTATACCGACTACATGATTCGGTAGTGTTAACCGACTAGAGTATATAGTATAACTTTGACATAGAACTAATGGCAATCTGATAAGTAGTAACAATCTCCCCTTTTGACATTAGTTGAGATGTTTGACAAAAACTACTTTCAAAGTTATAACTCAAAAATCTATATACTTTGCAAAATGACTATTCTTGACAGTATATACAATAGTCAATGAAATAGTATATTCAGATATACTCCCCTTATCATTATACTGTACATAACACTGATTTTGCATGCTCGGTTCTGTGCTTGTGTACTCTGCTTACTATCCTTGGATGCTCTGCATACTCTGCTCGGTATACTCCCCCTGTATACAATACTCTGAATACTATATCAAAACTGTATCACCAAAACTGTATCACTCCCCAAATATATTGTATCACTCCCCCTTTTTGACAAACATAAAAAACTTTAATTTCCATCTGGGGGTGGTAACTGGTCAAAAATGGACTTGTACTTGTTCTGGGCGTCGATGAGAGCGACAGAGAGTGCATCTTTGACACTTTCCATTAAAGAATTATGTGCTTGAATATCAGCCAATAGTGATATTAAGCCATCAAGAGTGCTTCCCTCTTGTGTAGTAGATAGGTGTGTGGCTCGATTGATCTGTTCTTGGACGGATGAAAGATGAGGAAGGAATAAAGTCTGGAGTGTCATTATATCCATCTTGATCTTGTGTTCTTCATTTCTTAGTTCCAATTGTTGAGTTATGAGTTGTTGAAGCTTGGTATAAAATTTTTGAACTGAATTGGGCTTTGGGGTCAACTTATTTGAGAGATCAGTGATCTCTTTCTCAATTGCATCAGTTTTATTCTTAATGTCTTTAATGAATGAAGAAAATGTGCAGAGTTTCTGAAATAAATAAAGAATGTGCTTGAGTTGAGGGGACAACTCAGCAATAAATTTGACAAGTTTGACCTTGCCAATAGCTAAAGCTTTTTGTACCTCTTCTATCATTTTTGCAGTAAGCTCCTTGTCTTTTAGCTTGCTCAAATACTCAGATGCATCAACTCCAGATGTTTCTATTTGATTAAGGAGTTCATCCAGTTGAATATGGATGGCTGCATTGGTTGACACTGTAGCTGTAGGTAGCATATCTGATAGCAGTGTCTTCACCTTCTTAAGTACTTTATTCTTCTTTTGTATGGCCATTTGTTTTTCTTGTTTGGCCTTTGCTTTGCATAGTTCACCGAAATCAATGAGTGCTTGCCCCTTTAATTTTGATATATCCACATTGGGCAACACTATTGGTTTAGATAAATCAACTTTGAAACTATGTTTTTTCACCTTCTTCTCTTTACCTTTGGTCGGTTGGACCAGGACAATAGCTTGAGAGGCTTGCTGACCCTCGGTAGGTTGCTCGGTAGAGACAACACTTCGGTCAATTCCTGTAGCTTTTGTTGTGTCTTTTGGTGTCTCAGTACTGGGTGTCTTAGCTACAATATTTTCAGTGCTGAAGGTTCTTGTGAGGTCTGTTCTAGAGTAGTATTTTCTCTTGTTGTAGACTTGTGACCTTTAGTGCCTTGTGCTGTATCCTGAGGAGCTTCGGTAGAGACAAGTTGATTGATCGGTGGATAAGGCTGAACTTGTTCTAAAACAGATTCACTAGATACAAGTTTTGCATATGTAGTGCCTTCTATCATTTCCTGCTCCGGTGCTTCTGTATCCATGACATCTTCATCTTTTTGAATGGTGTCCACAGGGTCTTGTTCGATAGCATCAGGACCTTGCTCGGTGACATCAGGATCATGCTTGGTGACATCAATGATTTCAACTGTAGTTTGTTCACCGGCATCCTTGATTTTGAAGATTTCCTGCCAGTTTGATTTTGTCTCCTTTTCTACGTTAATATATAGCCCATTCATCAGTTTTAAGACTCTTTGTTTGACAAGAAATTTTGAATTGTAGGTTGTCAAGTGTTCCTTTATTTCGGCTACTGATATATCAGGAAATATATGGACTAGACTTCTTTCTCTGATTTGTTTCTCTAAGTCCATTGCATACTTCCACCTATTATCAATATGCAAGTAAAGTTCATTTGGAAGTGACTTTACTAGTTCCAATGGAGCTGACCGGAACTTTAGAAGTGTGCAGATGACGGCTTCTTCAATTTGTCTCTTCTCATCATTATTTCTAGTTTCATACTTGACATATCTAAATGAACCAAATCCGCCATATTTTTCAGATTGGCACAAAAGTTTTCAACTATGTATATTTACCTTCTTTCTCTTGACAATCTGCAATTTGTTTGCATCTTCAGATTCTGTGTCACTAGACTCTTTTGCCAAAATGAGTCTCCGAGTAGATTTCTTGTAAGTCTTTGTTACCTTGGGAGCAGTAACACTCTTTTGTTTCTTACTTGGTGATGTTGTAGATGCTCTTGTATTAGGTCTCTTTGTTGGAGGAGTCGGTAGGGCCTTTGAAGTGTCTTGTTTCTTTCTTTTTAACACTTTACCCTTACGCAATTTGGTGCTCAGTGTTATAGCTACCTCTTGAGCTTCTGATTCCTCTTCGGTGATGGCAAGAGTTCCTTTGACAGGTGTGGAGAAAGAATCTTCTCCGAATTTCTCCGTTAAAACCTTTATCATCTTTATTGCTTTTCTTGTAGCTTTGGGTACTACAATGCTCATTTTTACTTTTTCCTTTACTTCTTCATAGGTTCCATATCTTAGCTCGGTAGTATGCCTTGGTAATGTAAGAAATGCATCAATTTGCTATTGTGTGATGTCAAAGTCAATCTCGTAACCCATAGGTGGCAAAGATTGAGTTTTTGGTTCCACAACATTCACATAACAGTAATCAGTGTCTACCTCAAAGCATATGTCATCTTTATATTTCTCCACTAGCTGGGGTGGAATCTGGTACCTATTGTGCATTTTCTCTTGAAATTTACTGAAGTAATCATCCATTATATCATTGAAATTATCACCTAGCTTCTTGATGAAGTCATTAATCTGATGGGTGATTGGTCGATGTAGCTCCCAAACTACTTTGTCGACTGATGGAAAGAATTTTTCAAAGTAGAAAAACATGCATACAAGAAGTGAACCAAAATTTAGTGTATTTGCCGAGTTGTTCTTCTTTGGCTTCCTTATTGTGTTCAGATTCTCAAACAGGTTCTTCAGTAACACTTCACATAAGTCAATTTTCATTCCCTTTTTCACAATTTTATAAGCTATGTCAACTGCTGCACAGGGTACACTGTTTTCCCTTGCTGATTGGAAGAAACAGTAACCAATTACTCTAATGGCAAACTTAAGTTCTACATCAGTGACATTGTACAATTTCAGTCCTCTGTAATCAGATTCTACTCCGGTTAAACTGATTAATTCCTTCTGTGATATCATCTTTTGAGCTCGTGCATGATCATAGATAGGATAACCGGTGATCACATGAATGATTTCCTTGGTGATTTTAAATGGTTTCTCTTCTAGCCACATGAAATCATCATGAACTCTGCTCATAACAAACTTGACCCACTGGGATTTGAACACACGGGGATAGGTTAGGGCTTCAGTTAATCCCTTGATCTTAATGTGCTCATACTTGCTATCCATTTTACCATCGATACATAGCTCATCATATGTGTCTTTGATTTCAACATGACTGAGTTCTTCAACACGACATTTGGTGAAGAATCTCACATCTTCGACTAACAAGACTCGATCCGGGATGAGTGAAAAGGCGGTTTTGTTATCCGGTTCGGAGGCGACTTCAGGAGTCAAAGAGTATTTTAGTGAGGGTTTCTCTACATTCTTGACAACTATGGGATCTTGGATCTTGGGCGCCATTTAAGATTTCAGGTAAAAACTAGTAAAGAGTACTTAGGGTTTCAGAATTTCAAACGACAGACGCTTCACACTTAGTAGATAATAACAATTTGATAAGATTGGTAAGCTAGCTTAACAGTACGATGAGATTTGATGTAAATACCTTGAATTCATTTTGAATGAGGTTTGATCGCCTTGGAGTCGCTTTACTCTGCTCTTTCAAAAACTTGGTAAGTGTAAATGACCATGAAAATACTTTTAAGTACACAAAATACCTTATCGGGCTCCGTGCGGGTTAGGTCAAAAACATTAAATGCGCTCGGTTCACCTTTAACCGATTTACTCTCTTTTTTTGTTTTAATCGAGTAACCAAATTTCCTTCATTTACCAACTTGACAGCCTTCTTGTATTCACCGACTTGACAGGTTTCCTGTAAAGTACTTTTGATAGAATTTCAAACTTACTAATGCATCTTAACTATGCAGATTTTGAATTTAGTACATAATAGAATAGGAACTGTTATGATTTTAACCTTCAGAGAATGTAGTCCTTGAATATCTTTACTGATTAATTTGGACTAGGTGCACCTAACTCGGTAGGTAAGGTGCTTTCTTCATTTGACACAATTTCCTTCTTTTTCCAAATCATCTGTAATTTGCCTTTTATTTCTTCAGTGTCTCCTCTAGGTTGATCTCTGCAATCTCCAGCCAACTGTCCAACTTTGTGACAATCAAAACATGCCATACCAGGATTTCTCCATGATCTTCGGTTGTTCATTCCAAACCTTATAAAACAATTGGCACTTATATGTCCATATCTTCCACAACATTCACACCATATCCTTGTATTGTAATCTCATGGTACTGCAGAATACTGTCGGTAAGGATCTGTGTGAGTTTGGTAACCTCTAGCATTTGCTCGGTGTGCATACCACATATAGTTCTTTTGCTTAATCCAACACTTCTTGGTACTATCTCCATATCTATTGCAGTTTTTACAAAACCCTTTGAATTTTGCCTTCTGATAATTGTTAATAGACTTTGTCCTACATTGATTAGATGTGTGACCATATTTATTGCAATTGTAACAATAACCATTGGACTTAGTGACATTCGGTTGCTTACCTTTTCTGATTTGGCATATGTTGGCAGTGTGACCTTGATTTCCACAGTAGTTGCAAATAGGCTTCTTTCTTTTGATGTTATTCCTGTTTCCAGCTTGCTTAGATGATTCTCCTCTCTCGGTAGTATGAATTCCTTTCTCAATAGAGTCTTTTCCTTTGTAACCGAGTCTTGCATCTTTGTTGGGTCTTCTTGTATTCAATTGCTCATCCAACATCTTTGATGCTTCATAACTCTTCTTCAGTGTTTCTTTGGATTTCTTCTCTGTTTCAAGCTCATCGGTCAACTTGATACTTCAAGTCTCAATGCTTGATTCTCATCATTCTTCAGAATTGCTTCATGATGTGCATAACCTAGTTGATCTGATAGGTTTTGTTGAATTCCAATCAGCCTTGTGATTTCATCATTCTTATCAGATACTAAGACTTCAAGTTGTTGATTCTCTCTTTCTAGATCTCTTGCTTTATCCTTAACTGTCCTTAATGCATCTAGATTTTCAGTCATCTGTGTGTTGAAATGTTCATGTTCTCTTTTCATTGCTTTCAATTGATCAGCCAGTGCTTTGTTCTTTTCTTTCAATACTCCAATCATTTCTTCAGTTTCTTCACATATACTGTTCTCAGATGATGTCTCAATTTGTTCCACTAACTCTTGAGAGTCCTCCAAATCATCAGATAATCTTCTTCTCACTTTCATAGATTTTTGCATTTGCCTCTGCATGTCTGCAATCACTTGATTAACATGATCTAGCTCTTCTTGTAGGTACACAATCCTCCGAGATTGTTTGTAGCCTTCCATTGATAAGATCTTTCTCTTTAGGTAGTTAAACCCTTTTCCAAGATACGTGCTCTGATACCAATTGTTAGGCCCAATATGGAAAGCTAATGTACTAAGAGGGGAGGGGTGAATCAGTACTCCAAAACATTTCTTGAATAATACGTTTACTATTATGCATAAACAGAATAGTGCAGTAACATAAAATAAAGTTAAAACAAATAGATAACAATCATACATGATTCACTCCATAACACATATATTTTGGTTACGCAGAAACTCTTGGTTAGAGAGAAAAAATGCGGTGGGGATGGCACCCACAACTTCACTACTACAATAATAAAGAGTGCTCAGTTAGAGCTACATATTAGCTATTTCTAATAGCTTACCCTGTTAGGAGTAACAAGATCTATTAGATCTACCTTGCTAAAGGATTTTACAACACTTAATCTAAATGTTGCACCTGGTTAGAGGCTTTACAATTTATAGACTTGATTAGAGTCTTTTACCCTGTTAAAGGTTTCTCTTTCAACTTCACAACATTACAAAAAAATCATTACAAATATCTGCAACTTTACATCTGAAATGTTGTAGCAAATTCTATGTGCTCAGAATAGATTACCTTGCTTATAGCATACCTTGGTAACCCATATAGTAACTTGGTAAACCCTTTTGTTTACTCTGTTCTTCTACTGTTCTCTGAAAACCTTCTCGATGACCTCTGTGTCTCTGTAACAGTCTTCTTACACTGATGCACACACCTTTAACTCTTAACTCATGTTGTATAAATAGATCTTTTAAGACGATGATCCAATTCATTGCTTCGATCTTACAAACACGATTCCTCGAATGAATAACTATACAAAATATTTCATTGGTTAGATTGATCTCAAAATCATACACAATCTTCTAGTGCAATTTCCAATGTGATAACGGTTAGATGTGCCTCAATCTTGTAACACATTTTCATATGCATGTCCGGGTTCAATGAATCTGGTAACATGTTTCAATCAGTGTGTCATCTTTGTTGCTCGGTAGACATGAAAAGATACTCGGTAGACAGCTCGGTGTATACTATGTTCTGTGACTGCTTTCTTCTGTAACCGACTAGACTGTGCATACCGACTTCTCTGTGTATACCGACTGCATGATTCGGTAGTGTTAACCGACTAGAGTATATAGTATAACTTTGACATAAAACTAATGGCAATCTGATAAGTTGTAACACTCTCTCGGTGGTGTTGATTCCTTTCTCGGTAGAGTTTTTAATTTTGTAACCGAGTCTTGCATCTTTGTTGGGTCTTCTTGTATTTAGTTGCTCATCCAACATCCTTGATGCTTCATAAATTTTCTTCAGTGTTTCTTTTGATTTCTTCTCTGCTTCAAGTTCATTGGTCAATCTTGATAATTCAAGTTTCAATGCTTGATTCTCATTTTCTTTTAGATTTGCTTCATGATGTGCATAACCCAATTGATCAGAAAGATTATGTTGAATTCCAGTCATTCTTGTGATTTCATCATTCTTTTCAGACATTAATGCTTCTAGCTGTTGTTTTACCCTTTCCATGTCTCTTATGTTATCCTTAGTTGTTCTTAATGCATCAAGATTTTCAGTCATCTGTGTGCTAAAATGTTCATGTTCTCTTTTCATTGCCTTTAGTTGTTTAGTCAGTGCTTTGTTCTTTTCTTTCAATTCTCTAATAATTTCTTCAGTCTCTTCTGATATACTGTTCTCAGATGATGTCTCAATTTGTTCCACCAACTCTTGGGAGTCCTGTAAATCATCAGACAACCTTCTTCTAACTTTCAATGATCTTTGCATTTGTCTTTGCATATCTACAATCACTTGGTTAGCATGATCCAATTCTTCTTGAAGATTCACAATCCTTCGAGATTGTTTGTAGCCTTCCATTGATAAAATCTTTCTCTTTAGGTTGTTAAAACCTTTTCCAAGATTGAAGCTCTGATACCAATTGTTAGGTCCAACTAGGAGAGCTAATGTACATAGATGGGAGGGGTGAATCATTACTTCAAAACTTTTCTCCAAAAGCAATCTTACTGATAAACATAAGTTGTAAACTGTTGATCTCATAATATAAAACTAACACATAATTATAGAGATAACATTCATACACATTTCACTCCATAACACAAATATTTTGGTTATGCAGAAACTCTTTGTTAGAGAGAAAAACTGCGGTGGGGATGGCACCCACAACTTCACTACTTGCAATAATAAAGGTTGCTCGGTTAGAGATACATGTTTAGCTATTTTTTATAGCTTACCCTGTTAGGAGTATCAAGATCTTTAGATCTACCTTGCTAAAGGATTTTACAACACTTATACAAAATGTTGCACCTAGTTAAAGGCTTTACAATTTATAGACTTTGTTAGAGTCTTTTACCCTGTTAAAGGTTTCTATTACAACTCAAATGATTCAATAAAATCTTTACAAATATCTGCAACTCTACATCTGAAATGTTATAGCAGATTCTATGTGCTCAATATGAAATTACCTTGCTCATAGCATACCTCGGTAATAGATAAATCAACTCGGTAAACCCTTCTGTTTACTCTGTCCCTTAAACTGTTCTCTAAAGACTTTCTTGGTGACCTCTGAATATCTCTCTCAGTTGTAGCAGTCACAACTCAACGTGTCCTCTTTTGATTTTCCCTTTTAACTTCTTCTATCACACATGTCTGTCATTATTTGATTCTCAAATCACTCTGTATAAATAGATCTCTGGGACGGTGATCTAGTTCATGCTTCAATCTTACAAACAAGATTCATTGAATGAATAATCATAGAAATTATTTCATTGGATAAGCTTCCTCAAAATCATACAAAATCTTGAAGTGCAATTTCCTATGTGATAACGGTTCCCTGTTCCTCGATTCTTGTAACACGTTTCCACATATGTGTCTAGGTTCATTGAATCTGGTAACACGTTTCTACTCGGTTCAGATTACTCGGTGTACCTTCTTTGCTACTCGGTAGACATAGAACATTACTTGGTAGACAACTCAGTGTATACTTAACTCTGTGACTCCTATCTTCTGTAACCAACTGCTTTAGTTCTTACCGACTGAATATTTCGATAGTATTAACTGACTAGAGTATATAGGATGACTTTGGACATAAAACTAATGACAACTTAGTAAATAATAACACAAAATCGAACCATATACCAAGAAGAGGGAGGCATATATATATAGAATTTTAAAGTGGTTATCAACTCCTGTACGGACATAAGGCATTTTTTTTTGTCTTCTTTTTATAAAAAGTGTCCAAAATGACAACTTTTGTTGCTCCAAGTAGCATTTTAGCAACCTAACACAACCAACCTTACCAAATCACCTAGAAATGATTAAAAACACTTTCTAAACATGTTTCAATGCTTTCCAAAGCATGGCTAAGCCTATAAGGCAATTTTCCACTTTTTAGCCTTATTTGGCCTAGAAGCACAAAATTGACAATTTCAAGCCCTAAGAAGCAAAACTTGATCTCTCAAGCACAAAATGAGATAAACCACTTATGAAATGACTAAACACAACCTATGACAACATTTCAAAACTAACAAGACAATTAGGCATGAAAAATACCAAAAATGGAGAGTGAAGCATGACTAGGTTCTCCTGCACCACCCCTCTCAGTAGTTTACCAGATCCTTATTGATTCATCATACCATCAATTGGTATCAGAGCTTTTAAGGTCCTCTAAGGTCTAATCCTAACAACTTGAGGTAAATATCTTGAAGAACATGATGAAGAAAGAAGGTTTGAAGTTTAATAGAGAGAACTACAAAATATGAAGTGATAGAATGAAAATCTATATCAAGAGTCTAGGAAGTCAATACTAGGAACATGTTGGTACTCAATATGTTGCACCTAGTGGGATTATGACTGATGATCAGAAGAAAGAGAAACAAGAAAATAAACAAGCATTGGAGGCCATTATCAGTTCTTTGTCTGATGCAGAGTATGTTGATATCCATGGTTTGGAGGCTACTTATGAGGTATGGAAGAAACTTGAAGAGATCTATAGTGGTGATGAGCATGTGAAGATCGCCAAAGAAGAGAGTCTGAGAGGAAAATTTGATGACATGCAAATGGCTAAAGGTGAGAATATACAATAGTATGTTCATGGGATCAAAGAGATAGTTGGTGAGATCAAGAGTGCTAGTGGTAAAGTGGAAGATGCCATAGTGGCTAGCAAGGTGTTGAGAACCCTTCTACCGGTTTACGCTATCCTAGTTGCAACCATTCATGAGCTAAAATCTATTGACAAAACTAAGGTAACTCTTGACTCCATCATTGGTAAGCTTACTGCTTTTGAACTAAATGGTTATGATGGTAGTGTTTAGAAATCTGAATCTACATTTAGAGCTTCAGTTTCTAACCTTCCTATGAGGAAAAGTAGAGATGTCAGTCACAGCTATGAATCTAGATCCAATAGAGAAGTTGATGATGAAGACAGTCTGGTTGAGCTTGAAGCATTGTTGGCCAAGTGGTTGCCTATAGGTACTGGTAAATACAAAGGTAAATTAACTTTGAAATGTTTTGCATGCAACAAGATTGAACACATTGCAGCTAACTGTCCTAATGGCGACAATGAGCATAAGCGTGAGAAGTTTAAGAAGTACAAGGGAAAAGGGAAAAGTGATTGTCTCATTGTAGCTGATGGTGGTATCATTGATGAAGAACCTAAGGTAGATGCTAATGAAGACATTGTTTTTGTAGCCATTAAAGAGGAGACATCTGATCATAAGGCATTAGTTTCTTGCATGGATAATCCTGATGATTGGATCATTGATAGTGGTTGTTCACACCACATGATCGGTGACCGGAGTAAATTTCTTAATTTGAAGGAATTTGATGGAGGAGTTGTGAGATTTGGAAATGACTCACCCTGCATGGTAAAAGGTAAGGGAACTATTTCTGTTAATGGAGAGAGCAGTGTAGATGATGTCTATTGGGTTGAAGGATTAAAGCATAATCTTTTGAGTGTTTCTTAACTCAATGACAGAGGTTATCCACTGGAATTTAAGAATCGAATGAGCAAAATCAATGGGAGAAAAGGTGAACTAATTGCAACTGGCAAGCTGACAAAAGGTAGCCTATTTTACCTGAATCCTAAAGTTAATAACTGTTTAATTTCTAAAATAGATGATAGTTGTCTTTGGCATAGGAGATTTTGTCATATAAGTTTTGATAACATTGTAAAAGTGAGTAAGTCCAAGTCAGTGAGAGGTTTGCCTTAGTTGGACAAACCGATGAATGCTCTATGTAAGGAATGTCAGTTGGGAAAGATGGCATCCTCAACTTTTAAGAGCAAATATTTTTTCAGCAAAACATCTGTTAGATTTGGTTCATACAGATCTATGTGGACCAATAAGGACTAAAAGTATTCAAGGTGACAGATATTTTATGATCTTCACTGATGATTGCTCAAGAATGATGTGGGTCACATTCTTGAAGGATAAAATGGAAGCATTTAGTAAGTTCAAGGCATTCAGGGCCTTAGTTGAAAAGGAAAGTGGCAAGAAGATAAAGTGTCTAAGGATTGATCAAGGTGGTGAATTTACTTCAGAGGATTCCACTAGATATTGTGAAGAAAATGGTATCAAATGGAAGCTTTTTGCACCAAGAACTCCACAACAAAATGATATTATAGAGAAGAACAACGGGTTAGTTGTTGAAGATTCTAGAATGATGTTGATACAAGGAGGTGTAGCAAAAAAATTATGGGGAGAAGTTGTCAGCACAGCTGTCTACACTATGAACTAGATATTGGTAAAAAGAGGTAAGGATAAAACTCCTTATGAATAATGGTATGGTAGATCACCTAATGTCAGTTATTTTAAGATATTTGGTAGTAAATATTTTATCAAGAGAGGTGACTAAGTTAGCAATTTTGAGGCTAAAAGTGATGAAGGCATATTTCTTGGTTGCTCCACCAAGAGTAAGGCCTAAAAATGTTACAACAACTGAACACAGAGAATCATTGAAAGTGTTGATGTTAGAGTGGATGAGTATCTTGAAGTCTCATGAAGTCTCAGGAGAAACCAGTGTGGAGAAAAAGGAAGAAGATCCTTGCATTCTGTTTTTTGAACCAGACCAATGAAACCTGAAATTGGTAAAGAGAATGTTGTTGTACCAGTTCAACCGGAACATGTAGATTAAGAAGTTGATGATAATGAAGAAGAAGAACCTGAAGATAATGATCATATTATTCTGACTTACATGAGACTCAATCATAATCCTGACTAGATTATTGGAGATAAGGATGCTAGAGTGTTAACCAGAAGAAGAATTAGAGAGAATTCTTGCATGATCTCCACTATTGAGCCTAGAACTACTAAGGAAGCATTTGGAGATGATCGTTGGATCAAAGATATGGAAGAGGAGCTTGATCAAATTGAGAAGAACAACACATGGACCCTATTACCCAGACCGGTGAATAAAAATGTGATAGGTACTAAATGGGTATTCAGGAATAAACATGAATGAAGATGGAGTAGTAGTCTGAAACAAAGCTAGATTAGTTTGCAAAGGTTATGCACAAGAAGGAGGAGAAGACTATGGTGAGTCTTTTGTACCAGTTGCTAGATTGGAAGGTGTTAGGACTTTACTTGCATTTGCAGCACATAAGGGATTCAAAGTATATCAGATGGATGTGAAATCAACATTTTTAAATGGAATACTGGAAGAAGAAGTATACATTGAGAAGCCATATGGTTATGCTTTGACTGATGAAAAAGATATGGTATGTAAATTGCACAAGGCACTATATGGTTTGAAGAAAGCAATGAGAGCATGGTATGAAAGGTTTCATTCACACCTGATGAAGATAGGTTTTTAGAGAACCAGTGAAGATAGCAACATATATCTCAAATCTGAAGGAGATAAGATATTGGTTAGTGAAGTGTTTGTGGATGATATCATATTTGGAGGCAATGATGACATGAGTGATGACTTTACAAATGAGATGAAAAATGAATTTGAAATGTCTCTAGTGGGAGAGATAAAATTCTTCATATGTTTGCAAATTCAGTAGATGAAGAGTGGTATTTTTATCACACAGTTTAATTATGTGAAAGAGGTGTTAAAGACATTTGGAATGAGTGACTATAAACTAGTTGGGACACCAATGGTTATAGGTTGTAAATTGTCTAAGGAGGATGAAGCCACATCTATTGATGAAAAGGAGTACAGGTCAATGATAGGGAAATTGTACTATATTTTTCACAACAGACTAGATATAGCTCATGCAGTTGGCCTAGTTGCCAGACTTCAGAAGAATCCAAAGGAGACACATTTAATAGCAACCAAGAGGATATTCAGATATTGGAAAGGCACTATTGACTATGAATTATTGTATCCATATGCAGGTAACTTTGATTTGAAGGTTTGTACAGATGCAAACTAGGCAGGTAATGTTAATGATAGGAAGAGCACAACCGGTGGTGCATTCTTTCTTGGAGGAAGAATTATTTCATGGAGCAACAAAAAGCAGAGTTGTATATCACAGTCCATTGCTCAAGCTGAGTATGTTGCGGCATATATGAATTGTACCCAGGCAATCTGGATGAAACACATTCTGGAAGGATTCAAGATGAAGATTACAGATCCAGTAAGGATTTTATGTGATAACACCAGTGCAATTAATATTTCAAAGAACCATGTTTTGCATGCTAGAACCAAGCATATTGAGCTGGAATATCATTTCTTGAGAGAAAAAGTGTAGAGTAAAGATGTATTATTGAAGCATGTATCTACCAAGGAGTAACTAGCAGATATCTTTACAAAACCTTTGCCTAAGACTACTTTTGAGTATCTTAGAAATCAGCTAGGGGTTGTCCCCCTACATGAGGTCAATTGAGCATGATGTGGAGTACATCAGTCCTGGAGCAAATTGGAAAATCTTGAAGTAGGATTGGTGTAGAGTGGAGTTATTCCACAAGGGGAGCATCAAGTTGTAGACTAATGATGTTGAATAGTGAAGTATGACATTGAATGTTTTACTTTCACTTTGGCATTGTTTTCAAAGGGGGAGAAGAACTATATGATTGGGGGGATGATCTGTATGATTGACCAAGAGAAGATCTATAGCCAGTTACCAGTTGAAGACACGAAGACTTAGTTGAAAGAGAGTACATGGTAAAATGTAAAGCAGGATTCCTATTCACAATCATAGCAATCAAGGGTATTGATACTTGTATTGCCATCAATGCCAAAGGGGGAGATTGTAGGCATTTGCATGAAGATTGCATTGATGAACTTCTATGTTGTCATTGATGTCAATTATAATCAGTAATGATGTTGTAATAATGTTGTTTTGTAACCAGTAGGAAGAACTAGTGAAGGAAATTGTAACCATTAAGTGAGCTTGTGAAGATCAACCGATATTACTAGAGAAGAAGTGAGATCAACTGGTAAAC
Source organism: Cryptomeria japonica (assembly GCF_030272615.1). Taxonomy (NCBI): domain Eukaryota; kingdom Viridiplantae; phylum Streptophyta; class Pinopsida; order Cupressales; family Cupressaceae; genus Cryptomeria; species Cryptomeria japonica. Next base: position 149,981,948 of record NC_081412.1, read on the forward strand.
GCTACATGTTGATATGCTAAACCCTAACCGATGGAGCTTGGTGAATCGATTGTATTGGTTTATGATCAAATGGTGAGCGGTAATGATTATGACACGTATGCATGTTGTATGAGAAGAGTTTCAAAAGGTTTTTGGTGCATAGAGATAACGGTTTTTGTCTTGGGAATGAGCAAGTTCATTGCATGTAATGGAAACCACGTGATGAGTTACAATGTTTGATGAAGCGGTGATAAAGGAGCAGTCGAGGTTGTCTTGAATGATGTGCAGTGATTGTTATGTAATCCAATGATCATACTTGAACCGATTTGTTTGTAATCTCTATGAGATGTTTAGGTTTGTGATGTGTTACCAACCTCTTGTTTTATTTTTAAGGTCGATGAGTTGTTTTGTTGTAGTGTTGTAAATTTGTGGTTGAGAGTAAGAGAGTGTGGTTGTAGAACCAGGAGATGTATCTGCAGTATGTGTACAGGAAGATAGGAGCATGAAAAGGATTTGAACAAGAAAGTGTAGTTCTATTCAACAGATCAGCAAACTCTTGTTGTTCTCTAACAATTACAACAGTCAAATCCCTTAACTGGGCAAGCTCTAATAAGCTTAGTCCTATCGAAATCCTCTATCTAGGTGGTCCATTAGCTTGGATTTCAAATCCTCTACCGAGGTTACTCCTAACAGGGTATTGCTTCTAATAGGGCATTATAGTCAATCCCTTGACCGGGTGGTCCCTAACAAAATCTGTTCTTAACATGATTTTTTGTAAAGCTTTAACAGGATAGATTCCTAACAGGGTGAACTTCAAAAGAGTTTAGAATACTTGTGGGTATTCATCCCCACCGTGGTTTTTCCCATTTGGGTTTCCACGTCAAAAATATTATGTCAAGTGGTGAATGCTTTTGTGGTTATGTTTACTATGGTTAAATTGCTTAACTACTAAATCCACTTTGATATGTTATGTTAACCAGCAACAATCTGAAATATGTTTTAACTACTATTAGTAAAGTATTTGAATGATTTACTCAAAAGGTTTTGAGATTTTCAAAGATTTTTTATTGTTTGTCTGTTATAACAGTCAACTGGTTTAACTTGTCAGCATTATTGCATTTGAAGTTCAGTGTTTAAACCAGTCAGTTTAGAGTTTTCTTTGAGAGGTTGATTTTGAGTTTGGTGAAAGTCTATACAACTTTTATCTACTGATTCACCCCCCCCTCTTAGTAGTTGATTGGATCTTTATTGATTCATCATACCATCAATCACAACATCATATCCTGCTCAGGAATGAGTGATATGGCATCGTCCCTTATCACGAATGCAATAGAAGACACTCACAAACATCAAGCAATATCATAATCATCCTCATCGTAAGATAGGGTTAGTACATGATATAATTCCATCAAATATACCTAAGCAAACATGAAACATATGTATAACATAAGAACCTATGCATCATCAAAGAGTAATCCATCATCATAATAATCTAGGAATATCATTGTCTCAAGAAATCATAATGTCAAGCACAATATAATATGTCTAATATCCATTATAAAGAATCTAAATCATAAGACAAATCCATAAGAATTTGATCAAAACATCACAAAATAGTCTAAGCTATGCCGAAAAAGTCTAATGATGCAAAAAAAGGAATGATAAATCAGGGAGGGGCACTACAACATATCTAAAAATACGTCGTCATCATTAACTACCTAAATTAAATTAATCATTATATTAAGATTATTAATCAAGGGTTTGATTTCAATTTACAATAATAAAGACACAATCCCAGTAACATTTACTTAACATCATTGAATTAAGGTTATAGCTTAATAACAATAAGAGGGTAACAAATTAAAATATATAATTCATTTTCAGATTTTATACCTATATAAGATTTCAATTAAAAGTCAATAATTATATCCCATAATTTAATTCTATTATTCGACGTTAATTAACTTAATTATATTTAACTAACTCTCTTACCAATTTACTCTATTTTTCCCATAATCAAAAACTTTGTTACCAATACACATAACCATTGTTAATTACTTAATAATAACTTGATATTATTTAATAGACTCTCATTCCAAACAAGTTAAAAACTACTTTACAAGATGACTTATAGATAAAATCACATTTCATAAAACTCACTCAACATATTCTAATAACGAACACTCTACACACACACACACACACACATATGTATATGTATGTATGTATGTATGTATGTATGTATACATACATACATATATATATATGTGTGTGTGTGCATACATACATACATACATACATACATACATACATATATATATATGTATGTATGTATGTATGTATGTATACATATATATATATATATATATATATGTATGTATGTATGTATGTATGTATGTATGTATGTATGTATGTATGTATACACACATATGTACACACACATATAGATATATACATACATATATATATATATATGTATGTATGTATATATATATATATATATATGTACATACATATGTATATATATATATATATATATATCTATATGTATGTATATATCTATATGTATGTGCGCACACACACACACACACACACACACACACACACACACACACATATATATATATATACATAGAGATACATATATGTGTGTGTGTGTGTGTGTCTATATATATATATATATATATATATATACATATGTATATATATATATATATATATATATGTATATATATATATATATATATGTATATATATATATATATATGTATACATATGTATACATATGTATATATATACATATATATATATATACATATATATATATATATACATATATATATATATATATATGTGTGTGTATAAATATGTATATATGTATACATATGTATATATGTATACATATATATATACATATGTAGATATATATGTATATACATGTATATAGACATGTATATATATACATGTGTATACATATATACATATACACATGTATGTACATAAATGTGTATATGTATATATGTATACACATGTATATACATTTGTATATATATATCTGTGTGTGTGTGTGTGTATGTATAGATACACACACACACCTGTGTGTGTACATATGCATATACATATACATATACACATACACATGCATACACATGCATACATATACATATACATATATAGTTTTATATTAAACCCTCACTTAATATTAATAAGAACTTAAGTGAGCATCTTATTTACAAATAAAATCACCCAAATCTCATTTAAGTTTATACCCGAATATGATAAGGAAAATGATCAAGTAAATATGCAACAAGATAATTGTTTTGTGCATGATTTATTTACAGGCTCAAAACGAACACAAACACCATAATTTATATAAATATCGATAGGGCAAACCCTAGAATCTAATACAAGCTTTACAAAAACTTTACCTTACAATAAAATATTTACACAAAAAATAAAACCCTAAGATCCAATTAAACCTCCAAAACCATACTACATACTGAAATATTGAATTATCAAAACATAGAAATATACACATCTATTTATTGGGCTAGAAACCCTAATATTAAAAATCAAATAATTAACAGCAATATAATTGGCAAAACATAAGAGCAGAAAGAAAACCTAAAGCGATTGCAAACAACAACTAATATAACTAATGTTGTAAACCAACAACTACAAATAGAACACTATCTACAAAGAAACAACTCATGTAAATGGAAATAAAACAAATAGCACTAGTCATACCACCCTAAATAAGACTAGTTAGGTAGATAAAAGTTATAGAGCTCTAAAGTTTCCTATATATTAGTATTGTTGAAGTGGATTTTATTTCTTATAGATTTTGTCAGAAAAGGGGCAACATATTATATATTTCAAATTTATTTCAACAGTATTTGATTAAAAAAAAACTCTTATTTTTTCTCTATGGCAAAAGTCTAGGTATATCTCTAAATGGCATCACATATATCACAAATGACAAGGTGCATGTGGAAAAAATTATTCTATCTAGCAAATTAAGATAAAGGTACAATTCATGGCTATAAGCATATTGTCTATTGTTGAAGATAAAGACAAATAACTACAAGTGAAATATTGTTCCTACTCTTATAAATTTGTTATACAGGATGTTTGTCTTTTGCATATAAGAAATATAAAATTGTATTTTGAAGATTGAAATTTGTTAGGATTTATGCACGAGGGATATAGAATTTTTAAAATGATTACAATAATAAGACTCCAATGGAAGGAGATGAAAAACTAATCAACTACCTTGCTAAAATTAAAAACATTAAATATTAGCTAGATGGTTGGAGATGTGACCTAATAAAGGATACAAATCTATAAATCATAATACAAATGAACATCCATAAACAATTTAGAAATTAATTTTCTATATTAAACTCTAAACATTAAAACAAACATGATCACCCTAATTTATTCACTTCGTTTGCTCTTCTTATCCAAGAATAGGTAATATCAAACTTTGATTCCAAAGAAAATAAATTAGAAGTCCTACTAAGCCAATTTAAAAAAATGTTTCAAAAAATAGAAAGGAAGCAATTTTTTCAAGAAAAATTCTTCTCATTATTCTAAAAATTATCACAAATCCTATAATAATAAATATATAGTAAAATATTGGTAAACCTAGACACACAAAGATAAACTCTTGTTTTCAAAATAAGAAAAAAAAATTACCCTTTACATGATTTTATCTACATCATCAAATACTAAATGAATTTTGAATAATGGAGCAATCTGGACACATGAAATATATCTATTATATTTTATCTAATATTAAAACTTTCAACAAAAAAATATATCTAGAAGAAAATTCAATCATAGATGTAATAGAAGTTAGAAGGAACAAGAAATTTCAAAACTTCATGATATTCACTATTTTTTTCTAAAATAAAGGGAAAAAAGTATCTTGTCTTCAACATACTAATGACAACCTCAAATGACTCTTCTTAAAGATAGTTGGTATGTCAAATATCAAAACAAAACTATTATTGCTAAAGGTATTTAAAAAATAGACTCTTTGTCTTTAATAATATTTTTGTAATGTCTCTCACGAGGAACGTCAAGATACAAGATAATTATACAAACAATAACAAAAACAGCAATAATTTTATTTTTTATAACAAAAACATTCAATGACAAGTATTAACTAAGATACAAAGCACATATATTTCCAAGAGGTTACTCAACATTATTTAACAATACAATTTACATGAAAACATAAAAGTAGTAACCATAAGCGTTCATAAACATTACATTATAACTACATTAATCCATTGCGTATGATCAACCTATCTAAACTATGTTAACCTAAACATCAGCTGAAATAAAAGATAATTCATTAACACATAATGGCTTGTCGGCACCAATTCCGCACATCTTAAATCCTACTATTACTTTGTAACATTACATTACATTATCCAATTACATCATTATTCCTCCTCAATGGAGTGGTACAAATTACAATCGTATGAAATTACATGAAACATCATCGTAAATACACCTTCAACATCAGCACTGGAAACATGAATAAGATGCACCAACTGAAGAAGACCACAATCATGCTTTGCAAGGAAATTGACTTCCAAAGGTAGGTCATGACCACCCGACCATGTGGACCCTGAAGGTCCACCCCATTGTGCTAGGGAGATAAACACTAGGTCCTAACAGACATACTAAGGTCAACAAGATCTAATCATCCCAAAAGAACATCAAGTACTAACATCAAGGTCTACCATCAAAGGCTCTCTACCACAATACTCTGGGCAAGGTGTTAGGATGCATTAGGGAAGGAGTGCCATCACATAGCTTGATATTGGTTGTCCTGGTAGGTCTCCATAGACCTCGGCCCCCATCCTAGGTTATCCCGATATTCTCTCCTGACCCCCAGCCCCCATACAAGACTCATGTGGAGCCAACATACCTTTCGTGAAGACAAGGCAGTTGATCTTGCCATTCTAGGCCTTCCCAATCTCATCCTGATCCTAAACAAGCACTCCAGGCCATGAGTGGGGCATTACCATTATCTTGATTAACGTGAAATACTACCCAAACCCGTATGTTCTTTAATTAAGGTTATCACTTGTTAAAACAACTCTCCTAATGGGTTGTCCTAATAATCACTTAGGATCCCAGCCCCCATGGAGAGCCACTCCTCCCTAAGACTCCAATGCAACCTTCTCATTGGTTAACCCAATCCTAAGGCAGAAAACCAGACATAAACAATTCTAGATCAAATGAGGAATTCACCATCCTAACAATAAAGTTTCAATACCATATTCACATGGCCTGTTCAATCACAAAGAGAAAATAATGCCATATCTCTGATATCCATCCATACTCAATGCAAATAACATCCTAATAGGGACAAGACATAAGGTTTACCAACCACCCCTAAGAGCCTCTGAGATACTATAACTTGATCAAAATTAAAACTATAAGGAAAACTATAAATCAAACTTAATTGAATAATGCAATAAGACTTCAAGGTATGCCATATCTTAAAATACGTCATCATTATTAACCACCTAAATTAAATTAATCATTATATCAAAATTATTAATCAATGGTTTGATTTCAATTTACAATAATAATGAGACAATCCCAATAACATTTACTTAACATCATTGACTTAAGGTTATAGCTTAATAAAAATAAGAGGGTAAAAAATTAAAATATATTAATCATTTTCAAATTTTATACCTATATAAGATTTCAATTAAAAGTCAATAATTATATCTCATAATTCAATTTCATTATTCGATGTTAATTAACTTAATTATATTAAACTAACTATGTTACCAATATATATAACCATTGTTAATTACTTCATAATAACCTGATATTATTTAATTGACTCTCATTCCAAAAAGGTTAAAAACTACTTTACAAAGATGACTTACAGATAAAATCACATTTCATAAAACTTTCACTCAACATATTTTAATAACAGACACACACACACACACACACACACACACACACACACACATACATTTTTATTTTTTTATTAAACCCTCACTAAATATATAATAAGAACTTAGGTGAACATCTTATTTACAAATAAAATCACCCAAATCTCATTTAAGTTTTTATTAACAAGATATTTTATCTGTGCATGATTTATTTCCAGACTCCAAAAGAACACAAACATTATAATTTATATATACCGATAGGGCAAACCCTAGAATCTAATACAAGCTTTAAAAAAACTTTACCATACAATAAAATATTTACACATAAAATAAAACCTAAGATCCAATTAAACCTCCAAAACCATATTGCATGCTGAAATATTGAATTACCAAAACATAGAAATATACACATCTATTTATTGGGCTTGAAACCCTAATATTATAAATCAAATAACTAAAAGTAATATAATTGGCAAAACATAAGAGCAGAAAGAAAATCTAAAGTGATTGCAAACATCCCAACTTTGTAATATGCTAGCATACAAGTCCGAGCATACAATTCCTTTTCCTGGGAGTATCATGCATTAACCTGCCATACTTGGCATTATTACCTAGAAGTTTGTGTGGCCTAGCGTAAGGTATAACATAGGTAGACATACCACCTCACATATCACCCCCACACCAAACTAATATGTTTGGGACAGACAGAAAAGAAATCCCAATGAATAGGTTGAGACAAAAATGGGAATAAACATATATATATATATATATAAGTTGAAGATAAGAGATATAAAATAAAAACTTAGATACCCTCATTCCTGGATATGAGATAGTGTTTATGCTGGAAGAAATCTGATCTAGTCTTGTACTACTCTTGTTGCGTCGGGCACAAAAATGACAATATTAACATCCAATAAGGGAGATGAGCCATTATGTGTGCACCCTAACTTTGAGGGCCACGTGGACCCAGAGACCAATTTTTTAAACCGCCCATGTGGACCACTGAGTTGGCAACCCAAAATCAAAAGTTGACATGCCACCGATGATTTTTGCCATGTCAACCCTAAGTTGTCATCCAAGTGGTAAAAAAAATGCAACTTCGGACTGTCGACCGGAACCTGAGTGGACCCACCCCCGAAACATGCCACGCTTTCCATGCTCATCGAATGTGTTGGCCGCGTGGCGCTCACTCACTTACCCACCTTACCAACCATCTATTCCACCCAATTCTCCCGCCACAACATTCAAATTCCAACTACACTTGCATTTACTACGCATCACCTCGCCTTCACTATCTCTGCTCGATCGCATTTTTTGAAGTGTTTGGCCTTCATTGCGCTCAACCCCTCGTACATTGTCTCAAAACTCTTTCATTTCCTTCCCGCGGAAGCTCCGTTGATGGTTTCGACTACTGCCACAACCTGCTCGCCATGGAACGCCTTCAACTCGGATTCGGACAAGAACATGTGCACCCAAAACTAGGTAACGACTCAGTGCATACCCTATTTTATAGGATTTTGTTTGCTTTTTTCTGATTTTTTGGGGTTACATTTCCGTGTTTGACTCCATTTTTTTTTTTTCTGTTACTCCCTCACCACCTCTACTTCACAAGTATAGAGCCAAACGATGAGGACGATGGGGATCTACTTGCAGATGTTGAAGCGGCTCATTTCCCCTTCGACCCTGGTGAGGAATTTTCCTCACTAAGGCTCACAAATTTGCAATGTTTTGTATTGTATTCTTTTCCACATTTGTCCTCTTACTTGTTCGTTTAAAAAATTGTTTTAACTGTTTAGCATTCTTCATAATTTTTTTGTTTCTAAATGTTTGACATTCTTCAGGAAATTTTTATGGTTGTTTTTTTGTGTTTTTTGAACACAACCTTCTATGTTCATAAACACAATTACATACAAAAGGGAATCGTACTCCTTTGTTCAATCATTACTATAATTTTAATGGTGTCATGTGACTAAAATTTTGGCTCATTTTGTCGAACAATGAACCTATTGGGAGTTTTGGCATCGATTTACAACATCACTGTGGTTTAAAGGTTTAATGGTCTTGAATTTTTCCGTTAATGTTTAAGGGTTTCATTTCACCATTAACGTTTCAAGGGTTCAATTGTTTCAATTCTTTTGGTTGATTGTTAATGTATAATGGGTTTGTGGGTTTAAATGTTCATTTCATTTATGGATTCACTGGATTTACGCTATTAATTTCACATTTACTGACAAAAGGGTTTGATGGATTTAAAAGGGTTTCCAAGTTTCAATGTTGGCTTTAAAATTCACATTTATTGTCAAAAGGGTTTGATGGCTTTTCAATGTTTCACTGTTAATGTAAAAAGGTTCACATTTTTCAGTTTTATTGGAAATTGGGTTTCCAGGTTTCAATGTTGGCTTTAAAATTCACATTTACTGTCAAAAGGGTTTGACAGCTTTTCAATGTTTCACTGTTAATGTAAAAGGGTTCACATTTTCAGTTTTATTGGAAATCGGGTTTCCAGGTTTCAATGTTGGCTTTAAAATTCACATTTACTGTCAAAAGGGTTTGATGACTTTTCAATGTTTCACTATTAATGTAAAAGGGTTCACATTTTCAGTTTTATTGTGAATTGGGTTTCCAAGTTTCTATGTTGGCTTTAAAATTCACTTTTAAATCTTTCATTTTATAAGGGGTTAATTCCATGCTCCATTGTCTTCCTTGTCAGAGGATTTAAATCAATGTGACCACTTTGAATCAGCTCCTTTGGTTTTAATTTCAATGTCGAACTGTTAATGTATAGGGTTCACATTTTCACTTTTATTGTCCAATGTGTTTTATGGTTTCCAACTTGACTTGATTATTGGATTCACTTCATTCATTATGGGATTTCCCTCATTCATTATGGGATTCACTTCATTGTGTTAGGGTTCATTGTTAAAGTGATTCATATTGCACATCTATGAAGTGTTCATTTTCATCTGGTTTACATCTTCACTATTCTAAAATCAATATTGTCGCAGTGTATAAATCAATGTTTCAATGTTGGCTTTCAAATTCACTTTTAAATCTTCCTTTTTCTAAGGGGTTAAACCCATGACTCATTGTGTTCCTTCGGTTCCAATTTCAATGTTGAACTGTTCATGTATAGGGTTCACATTTTCACTTTTTTTGTCCAATGTCTTTGATGGTTTCCAACTTCACTTGATTATTGGATTCACTTCATTCATTATCTTATATGTCGCAGGGTATTGTGTTCATTCTCATGCAGTTTACATCTTCACTTTTCTAAAAATAACATTGTCGCAGGGTATAAATCAATAAGTCATTGTGTTCGTTGTCAACTGGGTTTAAATCAATGTGAACACTTTTACATAATCATTAGGTTTCAATTACAATTCTTCACTGTTAATGTATATACGGCTTCAACTTCTCACTTTTAATTTACAATGTGTTTTACGGGTTTCAAAGTTGACTTGATTTTGGGATTCACTTCATTTAGGGTTGCAATTTCACTTTTACTATTAAAGGGTTTATGGCTTACGGTTCACTGTTAGAGTAATTTGCATAGCACTTCTGCATTATGTTCATTGTCTAAGGGTTTACATTCTAGTTTGTTGCAATCACTTTACATGTATCATACTTTTACAAATGCTTGCCAAATTTCATTTATAGTTGCGAAGTTCATTGAATACATTATGTATGTCCATGTACACAATTAATTATTAGGAATCCTTGAACCCTTAAACATTAACAGTAAAATTGAATACCTTATACATGTGTCAGTTTAAATCAAGTATCTACCTAGAAGTATGTGCATGTACATGCATATATGTATGTGCATGGATGTGCATATATTTATGTGCTTGTACATGGAAATTGAATCCCTTATACATTAACAGTTAAAATGAATCCCTTATACATGTGTCAGTATAAATCAAGTATCTACCTAGAAGTATGTACATGTACATGCATATATGTACATACATGTACATGCATATATGTATGTACATGGATGTGCATATATGTATGTGCTTGTACATGGAAATTGATTCCCTTATACATTAACAGTGAAATTGAATCCCTTATACATGTGTCAGTATAAATCAAGTATCTACATGTGTTGTATGTACATGTACATGCATATATGTATGTACATGGATGTGCATATAATTATGTGCTTGTACATGAAAATATGTACGTGCACATATGTGCATAGATGTGCATTCACATATGTAAATCCAGGGAAACTACATATGTGCATGGATGTACATGAACACATGTAAATATGTGCATGCACATATTTACTTTGACATGCATGCACATATGTACATGTATACATGTAGATGTTTTTAGAGGTGGGTAGGGGAGAGGATCTAGGATGTGCACACCCTAACTTTGGGTGTCCACATGGCACGCAAAGTGGACCCAAAGACCAATTTTTCAACCTGTCCACATAGATTGTTGAGTTGGCTGCCCCAATTCAAAACCATTTGACAGTAAAATTGAAAATGTGAAATATGGTACATTAATCACTCGTGCATATAAAGTAGGATGCCACAATATTCTAGTAGATGTATATGCATACATATTTGTATGTTTGTACATGTATATGCATATATGTATATACATGTGTGTATGTACATATGTGTGGTCCATATTGTTCAGGAGGGCAGAAGTAGCAGTAATCAAAACACATGTATAAGTAGCACAATTGAACTTGAAAGGTCCACAAACTAGTTTTTTAGAGGAGTCTTTTGTTACATTCAATCCAATTCACATGTAATGTGATGATTGGGCCAAGGTCTCAACAATTGGAACAACTACATTAAGTCACTGGATGAGGAAATGTCATCCTCGTAATTGTAAATAATGAGGACATGTTGTCATTTGAAATCTTTGTATTCATGATTTATGTTGCACTTTCACATTCATATTGAATGGTCTATGCAGCACAATTCTCAAGTATAAAGGTTTTCAAATGGTTGTGTGTCCTATTGTCCTCGATTTCAGCACAGCCAAAATCATGAGGCAACCCTACGAAACTAGTCCGTTTCGTACCTTATGGTCTCCGGGAGAGCTTAATCAACTTGGTCAGTTAGTTCGTTTTGTTCCTTGTTTTCTGTTTTTATTGTTTTCCTAGTTCCTTTAAGTTTGCAGTTTGGACTTTAAAGTCTGAACTACAGGGTTCTTTTGCTTAAAACACATCAGACTTTAAAGTCCGATGTGTATTTGTAGGTTTTTTGGCCTGCAGTTCAGACTTTAAAGTCCGAACTGCATGTGGTTTTAACCTGCATTTCAGACTTTAAAGTCCGAACTGCAGGTGGTTTGTCCATAGGTCGCATGTCGGACTTTAAAGTCCAACGTACAAGTGTTCCTAGCCTACATATCAGACTTTAAAGTTTGACATGCAACTGCGAGTTGTATTTAATGCCGCATTAATTGATGAATTAGGGTTTGATTAAATGCTTTTTAGAGTTAATTTTCACATTTTTAGTCTTCATTTTGGTTTGTCTTGCGCGCGCCCTCCTCCGTTTTCTTCACCGTGACTCGGATTTTTCTCACCTCGACTCGGATCAGATCTCTCTTTGTCATATTTTTCAACATCATTTGTTGCAGAAGAGGTAGGGTTTGTTCTTTGTTTCCTTTTCGGGTTTTTGTTTTCTTTTAGCTTTTTGGTTCGTCTTGTCTTATTTTCTTTTGGTTTTTGCTTTGCGTGTCGAAAGAGAATTCGGATTTTAAAATCCAATTGCTTCTTCCTTCTTGCCCTTTGAAGTTCCCTTTCTAAAGCTGCATACCGGACTTTAAAATCTGGTGTGTAGCTGGAGAAAAGTATCTCCGCATATCGGATTTTAAAGTCTGATATGCCTACTTACATAACATTGAACACCCCGCCTTCCCACTTCGCATATCGAACTTTAAAATCTAATATGCGAAGGGGAGTAGGTTGACATGTCAGGTTTCAAAACCCGACATGTCAACCAGTTATTTTTTCCCATGTAGGCACTTCGGACTTTAAAGTCCGATGTGCCTTTAATCTTTTCTAGGTTGCACATCGGACTTTAAAGTCCGATGTTCTTGTTTTAAGTTTTTCCCGTACACGTCGGACTTTAAAGTCCGATGTGTTATTGTTTTTCCCCTAATTGACACATCGGACTTTAAAGTCCGATTTGTTGATCAAGGTGTTTTTATTTTTACTTCAGACTTTAAAGTCCGATGTGCAATTTTTGTTTTCAAAAGAGCAGGTTGAACTTTTTTCCCCGACATGTTGTTTTTGGCAGTTTTAATCCTAAGCCTATTTTGAGTCTCGTTTTTCAATCCGTTTGAGAAAAATTGATTTTTGATAATGATGAATAGCTAATCATCAATGTTGAATGTAGTCATCATGAATGTCAAAGCTCCCTCACAACAAGCCCAAGTCTTCCTCAGGTCAGTTGGAACCTTCTCCAAGTAAAGCATCATCAAGAAAGATGAAATACAAGTACGACAGGTACTTGAATCTGTACCCAGAGAGTTCAGTAGACTCAAATATTAAGGAGATCAGAGACACCGAAATTGGGCATGTTGATATGCAATAATTTGTTGACCGGGTTCAAAAGGCTCTTGTACGTCTAACCAGTTTAATCCAATCTGAGTTGCATAAGTATGCATGTTTCCCAGTTGTGGCTCATGATCCTGAATTTGTACTGGCAGTAGCTGATCATTTTGATCCAAGCACAAGGCAAGTAAAAGATGAAGATCAGAATGTCATCATGACCCTAGATAGTGTATTCTTCAATAGTGCCTTCAAAGGTTCATCAGTTGAAGAAGTAGCTGATATTTCTCAAGAGAGTGCTCAAGAGTACTACGAGAAACATGAGGATAAATGCAAAAAGGTGATTAATACTGTTTATCTCTCTACTGCAAGAAGTTCCCTCACCACACAATGGCCTAAGTCCTTCCACAAGAGTGACTTTAATGAGGAATATAACGACATGGTCACCATGTTATCCAGAGTGAGAGGGTTAAAAGACTCATTATTTTCAAAACTAGATGTCTTATTACATAAATATAATTAGAAAGGGAGCCGCAAGAATCGATTGGGGAGAGCAGATCAGTGATGCGCTTTGTACTCAATTGAAGGAGGTCAAGGTGACACTAAAGTTTTACATGACCTCGTACCTGGTTTATGCAGCTACTTCAATGAGGCAATATCCAGGCTTGTCTACCAAGGGTGACAGAAGATTGATGCCTATCTGGGAGTACTATGATTAGCTAACTATCAAGAATCAAGGTAATCATTACAAGAGGGTTAATGACACCTTCTTTATTGTATGGAAGTGTATTTTTGATAAAGGCCTGCAAAAGAGGAGAATATCAGAGGCCGCTTATAGCAGGGTGTCTCATTTTGGGTGTGTATTTCTGCAGTTTCCCACATTCACCTATATCCGAATTGGATGTTTCTCAAGTGAGCCCTTCATCCTTCCAAGGTTCCCTTTAGAGAAAATCGTCCTTATGGAGCTGTGCAAACAACTGATTAGTGTGCATGAGAAACAATCACAAGCACATAAGACTGGGCTGAAATTCCCAGAATCGATTGGCAGGTACTCAGTGCTAACCAATCCCAAGGCCAAAAATATGGAGGAAGAAATGCAATGGAATACCATGAGAAGATTCAAGGCCCGAACTGATTTTGACTTTCGTGGCATAAAGAACAAACTCAAAAGGACTTATACTCATGTTTATAGGTTTGAGGATGTTTGGGTAGATTGTCAGAATGAGGAGGATATAATAAGGATGGATTTCAGTCGCCTTACTCTGGAACAAATTGAAAATTCGGATCTAGCTAAGATCCCAGTGACCATGGAAGACACAGATGACATAGTGGATCATGTTTATTATGAGAAGAAGATTGATGACTCCCCACTTCCACTTGTGCAATGGTTGAAGAAAGAAAGAAAATCTATTACATAGAGGATCTCTCCTATCTTAGCAAACACCAATGCTTGGTTGCTAAAAAAGAATCTTAGGATGAAACAGCTTCCTGCTAGTTTAGGAGATGATGACAACAGTGATGGCCCATTGGGCAAGACAGCTACAGCTGAAACAAGAACAAAGAGAAGGGCAGACTCACAAGCACTATCCTCAGCTCATGTGGTATAATCGAAGGGTAAAGGACCCAAAATCAAATTTACAGTTAAAGGGTCGAAGAAGGGTGAATCATCATCCGTATCACAGGAAGCAGTGGCAAAGGAGCCAGAACAACCGCCTGCCAGTGAAGTTGGAAAAGGAAAGGAGGTTGAAGAAGGTGAAATTACTCAATAAGAGAAAGTATAGGTAGAAGAAGTATCACATCCAACTAAAGTTGATGCCCCGATTACCTCACAGGTAATCGTCCATTCTATTGACTCTGACTCTGACCAAGAGGATGAAGATTTTCAAGAAGATGGAGATCTAAGTATGGGTATGATGCAATCAAAGACCGTTGGTCAGTTTTTTACAATAACCAACTTCTCTAATTTAGATGATATCCCTTCATCTACTTTTGAATCCACCATGATGGATTTTAATGAGACCTTGCAAGATGCACTTGCAGAACATGTTTCAATAGATTTACCCGTCACTACTACTACCACCACCACAACAATTCCTCCATTGGTAAATGCTGGAGTTACATTCATGGCACCCTCAACTCTCCCATCTATAACTACAGAGGTAGCAGCAACAAATGTTCCACTAGATGCCTCAATATCAGCACCATCAGTAACACTCACAACTACTCCAAGTTCCAGTCAACCTGCTTCTGAAGTTTCAACTCCAAGTCAGCAAGGAGCTACTACTCCATCAGCCAATCTAGAACTACCCCCTTGGATGGAAGTAGTGGCCCCTAAGAGAAAAAAATAGGTGATATCCCCAGATGAGTTTGACTTTGAACTTTTAGTTCCTCCAAAGCCTAAGGGAACAAAAAAGCCAAAGACGATATCTTAGGTGGTAGTAGACCCAGCTTCCAAGAGAAAATATGTCAAAGTTATGGTGCCATCATCAGACAAGGACAAAGGAAACATACAATCTAAAGATTATACCATGCAGGTCATAGAGCTTTGGGTGGAAACACATGAGAGTGTGAAATTAGATTCTCAAACAACCCTTAATTCTTTATTGAGAAGATTGGATTGGGAGAGGGATGAGAAAAATATCTTGAAGCAGAAGTGTGAATAGCTGACCAACGTTCTTCTAAAGGTCACACAATCTTCTCAAGAGATAGAGCCTATAGGATCCTCAATAGATACCAAAGCTCTCAAGAAGATTGAACAGGTGGGAGCTAAAGGCCGACTGATGGATGAGTGGATTTCAAGGCTGAGGTCAGAAGGCTCTCATCTTCTGAGCTCAATAGTGGAACTATTGTCTGAATATGAAGTAATCCAGAGTCATATGCAAGGACTCAAAACCTCTTTATCACAAAAGATTGAGGAAGTTGTGAAAAGTACTACCTTATGGATCAAAATGGAGGACTTCAGGATAGATGTCCTGGTTGAGAATAAGGTAATTCCCACATGGGATAAGTACATCCAGATCTTGTCTTTATTGTCTCATAAGCAAGAGATAATGAAATTAATGATTGCAGAGCTGGACTGGGAGAAGAAAGAAGGTGATGATGAGGTTGACCTTATTTTTGCCAAAGTTGGTGATCTCCCTTGCTATTTATATGATGGCGATCAAAATCTCGTCATTGCTAAAGTTGTCACGCAAGAATTCCTTTCTTTGATGGATCAATGCACAGGACAAGATTTATCTCTTGATACATTTGATAAACTATTAGAAATTCAGGTCAGCTTTGAAGTCCTCGCATCCATGCTGAAGGATATTAAAAAGAAACAGGTGAAGATTCAAGATGCAATGTCCCACGTCCAAATAATCACAAGTTCTACCTTGATGCTGAACAAAGCAGAGATGAAAGCCATCCTTGCTAAATTCGAAGATTTCCAGAAATCCAATGAAGAAGAGAATCAAGAATGAAGTTCCTTCTCCTGGCATCCTTTCTTCATGCAGCTGCACTGATAAATGTTGTCAATTTTTGTGCAGTTGCACCTTTTCTTTATGTAGTAGTTGTAGTAAAATGGGACTGTGCAGTTGAATAAGTCAACTGTGCCCACCTTTTTCTCAACTTCTTTTCCTATATAAGGAGGACCTTTTTTGTAAATATGGGATATTTTTCATGCTTAGAAAAACTCTGCTAAATTTTTATCCCAATTAAGACTTTGGGCTTTTGTGGTGAAAATTCTATCAAACAAATAAAGAAAACAGTTTTGTTGATTGCAAACTTTGTGTTGTATCAAGAAAATTGTTTATATTATTTAATGTTCCTATGTCCATTGAATATATATTATCTTTACTTCTTTGATCTTTAAGATATTGCTATGTGGTTAGAGAGCTCTCAAATCGTGCAAATAGACTTTGTGCTCTTAGCATACTTGAGAAATCTATTGATAAATTAAGTATCTTGTGGTAAGCTTTGTATTGTTGCGGTTATTTGTAGTTTAGTGGATTAGAAATCTATACTCGAAGACTTTGAGCTTTAAGCTAAGTTTCTAATTGTTTAATTTGTAATGATCAGTGTGAATTAGTGTTACCTTAAAGGAGACTTTCTGATGCTTAATAGTAACTCTTGGTGTAGCTTATTAGATTAATAGTTCTTTTCTTTAAGTATCTAAAGAGGTAGAGAAATTGTAACTGATAACTCAATGATGAGAAAATAGTACCAAACCAGTACTGAGAGGGGGGGTGAATCAGTACAGACAAAATACAATCCTAAATGGGTTCAACGGCAATTACTCCAAATGACTGGCAAACAATGACACCGGTTTGAAACAAAGTGCAACCGGTAAAACCCCAGAACAACTAAAACAATCATAAACCAGTTACTCACTTACCTTTCCACTCAACTCAAAACTACACTACCATTTCACCCTTATGCATGAACAGGTAATCTATCATCATATCTTCACAACAGCTAGTTCAACATGTTTTATTGACAGGCATAAAACACAAAACCATCATATGCATAACAGGCAATAACAAAGCATCACAAGATAAAAGCATTACACATGACACATATTTTTCACGTGGAAACCCAACTGGGAAAAAACCACGGTGGGGATGAATACCCACAAGCTTTTTGGTGAACTCTTTGGAAGTTCACTCTGTTAGGAGCCTTGTCCTGTTAAAGATAGATACAATAGGTTCTGTTAGGAACTGATCCTGTTAGGGATCACCTGGTTAAGGGATGGCTACAATACCCGGTTAAGGGTTAAACCTTGTTACAGGTTACCTTGTTAGAGGATTTCAAGAACTCAATAGCTAAAGGATTTCCAGAGCTCTCTATCTTTCCAGATCTCAATAACTTTGAGTTACCCTGTTAAGGGATTTACAGCAAGCCGGTTAAGGCTACCCGCTTAGGGGATTTTCCAACTGTTGAGGTGGTTAGAGATCAACAGGTATTACAATGATCTGGTAATAGCACTCAATGCCAATGCAGATCCGCTTAAGCTCCTCTTCACCTTCTGCACTTACACTCTGCAGGTATCACTTCTCTCCTCTAGTCTGGCAAGAATCACATATCCCTTCTCTTGGATACTCACACAACTTTTGCCAACAACCCTAGAAAGAGTCACAACATCAACCTTATAGTAAACAGTTAGGTCGGAAGCATAAACCCTAAACCCTAAACCTAATAGGTTAAGGAATTCAAACGGTTCAATCCTGACCGTTGAGCATACTGCATTAATCTCCATTGTTTGTTTTCCGTCGTTTCCATGGCGGCTGATAACCCATCACACGTTATCATCATTTTACAGTCTTCTCATATTCCCGAGGTAGATAGGCAAGATCTTCTTCATGCATGATCCTTCATGTACACAAGGCTTACATGGCAACACAATCTTTATCTTTGTTATCATGCTAACTCATCGCACAAAGTCACCGGTTGAGCCACACAGGCTTGAAGCACTTCAACCGGAAACCCTAAAGTTGAGACTACAAACCGGTAGTCATTCAACGCTTCCATGTGCCGGTTCCCATAACCATATGCCGGTTCACCTTTGAACAAGCACACCGCTTCACTTTGGCACAAATGTCGGTTCACAGTGTTATACCGGTTCTCACATATGCTGGTTCACACCTCTGCAACATATTGATATCAATGACAACATACAATGTCATTATGTCCACATACCGGTTCACATAATGCCAACAATCTCCCCCTTTGGCATTGATGGCAATGTACAAAGATATCTCTCTGCTTCACATCTTTTCCCTCAACTTCTGCAAATATCTTCTCTGCTTCACATCTTCTCCCCCTTTGACAACAATGCCAAAGTGGAGGCACAAGCTTCCCTGTTCCATTATGTTGCTCCCCCTGTGGAGTAGCATCCTTCAACACATCAATCCAAAATAAATTTGACTATGCAATACCAGACTGATGTGGAGCATATGCTTTTAGTTCATCTCCTGAAGGGGCAGTACCCCTAATTCACCTCTTAAGTGTGTAAATATAGTCTTTGGGAGAGGCTTGGTGAATATGTCTGCTAACTGCTCCTTATTGGACACATGCTCCAGTGCTCTTTGTTTTGAACCTTTTCCCTCAAGAAATGGTACTTAAGCTCAAAGTGCTTGGTTCTAGAATGTAAAATCGAATTCTTGGAGATATTAATTGCACTATTATTGTCACAAAATATACTTACTGGTTCCAATACAGGAACTTTGAAGCCTTTCAATACATGCTTCATCCAAATTGTCTGAGTGCAGTTCATGAAAGCTACAACATACTCCGCTTCTGCTGTAGAATGAGAGATATAACTCTACTTTTTACTCATCCATGAGACCAGTCTACCACCAAGGAAGAATGCACCACCGGTTGTGCTCTTCCATCCATCTACATTACCAGCCCAATTAGCATATGTGAACACTTTCAAGTTGAAGTCCTTGCTATATGGAGACCACAATCCATAGTCAACAGTTCCCTTCAGATACCTAAGAATCTGCTTGACTACAACCAAGTGGGATTCTCTTGGACTTTTCTAGAACCTTGCAGTAATGCCAACTGCATGTGCAATATTCGGTCTCCCTTCTCATCAACCAATGCTGAGTCATCCTCTTTGGATAGTTTGCAACCGGTCATCATCGATGTACCAACCGGTTTGCTATCTTCCATGCCAAAGGTCTTCAACATCTCTTTGACATACTTGGACTGAGTGATAAAGATTACATCCTTCATCTGTTGGATCTGTAGTACAATGAAGAACTTAATCTCCCCTATGAGTGACATCTCAAACTCTTCCTTCATCTCATCAGCAAACTCATGACTCATCTTGTCATCTCCACCAAAGATAATGTCATCAACAAATACCTCACAGATCAGGATTTGATCTCCTTCAGACTTCAAGTAGATATTGCTATCTTCACTTGCTCTCTCGAATCCAATCTTCACAAGATGGGAATGTAGGCGCTCATACCATGCCCTAGGTGCTTGCTTTAGACCATATAAGGATTTATGTAGCCTACATACCATGTCACTGCCTTCAGATAGGGAAAACCCATTTGGTTGCTCAATATACACCTCCTCCTCAAGTACACCATTTAGGAATGCAGATTTTACATCCATTTGATATACTTTGAAGCCTTTAAAAGCTGCATATGCAAGAAGCATACGAACTCCTTCCAATCTAGCTATAGGAGCAAAGGTTTCTCCATAGTCTTCTCCTTCTTCTTGAGCATATCCTTTGCACACCAATCTGGCTTTGTTCCTAATCAATGTGCCATCCTCATTTAGCTTGTTTCTGAACACCCATTTGGTGCCAATGACATTTTTATGCTCTGGTTTGGGTACCAAAGACCATGTACCATTTTTCTCTATCTGGTCAAGTTCCTCTTCCATTGCCTTGATCCAGTCTTCATCTTTATGAGCCTCTTTGAATGATTTAGGCTCAAATTCAGAGATCATACATGATTTTTCTCTAATCTTTCTTCTTGTAAGGATTCCTGCATCCTTATCTCCTATGATCTGCTTAGGATCATGATTCAGCTTGACATACTAAGGAATAGTCTTGACTAGTTCTTCTTGCTTTTCCTCTTCATCCTCATCTTTATCAGCATCAGCATTCACCAATTCAGGAACACTATTACTAGTACTTGGTTGACTGACAACCGGTTCCCAGAAGGTTGCAACTAGCTCATTTACAGCTTGCTCACTGTTGGTTTCCTCTGGTTTCTCAGAGGTTTCATCAACTCTCACATTGATACTTTCCATAATTCTCTGAGTCCTATTGTTGAAACACTTGAGAGCTTTACTCTTGGTGGAATATCCTAGGAATATTACCTCATCACATTTAGCTTCAAATTTGCCTTGATGTTCACTTCTCTTGATGTAACATTTGCTACCAAATACCCTAAAGTAGCTAACCACAGGTGTCTTACCGGTCCAATACTCATAAGGAGTTTTGTCCTTACCTTTCTTGATGAGTACCCGGTTCATTGTGTAGACTGCAGTGCTTACTGCTTCTCTCCAAAAGGTCTGAGCTACCTTTCCTTGAATCAACATGGTTCTAGTTGCTTCAACCATAGTTCGATTATTCCTCTCTACTAGGCCATTCTGTTGTGGAGTTTGGGGGGCAAACAGTTGCCTCTTGATGCCAAATTCTTCACAATACTTGTTGAATTCACCGGAAGTGAATTCCCCTCCTTAATCAGTTCTCAGGCACTTGATCCTTTTACCGCTTTCCTTCTCCACTAATGCTTTGAAAGCTTTAAACTTTACAAAGGCTTCAAACTTGTCTTTCAAGAATGTGACCCACATCATTCTTGAGCAGTCATCAGTGAGAATCATGAAGTACCTATCACCCTGCACACTCCTAGTTTTCATAGGACCACACAAATTAGTATGCACAAGATCAAGCAAGTTGTCAGCAGTGAAAGATTTACCTTTAAAGGTTGAGGAAGACATTTTCCCCAATTGAAATTCTCTGCACAAGGTATTATCCGGTTTTCTTAGCACCGGAAACCCTCTAGCTGCCTTGATCTTACTGGCCTTTACAATGTTATCAAAGTTTACATGGCAGAGTCTCCTATGCCATATCCAGCTATCATCAAATTTAGCCATAAGACATGTACTTATATTTGCATTCAGATGAAATAGGTTACCTTTGGTCTGCATGTCGGTGGCCACCAATTCACCATCTTTTCCTTTGATTCTGCAAACTCCATTCTTGAATTCCAGAGTGAGGCCACTATCATTCAGCTGGGCAACACTCAGAAGGTTGTGTCTGAGACCATCAACCCAGTACACATTGTCAATACTACTCTTTCCATTCAGAGAGATAGACCCTCTACCTTTGACCATGCATGGTGCATCATTGCCAAAGTGAACCACACCACCATCATACTCCTCCAAGGATAGAAACTTGCTCTGGTCACCAGTCATATGGTGAGAACAGCCACTGTCAATGATCCACTCATTGGAATTATCAAACCGGGAGACAAGAGCCTTCTTGTCTGACACATCTTCTTTGACAGCTACAAACACAATATCTTCATTTTCTTCATCCTCTGATTCTTCATCTGTGACACCTTCATCAACTGCCACAAAACAGTTTCTTCGGTTTCCTCCTTTTAATTTCCTGAACCTTTCTAGTTTGTCCTTGTTATCGCCATTAGGACAGTTTATAGCAATATGTCCTATCCGGTTACAAGAAAAGCATTTCAAAGTTAGCTTACCTTTGTATTTACCGGTTCCTTTAGGAAGCTTCCTGGCAAGGAGAGCTTCAAATGCCATCAGAATCTCCTCATCATCCATTTCTCTACTCTGTCTAGGTTCACCACTAGTGCTAGCTTCTTTTCCTTTTCTGGATGGTATAGCAGAGGCTTTAAAAGTTGATTCAGTCTTTTGAACCCTGCCATCAAAACTATTTAGGTCATAGGTTGTCAACTTAGCTATGATGGATTCCAAGGATGCCTTAGTCTTGTCTATTGATCTCAGCTCCTGAATAGCAGCAACCCTTAAATCATAGACCGGCAATAGGGATCTCAGGACTTTGCTTACCACAGTGGAATCTTCTATTTTACCACTTGCACTCTTGATTTCTCCAACAACTGTTTTGATTCTTATTCCATACTGTTGAATGGTCTCACCTTCAATCATCCGCATATCTTCAAACTTCCCTCTCAGGCTTTCTTCCTTAGCCTGTTTTACATGTTCATCACCACCATAGATATTTTCAAGAGCATCCCATACCTCTTTGGGATTTACCTTGTCCTAAACATCAATAAACTCAATGTAAGATAGACTACTAATAAGGGCTTCCATGACTTGCCCATTTTCTTGTATCTCTCTCTTTTGGTCATCGGTGAGAGTACTAGTAGGGACAACATAGACATTCTCAACATAACTCCAGTGTTGAGCACCGATGCTTCTGATAAATATCTTCATCCTATCTTTCCATATACCAAAATTTTCCCTGTTAAACTTTGGACCTTCCCTCTTCATCATTTGACTGGGATCTTTACCTCAAGCAGTTAATCTTACAACACAAAGGACCTGGAGGACGCTCTGATACCAATTGATAACTCAATGATGAGCAAATAGTACCAAACCGGTACTGAGAGGGGGGGTGAATCCGTATCGACAAAATACAGTCCTAAACGGGTTCAACGGCAATTACTCCAAATGACTGGCAAACAGTGACACCGATTTGAAACAGAGTGCAACCAGTAAAACCCCAGAACAACTAAAACAATCATAAACCGGTTACTCACTTACCTTTCCACTCAACTCAAAACTACACTATCATTTCACCCTTATGCATGAATAGGTAATCTACCATCATATCTTCACAACAGCTAGTTCAACATGTTTTATTGACAGGCATAAAACACAGAACCATCATATGCTTAACCGGCAATAACAAAGCATCACAAGATAAAAGCATTACACATGACACACATATTTTTCACGTGGAAACCCAACTGGGAAAAAACCATGGTGGGGATGAATACCCACAAGCTTGTTGGTGAACTCTTTGGAAGTCTGCTCTGTTAGGAGCCTTGTCCTGTTAAAGACAGATACAATAGGTTATGTTAGGAACCAATCCTGTTAGGGATCACCCGGTTAAGGGATGGCTACAATACCTAGTTAAGGGTTAAACCTTGTGACAGGTTACCTTGTTAGAGGATTTCAAGAACTCAATAGCTAAAGGATTTCCAGAGCTCTCTAGCTTTCCAGATCTCAATAACTTTGAGTTACCCTGTTAAGGGATTTACAGCAAGCCGGTTAAGGCTACCCAGTTAGGGTATTTTCCAACTGTTGAGGTGGTTAGAGATCAACAGTTATTATAATGATCTGGTAACAGCACTCAATGCCAATGCAGATCCGCTTAAGCTCCTCTTCACCTTCTGCACTTACACTCTACAGGTATCATTTCTCTCCTCTGGTCTGGCAAGAATCATGTATCCCTTCTCTTGGATACTCACACACAACTTTTACCAACAACCCTAGAAAGACTCACAATATCAAGCTTATAGTAAACAGTTAGGTTGGAAGCATAAACCCTAAACCCTAAACCTAATAGGTTAAGGAATTCAAATGGTTCAATCCTGACCGTTGAGCATACTGCATTAATCTCCATCGTTCATTTTCCGTCGTTTCCATGGCGGCTGATAACCCATCACACGTTATCATCATTTTACAGTCTTCTCATATTCCCGAGGTAGATAGGCAAGATCTTCTTCATGCACAATCCTTCATGTACACAAGGCTTACGTGGCAACACAATCTTGTTCTTTGTTATCATGCTAACTCATCGCACAAAGTCACCAGTTGAGCCACACAGGCTTGAAGCACTTCAACCGAAAACCCTAAAGTTGAGACTATGAACCGGTAGTCATTCAACACTTCCATGTGTCGGTTCCCATAACCATATCCTAGTTCACCTTTGAACAAGCACACCGCTTCACTTTGGCACAAATGTCGGTTCACAGTGTTATACCAGTTCTCACATATGTTGGTTCACACCTCTGCAACATATTGACATCAATGACAACATACAATGTCATTATGTCCACATACCGGTTCACATAATGCCAATAGTAACTAGGTGAAGGGAGAATACATAAACTCTGAAAAAAGAGAGTTATATGCCCAACACCAACCCACAAATTTAATTTCTTATTAATTAGAGGAGAAATTTCATAGGGAACCTCCCCTTGATGAGAGGAGAGATTAATTTCTTAGCATAGCATTGTGTGAATTATATATTTTGTCATTAGTATGCTGGTGACAAAATATTCACCCAACATGTCCCCATTGTAGTTGATTATGGATGTGCAATTAAGGAGAGGTGACACATAGTTAATGCCTCTATAATTTGAATTTGAATATGGGGGCATGAGTATTGGACAGAGTAGATGGCCGGTAAAGTGTGCAAGTGATTGATCACCACAAGGCTAGCTTGTTCAATGTGGATGGAAAGTGTGGCAGGTTTCGGGGCTGGGCACGCTCTCATTCTAGTCGAGGGTCCGAAGTGGCATTTTTTTGGCCACTTGGATGACAACTCAGCATTGACATGGAAAAAATCTTCAGTGGCATGTCAAATTTTGATATTGGGTTGCCAACTCAACGATACTTGTCAATATTTTCTCCTCATCCCATAACATTTTCACAATTGCATTGACATATAAAATTGTCATCTTTGCTTGTTCGTCTTTCAAGTACATAACTGGAAACATAAAACATGTAGTTGTTGACATATATTCTCAATCATCCCATTACATGTACTGAGTTGCAACGACATCTACATAAAAGAGGTATGCACATAATTGGATACTACAAGCATGATCATGTTCACAACATCCTCAATCATCTTTGCTCATTTATCCCATTACATGTTATGAATTGCATGTACATATAAAACAAAGGAAATCCACCTAAATGGATACATAAAACAAGAAGTTATTGATGAGTTGATCACTCATCCCATTACATTGAGACAATTGCATCAACATCTATATAAAATAAGTATCCACATAATTAGAAACTACAATCATGTACTAGTTCACGACATCGTCAATCATATTTGCTCATTCTTTCCATTACATGTTCTGAATTGCACGTACATATAAAACACACAAAATGCACCTAAATAGATACATAAAACAAGTAGTTATTGATGAGTTGATCACTCATCCCATTACATGTAGACAATTGCATAACATCTATATAAAATAAGTATGCACATAATTGGAAACTGCAATCATGTACTACTCCACAACTTCCTCAATCATCCCATTACTTGTTTTGTATTGTCATTGACATACAAAAAAAATACCATATGAGCATAATTCAAATCAAAAATCATGTCAAATCCATGTCTTGAAAAGACATTTTTGCAGTTCTGGTCTGACTTGATAAATCAGAAAAGTCACAAAAAAAGCACATATTTTTATGTCAATGTCAGTTCATCCAAGGGGGAAATGAACTTGTTCTAACTTCAGGTGGTACCCCTGAGCCTGCGACAGGTGCCATGTTCTCATCACCTTTTATTGGGCTGCTACACCCAGGGTTGTCGACAACCACTGCCATGTGTGTTGAAGGAATAGAAAAGGTCATGGGTGGGGAAGTTGGTTGACAAGTTGAAGGTGGTAGAAAATACCCAGGGCTGCCAGCAAACCCTAGCACATGAGTTGAAGGAATAGTAAAGGTCACAGGGGGGGAATTGGTTGACAAATTGAAGGTGGTTGAAAGGTGGGGATCATTGTGTTCAGCATGTCCTACATTATGGGATGTCATTCTGGCAACAGACTCGATGGACTATTAAGCTTCCTTTTTCTTGTCAGAATCATTCTTTGCTCCTCGATGACCCTTTCCTCTTCATCTTTCTCCTTTAAAGCCTTCTCTCATTTCTGTCATTCTTTCTTCTCCTTCTTCTCTATCTCTTTCAGTCTTTCTTTTTCCTTATGCAATATCTCCTTTTGTTTTTTTTCCAGTTCCTTCTTCTGCTTTGCCAATATGCTTGTTGCCTTTTTCTCTTTGGCCTGCTCTTTCTTTCTTTCTTTGATCTCCTCCGCTTCCATCTTCTTCACCTCTTGAACCATTAACGGTTCCATGAACTCATCAGATGTAATCAACTGTGAATTATAACTCAACCGTAACTCATCCTTAACACCTTTCCCTTTCGTCTTGTTGACAATGTGAACAAGCAACTTTAAAAATATTGGCAGTCATATTTCCTATTGAGAGGGGCCCATCTCACTGACTTGGGATACCAAGCTCTCGTCTTCCTCACTGCCAACTTGTGTTGTGTCTTATGTGGTGTATTGTTGTGTCAATTCTGCATGATGTTGGCTATCTGATATGCCATAATCCACATAGTAATGCACCACATCATCCATGGCAATTGCGAGTGGTGAAGGGAAAGTGAATGTGGAGTCTTGATGTTCCCCTTCCAAGTCAGCTCCTAAAGCCATTGCCCCGTCGGCCACCCATGTCGGTGTTATTCAGTGTGATGGAAGAGCAATATTGTCTTCCACATTGTCACTCACTCTTTCAGTGATGTTTTCTACAACAACTTCACTTGAAACATCAACACCAGATAGCCTCAACATGTTTTGCACAGCCAAAACATCCTCGCCATTTTGAATGTTGAATGTGGTGTTGGGCTGCATGTCATCCATGAGGGCATTGGGATTGATGGGCCATATCTCTATCCTTCTGAAGCCTGCTACGATGTTAGAAACTATCAATGCCTTATTCAAAAACTTGCTTCCTATTTCTGCCAGTTCTACCCTCCTAATCTCCACATTTGGAAACCTTGCCAACCATGCCGCTCTTTCTTTTTTGAAGAATATTTTGAACAGAGAGAAAACACTCACATCGAGTGGTTGTATTCAGTGAGAGGTGTGAGCCGACAATGTGAGCAAGTCTATACCTAGCATCCTTGTCTCTTGGATGGTTGTCACTGCAACATGGCTACCATGGTCGTCAAATATAAGTGCTTGTTGGTGGGCGATACACCCCCTGGAACAGATCGCACAAACTGGTACAGTCAATTAAGGAATAGTCCCTTCATCATCCATGTGTGTTTTTGTGCTACCATGCAAGCATCCAGCTCGTATTTGGTGATGTAATTCTATAGGTGCTTCTTCCCTTTGAACAAGTAGAAGCCTGGGATGCTTTTCCCTGAAGCGTTCATGCAACACAAGATCGTAATCCATTCTCGGCTCTTCGGGAATATGTATGAGACATTGCAACTTCCTCTCCAAGCGATCACCCTCATAGCACCATTCATGCCTACCATAACCCCAATTTCATCACAGTTCCAAATCCGACGAGGACCATATGGATTTTCTCCATAGGCCTTTGATAATGTCTCGTAGAAAGTAGCAACAACGGCAAGTCTCAGAGTGAGTGCCCTATCTTTGTCAAGGCCTTCAGTCATCCACAAGGTGAGTTATGGATGTCGAGCTTTAAAACCAACCCACCATGACTTCCCGGGCATGCCATCCTTGAAAGGGTAGGGCCTACCCTCACAAATCTGTGCCACAACTGCCTTCAAGTTCAGGATCTCGAGGCCATGACCAACTGCTGCCATCTATTGGCACCACTCAACAATCTCTTCTTCCTCTTCAGCAATGAGGATGTTTGGGGGACCTTTCTTTGATATTGTTGTTAGTTCACCCAACCATTTTGTCACTATTGCAGCTAGGATTCCCCACTTGTTTGACGCTCCCCTGATAGACATGTCATTTTCCTCTACATCATGGATTGCACCCTCCATGGCCGAAGTTGACCATAACTTATGTGGCCTTGTAAAATTCCTTTCAATTGAAGGAGCGAAAACGTCCACTATGGGTGGCGAGACAAGTTCTGGTTCCTGATCATCTGGTGATGGGGGAATAGGCTTTGCTTTGGCTACATTAGGAGGCAGGGTCTGTGGCTGAACTAGGATCTTCACACCTCTTTTATGTGATGAAAACCTTGTTGATTCTCTCTTCTTTGCACCACAACAATTCATCTTATTTGCCTTCCTCATCTGCAAGAATAGTAATCAATTGTACTGTAGTTGTAATTCCAAGACAAATATACAAATCAATATGAATTGAACAGTATGTATGGAAAATTTATGTAATTTAAAATGTAACCTGCAAACATATATATAGTACAACATGGGTTACATTGAGATGGAACCAACTAACCAAGTGATGTTGTAAGTCGAAGCCTATTGAACGATATTAACTTTGATGCTTGACATGGCACTGTTGTGCAAGTAAGGAGTGGATGACAATATAGTGTAAGATGACAGTAATGCTTGAACAGTAGAAGTATGGTTCCCTATGTGAAATGATATCTTTTATGGGCATATGTATGTGGAAATGTATTATTTATTGGAAACTTAGACAGTAGGGGTTTAGAGGTACATACACAGACTTAGTCTGACATGGATTTGTAGTTGAAACCTTCAAGGTCAACTAGATGTGGTCGTGTAGCTAAAATGGCTTCCTTTCAAAGAATTAGTTGATTGTATAGTCACCAAGGCAGAGTATAATGCAACCCAGTTTGTCCACGATGAGGTTGAATGTATACTTTGGTAAAAATCTATGATAGAATATGCTCATTGACTACTCTTCGAAGCGTTTGTTGCCATGACAAAGTAGCGAAGATTTGAAGAACTTGTGGTCCATAGTTTTCTAAAAAAAACCTATTCAGATAGTTGGTTTGCCAAGATTCCAGATTCACCTTGAATAATTTAGAATAGAAAGACGATCGAGTGGGAAAGAGATGATCATCATAGGAGTTTGGACAGAGAAAGAGTTGGTCAACAAAATGAGAATGCTTCACAATCCATTCTTTCTATGCACGAATGTGTGGGTAATGGATTTGAACTAGACATTTAGTGGGTGGAATAGGTGAGTGGGAGAAGGGATCAAAATATTCATGGACGTAAGTTGTAATGTCATAATCTGCAACAATTGGAGTGAGGGTTGCAATGAAACCTTGAGTTGTTAGTGTGTGATGGGCCTTCAAATAGTTTTCCCTATCGTATTGATAATTTTGAACAATTTGATAGTGTCCATCTTTGTTTGAGACATCCACACTCAGCTATGTCCATGTCCGATGTCTGGAATGTATCATCGTGACTTCTTTGTAGTCATCTGCATCATGGTATGCATTACAAATATATCATGTCTGGTGCAGGAGCACCTAGGACTCAGACTATTTAGTTATCTCAATTTTGGCTTGTACTGACCCTAGCCAAGTCAGTAATGAATAAGGACTCTAGGAGGGTCCAAGATTTAGTGTTTTGAGTCAATGTAGGCCTAGGTTGAGTTCATTCTTCTTAGGTTTGCATTTTTGTGTAAATAGTGGGTTTGAGTAGGTAGTTGACCTTCTTGATGGTCAAAAGTGTCAAAACTTGGTATAGGCATTAGGGAGGGTTAAATTAGTCTTAGAAATGTTTTAAAAGTCACACGTGATGACTTAGAATAGGTCTCATAGGTTGGGAAGACCAAAAAGTGAAAAGTGCAAAATTGCAAAAAGTTGTCATGACAACTTTTGTCCTGAATTGGTTAGCGATGGAGTTAGGGATTGTCCAACACCCTAGGATGACTCCACACCTGGGAAAATCTATAAGTACCCTCTCTTGCATGGTTACCAAGGTTGGAGAATGTGTTTTGTAAGTTCAACAATCTAAAACTACTCATTTTCAGACTAGTTGGCAGCGTTTTGGTTTGATTTTACTCATTTTGTAATTGAAAATGGATTGAATCCACTGATCCAGAAATGGATTGAGTTTCTCTAGTGTGTTACAGTATTGTTGGTTCTATTTCAAACTTTGTAGATAGTTTACTTTGGTGTTTTCTTGCTTTGGTTTGTAAACAACTAGTTTTGGCTTGTATATAGTAGTTTTATGTAAAAATGGTTGCCCCATGAATTCCACACGTGCTACCTTTATGTCCTATTGGGACATGAAGGGAAACCACTTTTCCAATGTGCATATGAAGGGTCAAGTGCTGGAGATGAGTTTCAATGTGACTGTCACCTTGTTCTAGGCGAGTCCAGGAGCAACTCGGCTAGAGGAAATAAGGTGAAATTGAAGTGTTAAGTGCAGGGGTGTATGCCAAACCGCCATCTAATATTTTGGAGGGGTCCATGAAGTTGGGACAAAATTTCCAATGCAAGGAGAAGCCTTGAAAAATTCATTTGATTCCTAAACCCCAACTTGACCAGTCATTGTCGACTAGAAGGCCTTGAAACCCTTCAAAACCCTCATTTTTGGGGTTAGCATATTGAACGGTGAAACAAGAAGCTAGAACCACAAAAATCTCTTAAGGTTAGGTGAAAAATTGAATAACAAACAAAATTTCTAGGGGGTCTTTTGGACCGTTTTCCTTCAAGCCCTAGAAAACCGGTTTTAGGAGGCCTAATAGGGCTAATTCCTTATAGCCCTTTTCTAAGCAAGATTTTGAAATCGGTAAGAAACCTAATGATTGCAAACCTCAAATGGACCCTAAATGCATTCAAAACATGTTAGAAGACACCTCCACACCTCTGCATCAACTCATGACAGTAGGAGGTCAATTTGACAAGTTGAAGCCAAGAAGCCATAATTGAGCACATGGGAAGAACTATGAATTGGTAGGGTTCCTAGCCAAAACACTTGAAGCAAACACCTTGGAATGGTCAAGAGTCAAGCCCTATAAGAGACAGAGAAGGAATTGGAGGTCTAGAGAGCAACTAGGTCTGGTGAGTTGGTGGAACTGGGCAACACCAACTAGGTGAAGTGTTAAGCAAACTAGGTGAACCTCATCAAATTGGTATCAGAGCCTATAAGATTTGGGATAGATGAGTAGATGTCCTCAGTGGAATCTATAGGAGATAACAGCATGGTGACCAATGCAGAGTTGGCAAAGAAAGTGGATGATCAGGAGGAAGAGAATAGACTCCTGAAGGAGAAGTTGCTAGAATTTGAGAGTAAGCTTGGTGAGGTAGAAACCAAGGCAGATGAAGTCTTGGTAAAGGTAGAAGGAGCAGAAGGGAAGGGTAAAGAAGTGTCAGAGATAGACAAAATACTTGAACCTGATCATATCCTAGAGCGAGAACCTTTCTTGAAGGCATTGAATGCCTTGAGTGGTAAATCACTGGAAGGATTGCCATTGTTCACTGGTAAGATGGAGGTAGAAGTGGTCCTAAAATGGATAGAAGGCATGGAGAACCATTTTGAATGTGAAGGCATATCTGAAGCCCAGAGAGTCAAGGTAGCCAAGTCAAGGATGAGAGGAGTTACTCTCACATGGTGGAAATTTGTGCAAGATGAGAGGAAGAAAATGGGCAAAGCACCCATCTCTTCTTGGAAAGGGATGTTAGTCAAAATCAAAGAAGTCTATCTCCCTGATGACTATGAAGTGCAAATTCATAGGAAGAGGCAAAACTTAAGACAAAAAGACCTTGATGTCAGTAGCTATACGAAGGAGTTTCACAAACTTAGCCTTAGATCTTATGCGGTGGAAGAAGAGAGTCTCAAGGTTGCTAGGTACCTAAATGGTCTACGGTGGAACATCCAAGAAGAAATCAGTTTAATGAGCCCAAAAATAGTCCATCAAACCTATCAACTTGCCCTTAAGGTGGAGGAAAAACTGAAAAGAAGACATGACTCAAGCAGCAATAGGGGAAGGGGTAGAGGAAAAGATAATAGAGGCCATAGGGAAGGCTTTGGAGGAAGAAGTTCTGAACAAAGAACACGAGAGTCTAAACTCACTGAGCAGCAAGAGAGTGGCACTAATAGAGGAGGACTCAATAGAGGAAGGGGATCCAATAGTGGTTTCAGAGGAAGATCTAGTGGCCAAGGTAGAGGGTCCTCATATTTTGCAACAATGAAGTGTTACCATTGCAACCAACTTGGTCATCCAACATATAGGTGTCCAAAGAAGGGAACATCGTCACATGGTAGTGAAAGAAGAGTGAGCTATCTTCAAGAAGAGTCTTCAAGTAGCAAGACTTCAGAGGTTGCCTTAGAATTAGAGATAGGTGACAACTTGATGATAAGGAGAACATTGATTAAATAACCGGTCAGAGAAGAGCCAAGCCAAAGAAGGTTCTTATTTAGGATCAAATGCAAGATTATGGACAAACTATGCAAAGTGATCATTGATTCAGGGTCTACAGACAATATCGTGTCAGAAGAGGCAGTGAGTAAGCTCAAATTGCAAAGGACACCTCACAACAATGCTTATAGAGTCACTTGGTTGAACAAAGGCCAACATGTCCTAGTCAATGAGCAAGCATGGGTGGATTTTACCATTGGGAGGTATAAGGACAAGGTGTTATGTGATGTCCCACCCATGGATGCATGCCATCTTCTATTAGGAATAAAATGACAATTTGATAGACAAGATATCCATGATGGAGCCAAGAATGCATACTCATTCAAGAAAGATGGAGTCACATTCAAGATTCAGTCTATCCTTGAGGAAGGTGAAAATAGGGCAGCAGGTCCTAATGTTCTTTTGGTAAGTGAAAAGAAATTCTTGAAGACACTTGAGGAAGGTGAAGGTATAGGGTTTGCACTAGTAATGAAGCCCAAAGAGGAAGACAAGAAAGAGCAGCCAGATTTGCCAATAGAGGTGCAAGATTTGTTGAAGAAATTCAAAGGCATAGTAAGTGATGGACAGCCAGCCACCTTACCTCCTAAAAGAACCATAGGCCATCAAATAGACTTCATTCCTAGAGCATCCTTGCCTAACAAGGCAGCTTATAAAATGACTCCCCAACAAAATGTTGAGATTCCCAAGCAAATCCAAGAGCTCTTACACCAAGGCCTAATTAGGAAAAGTATTAGCCCTTGTGTTGTCCCTACCATGTTAGCCCCAAAGAAAGGTGGTACTTGGAGATTGTGTACTGATTCTAGAGCTATAAATAGGATCACCATCAGATATAGGCTCCTTATTCCTAGAATATAAGACCTCATGGATTGTTTAGGAGAAGCCAAGTACTTTACCAAGATTGACCTTAAAAGTGGATATCACCAAATTAGGATTAAGGAGGGTGATGAATGGAAAACTGCCTTCAAGACAACAGAGGGTCTTTATGAGTGGCTTGTAATGCCATTTGTCTTATCCAATGCTCCAAGAACCTTCATGAGACTCATGAATGAGGTGATGAAGGAATTCATAGGTAAATTTGTGGTGGTATATCTAGATGATATTCTCCTTTTCAGTAAGGATAGGGCAAATCATATTAATCATTTGCAAGATGTATTACAAAGATTGTATGATGAAAAGCTAACCATGAACTTGGATAAGTGTGAGTTTGTTAAGAAGGAGTTGCTTTACCTTGGGTTTTTGTTGTCTCAAGGAAACCTCAAGATGGATCCTAGCAAGGTTGAAGCCATTGTAAATTGGCCTACTCCTAAGTCAACAATAGAGGTGAGAAGCTTCCATGGACTAGCTCAGTACTACAGGAAGTTCATTAGGCAATTCAATGCTATATGTGCACCAATGTTAGACACCATTAGAGGTGGAATAAAGGTAAAGTTTCAGTGGGGTGAAGAAGCAAACAAAGGTTTTGAAACCTTGAAGGAGAAGATAGCTACTCAATCGGTGCCAGTGTTGCC
Source organism: Cryptomeria japonica (assembly GCF_030272615.1). Lineage (NCBI taxonomy): Eukaryota > Viridiplantae > Streptophyta > Pinopsida > Cupressales > Cupressaceae > Cryptomeria > Cryptomeria japonica. The sequence continues at coordinate 150,016,476 of NC_081412.1, forward strand.
TAGTTTTGAGAAACTTTTCATAGTGGAATGTGATGCAAGAAATGTTGTAGTAGGTGTTGTCCTAAGCCAAGAAGAAAGACCAGTAGCCTTCCATAGTTAGAAGCTAAGTGATTCCAAGAGGAAATACTCCTCTTATGATATTGAGTTATATGCTTTAGTGCAGGCTTTGAGGAAGTGGAGACACTATCTCCTTCCTAAGGAATTTGTAGTCTATACGGACAACCAAGCATTGAGTTTTCTAAACTCACAAGACAAACTCAGTCATAAACACATGAAATGGGTGGAGTACATGTAGGCCTGAACATTCACCATTAAGCAGAAGAAAGGGCAGTTAAACCGGGTAGCTGATGCATTAAGTAGGAGACTTTTGACAGTCCAAGAAATCCTATTGAGAAGCATAGGTGTTGACAGTTTTAAAGGCTTGTACCCGAAGGATGAAGACTTCTCAAATGCCTACAAGGTGTGTAAGGAGTATCAAGATCACTTCCATAGTGAGTATTTTGATTTTACTTTGCAAAATGGACTATTGTTTAAAGGTGGGCAGCTTTGTGTGCCTAGAGGCTCAATGAGAGAAAACCTCATACAAGAAAAGCATAATGGCAGCCTTAGTGGACATTTCGGAGTCAATAAGACTCAAGAGTTGGTTCAAAGGTATTACTATTGGCCAAGGACGAATCAAGATGTGAAGAAGTATGTGGAGACTTGCATAGTTTTCCAAAAGGCCAAAGGTACTTCCACAAATGTCGGTTTATACCAACCTCTTCCCATACCAAATAGACCTTGGGAATGCATTAGTATGGAATTTGTAGTAGGTTTACCAAGGACAAAGCAGGGATATGACAACATTTATGTCATTGTGGATAGATTTAGCAACATGGCACACTTTGTGCCTTGCAAGACTACTCATGATGCATGCCAAATACCTCAATTGTTCTTCAAAGAGGTAGTGAGGATACATGGTTTACCCATGAGCATTGTTTCAGATAGAGACTCAAAGTTCATGAGTCATTTTTGGAAAACACTTTGGCAAAAGCTTGGCACCAACCTCTCTTTTGGATCAGCCTACCATCCTCAAATAGATGGGCAGACTGAAGTGGTGAATAGAAACTTGGGAAACTTATTAAGGTGCCTTACTAAGGAATATGGTCAGACATGGGATCAAGTAATCTCACAAGTTGAATATGCATATAATGACACCATGAATAGGACTATCGGAAAGCCCAAGAGGTATTTTGGAGTTGAGAGACTTAGGAAGTACAGCAGCAAGAAGTGGATATGCAGAAGGCTTTTCTCAATCAATGAAGGAGGTCCATGAATTAGTCAGGAAAGCATTGATAGAAAACACAAACAAAATCAAACAAAAAGTTGATGAAAGAAGGAAAAACCTACAATTTCAAGTAGGAGATCTTGTCATGGTGCACCTAAACAAAGAAAGGCTACAACAAGGAGTGCCTAACAAGTTCCAAATGAGAAGGATAGGTCCATGTGCCATTCTAGCCAAGTATGGAGAAAATGCATACAAGGTGGATCTGCCTAGTGACAAAGAATTGTCACTAGTTTTCAACATAGCAGACTTAGTTGCATACAAGGGACCAGTTCAAGGTTCAGATTGCAGTCACTTAGAGGTATCAAATTATGTGAACAACCTTCAGTTACCAGCCAAACCAAATCCAAAGGCCGAAAAGGTGTTGAGTTCAAGGATCACCAAGAAGACAAGGCATCAAGCCTATTGGGAGCACCTAATCAAGTGGTAGGGTATGGATGATGCTGAAGCTACATGGGTGCTTGAAATAGAGTTTAAGAAGCCTGGAATTGATTAGAATCCGATCCCCAAGGAGGTGACATGATTTTGTTTTGTTTGGGAGAATGATGCAGGAGCACCTAGGACTTAGACTATTTAGTTTTCTCAATTTTGGCTTGTACTGACCCTAGCCAAGTCAGTAGTGAATAAGGACTCTAGGAGGGTCCAAGAGTTAGTGTTTTGAGTCAACCTAGGGCTAGGTTGAGTTCATTCTTCTTAGGTTTGCATTTTTGTGTAAATAGTGGGTTTGAGTAGGTAGTTGACCTTCTTGATGGTCAAAAGTGTCAAAACTTGGTATAGGAATTAAGGAGGGTTAAATTAGTCTTAGAAATTTTTTAAAAGTCATGTGTGATGACGTAGAATAGGTCTCATAGGTTGGGAAGACCAAAAAGTGAAAAGTGCAAAATTGCAAAAAGTTGTCATGACAACTTTTGTCCTGAATTGGTTAGCGATGGAGTTATGGATTTTACAATGCCCTACGATGACTCCACACATGGTAAAACCTATAATTACCCTCTCTTGCATGGTTACCAAGGTTGGAGAATGTGTTTTGTAAGTTCAACAATATGAAACTACTCATTTTTCAGACTAGTTGGCAGCGTTTTGGTTTGATTTTACTCATTTTGTAATTGAAAATGCATTGAATCCATTGATCCAGAAATGGATTGAGTTTCTCTAGTGTGTTACAGTATTGTTGGTTCCGTTTCAAGCTTTGTAGATAGTTTACTTTGGTGTTTTCTTGCTTTGGTTTGTAAACAGCCAGTTTTGGCTTGTATATAGCAATTTTATGTAAAAATGGTTGCCCCATTAATTCCACACGTTCTACCATCATGGCATATTGGTAAATGAAGGGAAACCACTTGTACAGTGTACATATGCAGGGATAAGTATTGGAGATGAGTGCAGGGGTGTATGCCAAACCGCCATCTAAGATTTTGGAGGGGTCCATGAAGTTGGGACAGAGTTTCCAATGCAAGGAGAAGCCTTGAAAAATTCATTTGATGCCTAAACCCCAACTTGACCAGTCACTGTCGGCTAAAAGGCCTAGAAACCCTTCAAAACCCTCATTTTGGGGGTTAGCATATTGAACGGTGAAAAAAGAAGACAAAAACATAAAAATATATTGAGGTTAGGTGAAAAATTGAAGAAAAACCAAACTTTCTAGGGCGTCTTTTGGACCATTTTCCTTGAAACCCTAGAAAACCGGTTTTAGGAGGCCTAATAGGGCTAATTCCTTGTAGCCCTTTTCTAGGCAAGATTTTGAAATCGGTAAGAAACCTAATGATTGTAAACCTCAAATGGACCCTAAATTCATTAAAAACATGTTAGAAGACACCTCCACACCTCTACATCAACTCATGATAGTAGGAGGTCAATTTGACAAGTTGAAGCCAAGAAGCCATAATTGAGCACATGGGAAGCACTATGAATTGGTAGGGTTCCTAGCCAAAACACTTGAAGGAAACACCTTGGAATGGTCAAGAGTCAAGCCCTAGAAGAGACAAAGAAGGACTTGGAGGTCTAGAGAGCAACTAGGCCTAGTGAGTTGGTGGAACTGAGCAACACCAACTAGGTGAAGTGTTAAGCAAACTACGTGAACCTCATCAATGTCACCTTATATTTGAACACATTTGTATATATCATGTCATCATATAGGATTTGACACTTCTAGAATTTGCATCAAAATTTTGGATCACACCCTATGATCCACCATCAAGATGAAGGAGGGTGTCAACTAGGGCATTTAATTTGTACATCTTTGGGCACTATACTTCTACGGGATGATGGCTCACAGAGTGTGATCGGAAATGTTGGTGTAAAAAAGAGACAAACGATAAAATCTAGAAGACTCTAATGTAATTTAGTAATGGCTTGTGGAAATTTAGTAAATTTAATATCTGTAAATTTAATAAATTAGTAAGTAGTTTGTTGTTTGATGTTCAATTGTGTTTGGATGTTTCTGTTAAATTAATTCGAAATCTGATGTTTGTTTTTGTTTCAAGGTCATTTCATTAGAGTCATTGAGGGTTGGTTTTCTGTCATGCAGGGTTTTAAGAATGTTCACTTGTGCATTTGGAACTGCATTTCGATGTTTGAATTGGGCTTATCTATATATATCTATATAGTCACTGTAAATACAATTGTCGAATTCATTTCAAATAGTCAATGTCTAAATACGATTCATTTCCAATAGTTAATTTCTAAATTCTTGTATTTACAATTTCTAAATATGATTCAGTGTTGTTTTCTAATTGACCATGTACACTAAACTGAGTCACTATTTCATGTATGTCCACTTGATTCAGTGTTGTGTTCGATTTGGCATGAAGTCGGTCATTTGCATATGTTCATTTTTATTCATCTACACTTTTGTCTATGTTCAATTGTGCATTTTTAATTGGCTTCTTTAAAGTTGAATTGGGTGCTATAAAGTTGAGTTTAATAAATTGGGATTATATATTGAAAACATCAAAAATAAATAATTGAGTGTATAAGTATTGCATGTGGAATATATATCCTAGACAGTGTGTGTATATATATACACACTGTCAAATATGTATATTTGAGAGCATGTATATACATATGCATACAGTGTCAGACATGTATACATGGACACCACAAAGATGGGGTTATAGATATATATACACACACTGTCAAATATATTTATATTTTACAGCGTGTATATACATATATAAACTTACATGGACACCACAAAGATGGGGTGTGCACGTTGTGGGTCCTCTCCCCTAGGACAAATAATGTCAAGTGGATATGTCAGGATAGTGAATTGTACATTAATGTAGGGAATGTGAGGTGGCAAATGCGTACTAAAACAACAAAAGCTCATTAATGTAGGGAATATGAGGTGGTGATTGCTCATTTAGATAGGAAGTGTGCACAATTAAGCCAAAATATTCGAAGAGATTTGGCTCGCTGACATTAGTATAAAGCATTGAAGAGGAAAAAAACAAAACAAATCAAAGCATCTATTTATAGGGGTAAAGCAGTGCATTGATAATATAGTTTATTTTATTATTTTTTCAACGAAGGGGAAACATTTTGCAGGTACCGGTAAGCATGGAAGCTACATTCACACTATACACCTCAAGGCGGTAGCTGGAATTTGCTAGCGCAATATCTGATAAGAGATTGAAGCAAGTTTTTAAGTACCAGGATGAAGAATTTATCACGACATTGAAGGCGTTCCTTGGTGACTGTTTCATGAAAACAGAACACGGGTATCGCACGAATGTTGACATTGTCAACATGGTTTTGGCATGGGGGATGGAGATTGGGAAAAATGATAAAAAGTGTGCAAGGTTGTTGCGGGGAATAGTGGGTAAGGAATGGTTAGGCGGCCTGAAGCCTCTGCTTGACAAGGCCATTCTTGGAATTGGGTTTGATTATCTGGTAAGGGAAGGACTGGAAGTAGAAGTCACGACACTCTTCCCATTCATTAGATGGAGAGTGGGGAAAAACCAGGAAGTGAGGAGGTCTGAAGCGGCCGAGGGGTGGAGGTTGCTTGATCTATTTCTTCATGAAAAGGAAGTTGGTGCACCTGTAGCAAGTGCGGGTGAGGTGAGTGAGGATGAAGGCGGTGAGGCGGGTGAGGATGAAGGTGGTGAGAAGAGGCCGTAGGTGAGATTGGAGTCCGCAGACTTCTATGAAATGTAGAAATGATTATTTTTTGTCTTATGTCGAATCATTTTTGTAATCATTTTGGTAAGTGAGTTATAGTTTATTAAAAAAACACAATATATTGAACTGTCATATGTAAATTGTAAAAAGGTTTGTGGACTGTGAACAAGACAAATACCTGCAAAACATGTATTCTTTGTCTGAATTGTGTGGCTTCTTGCACCTCTGCAATGTGCTCTTTCTTTGTCTTCTTTCTTTCGCTCGTTGAATGAAATGTGTTGATTTCAAGTGCTTATTTATGTGACGGAATTTGAATTTGAAAGGAAGTTCTTTAATTTTTCTACCTACTGTGTTGAATTTGAATTTGAATCTCCATATTTCCCCGTTTATGTTTGAGTTGATTGTTTTTGTTGTTCAATTTGTGGCCTTACACTAGTGTTGTGATGGATGGAGGTGATATGACCAGTAACGGTGTTGAAGTGACCATATCAGCTTGGTTCGAGCTGGACAAATGGGATAGGGGATGCAGAAAGGTGTTGAAAGGGTCTCGTGGTCTGACGCGGACATAGACAAATTATGACCATCACATGACATTTGACTGGCCACGTTAGTGTCCATGGGTGCTCACGTGGCATGGGGTTGTCGTCATGTTATTTTGTATTGCGTCCAAGTCGGCTTATTTAGGCTTAATATGTTATCATCTTAATGTTTAATGCAGACTTTAATATTTTTATCGTGCTCCCTTTATTGGGCACGTGATCTTATTTGACAGAACTCAAACACTTTTATTCGAATCAATGCGAATGGTTTAAATGTTTACGTGTGAACATAAAGATTTATATTTTGAATGCAAAAGATACACTTTATGGTTAATTTGTGTGATTGTTTAATGATATTATTTATTTGTTCAATGTTGAACATGTGGTGGGACACACATTGACAGGTACTAGATGGTTAGGTAGACACCTGTGAGCCCCTAACCGCCTAAGACCTATCACACGTTTAGGTCCCCACGCACGTAATGGCTCCTCTTCCCTATTCTTTAGTTTTCTAAATCTACCGTTTTTATCAAATATAATCCTATTGAGTTTTTTATTTTAAACAAATCTTCATACCAAAAAAAAACTCGAAATGAATTACCAAATTTACAATAATAAAATTACAATAACTTCACATCAATCTAATCCAATCAAGAATTACGCACACCAAATTCTTTCCTCAGTATTATGCTTTGACAGAAATTCCCCATTCAATAGATATCTTCTTAGAAGATAAAAGATCCTACCTCAGGCCAAAATAACCAAAGAGTCTAAAAACAAGTACTCTAAAATCCTTCAATCTAGCAAAATTCTCCCTTCTTCAATCCACCCCGCCAAAACCAAATCCAAATTTTTTTCAAGAAAACCAATCCCCCTTTCCGAGAATGAATTTGGGAACTACATATCTCCCAAATCGTCACAACCAACCATACCCGATAAAAAATAATCAATTGAATGTTAACTTTGCCATTAACTTTAACATTAAATTTTTTAAATTATTTAAACTATCGAATTTATTTGATAAATTTAATTGATTAATTACCATTGTGAATTATATTATTTATAAAATTACACACACGCATATACATAATTCATGTTATTTATTCGTACACATTAAACATAAATAATTTTATGTCCAATTATAACATATACGAAATTTAACCTTATCATAAATTACAAGTTATAATTATAACTTCATAACATAACCATAATGTCATAATCAGATATCACGCTCAACTGACTTGACTGACACTGCACAACGGATGACCGAGCCGACTCAAACCAAAAGCATGCAAAGGTTAAGGGTGCTAACCCTACTCCCACGTCAGAGAAACATGAGGTGGGCACCTAGGACCTGTGTGCTATCTCCCACTACCACCTTTGGAAGATAATAGGTCACGCTTAGTCCTTAGATCAAGAGAAGTTGATGCTTGATACCCACAGGCTGCATCCACAAGGAAACTCTACAGAACATCATATGTGCATATATACATGAAAACAAATACCATCGGTAAAATGGGGATGATTGTGAACCCATATGCCTCTCAGAATGAGTGATATGAGGTTCCAATCAATTACTATATTCATATAATCATTCATGTTAGTATCATAATCATTTCCAATTCTATTTCTAATAACATAAAATTCTAAGCATAATGCGAGTAAAGCATGCATCATCACATATACTAAACATCTGCATAAACAATAACATCATTGTAATTGTTGGGATCCAAGAACACTGAGAGGGGGGTGAATTAATGTTTTGTCGGTAAGATATGATTTTACCCTTTTATAACATACACATATAAAATGGTAAATGAAGAAACATATAACTTGAAGAAAATAAACCATCCACATAAATGAACACCATAACACACATAATTTATACGTGGAAAACCTCAAAGAAGAAAAACCACGGTGGGATTTGTTACCCACAATATTAGTTCACTGGCCATATGAAAGGATATTACATAAAATGGGAGCTTGCACATGCAGGAAGGCACACTGCTCATCACAAAAAGAGTCTCACTGACTACAAGCTTCTGCTGAAACAAAACAGTAATAATGAACTCACAAAATGCATCTGCTATGCCAAAAAGAGTTCCAGTTATAGTTATGCTCTGTACCGGTTCATAAACCTTGAACACTTCTACTGGTATCTTCTTCCCTCCAAGAATCATTTCCAAGTTGTCTACATATCATTGCATGATATAACATTCACATACAAAATGATCTACATACATATACTTCGCATTACACAGTTCTGTTATTATTCTCCTATGTCACTATATTCAAAATGACCTAGCAGACTAACCTATATACCCTTACAAACAATAAGCCTTATGTCGTCTTACAATATATTACAAAAGATATACAATGTTGTCTTTATACAATAATTACAAAATGATTTTACAAATAAAACTTCCTTCGGGTCCAAGCCTGATGTCAACTTCACTGAAGTGTTGGATGTCAGTGCTAGTGTAACCCTGGATTCTCCAATGTTGGTGAATGCCTCCTAATGTTGGTGTATGGCGGTGTAAGATTCCTTATGAATCTTCTTGCCAAGTAACCATGTTGCCATGTTGCCATCAATGACAACATATGAATCCAATGAGTGTCAATTTCCAATAGTCTCCCCCTTTGGCATTGATGGCAACACTCATGTGAAAAATGGATTCCCTGTTGGTTTAACCTAAAGTATGCTCCCCCTGAGCAATATACTCCTTTCTGATATCCTTCCCATATTTTTTTGTCTGATATTTTTCACATTATATACACTCCCCCTTTGGCATCCATGCCAAAGACGGGTGAAAGAATTGAAAAAATTAATAAATACAAATTACTTTACTAGAGCTTGACCAATTTTAAAATTTCCAAGTAAGCCTTGTCTAGCAACTGTAAATATGTATCCCAGTCGGTTATGAAGGTATCAGATATGGATACAAGTCCACTTAGTAAGTGTGTAAATGTTTCCTTCTCTTTGACTTCTGTCGGTGTGGGCTTAGCAATCATATCCATACATTCCCTCTTATGTACACCGAGTGAATCTTACCTTGAACTCACCAATCCTCTAAGACTCCTTGCTCTCCGAATGATCTTGTCTCTTTCCTTTTCAAAAACAAAAATTTGGTTCTCCAAGGATAAAATTTGTCCATCAACAGATGTTGTTAGTGAGGTTAATCCATCAAAAGAATTTGCAATTTTGGCAACCTTATCATGTAACTCCTTTAATCTACTAGTGTCAATTGCCAAAACCTTTACCGAGGAATCAATATTAACTGTCGGTATAGTCTCAGTTTCTTTTACCTTATCCTCCTTAGCACTGGTGGCTTCACCACTTGGTGCAATATCAATTACTGTCGGTGGAGTATTATCCACAATATTGTCAGTACCGTGTACATTGCCTTGTTCAAAAGTTGTTTCTGTCGGTATTGACTGTAAACTCTCCTTTACTGTCGATGGTGTCTATATACTTATAGTTACTGTCGGTTTATTCAAAATTGGAGTTGAACTATCCAAAATACCTTTCCCTTTAGATCTGTCTGGGATGGTGGAAGTTGTTGCTTTTACAAATTCTTCTTGGGAGGTGAGAAAATAGGGATTCTTTTGGAAGAATTTGGTCCAACCATCTTTGGTCTCATTTACCCTGCCCATCATTAGGCTTATTTGCCAGGGTTTGCTACTAAAAACTGTTATGTTTGCAACATCAATGCATCGTTTCATTTTCTCATTGTTTATTGAACCACACATACCCAAAAGTTCTACTTCCTTAATTTCTTTATCCCTCTTGACTGCATCAAGTCTTCTAGCATCTAATTTAGTGTACAGTGATAGAGGAATTTCCTTCAAAATTTCTACTAAGGCTTTCTTATATATATATATGTGTGTGTGTGTGTGTGTGTGTGTGTGTAACAAAATTGCCTCTTCAATCTCATTCTGCTCATTATCCTCTAAATCTTCATAACAAATGTATGCATTCTTCAAAATTCCATCCTTGGTTATGTCATCAATCAATTCAACAGAGGTCATCGTAGCCTTACCAGATTCAGTGTCATCGTCACTCTTCTTCTTCTTGTTGTGGGATGTCGAAGTGGATGTGACTAGTTTCCTCTTCTGAATAGATTTCCTTGCCAGAGGTGGGGGTGCAGGAGGTTTTGTCACTTTTCTCACAAGCTTCCTCCTTGGCTCCACCTTCTTCTCCTCTACCGAAGGCTGGTTTCATAGTCTTATGTCGGGTAAACCTTCAACAATGATTAAGACAACTCTCCAGATCTTTTTAGATCTCCTTCGGGGAATATGCAAGATTTGCAATAGATTTGCCAACCTCTAAGGCGTATGCCTTAGTTACCGATGGAATTTACTACCAGTGCAGGAATGCTCTGTTCTACCGGTGGAGTTACCGGTGTAGATCCATCTCCACTTGGTTCTTCGGACTTTCTAACCCATCTCTTGGTGTGATCTTGTTGTATTTCAACTACCTTCTGCTTTCCTTTCTCATTTTCTTTATCATTGCTAACTGGTTGAGTCTTGCTTCTGCAATACTTACCAATATGACCTATTTTATTGCATGCATAACATGTAACGTTGTTCTTTTGAATTGCTTTAACATATCTGATGTCATTCCTTTACCTACATTGATTAGCTAAATGGCCAAACTTTCCACATGCATGACATTTGACATTCATTCCGCAATCTTCTGATTTATGACCATATTTCTTGCAATTTGTGCATTGACCGGGAATAGAATTGTAGTTTTGATTTGCTCTATTTCTACATTGTTTAGCCATATGCCCAAATTTATTATAGACAAAGCATCTACCATTGAATTTATAAGCATTAGATTTTCTTACCGATTTCCTCTGATCTGATGAGTTTTGCATATCGGTTGTCTGATCTTCATTTGCAGTACTAGAGCTTTCACCTTGTACAAATCCAAGTCCTCTAGAGTCATCATTCTACCTTTGTTTTTTCAATAAGTCATCCAACTATGCAGCACTAATCCTGAATTTTTCTTTATACTTACTTGCAATAGTCAGATCATCTCTTAGAGTACTTATTTGCCTTTCAAGCTCTTGTTCATTGTTTTGGGAGTGTGCCAAATCAGTTCTCAACAGATTATTCTCATGAGTCAATCTGCCACCTTCATCAAATTTTTTCTTCAAAGATATAACAATATTTTCTTCCTTCTTCTTTCTGCCCTCAATATCTTTTGATAACCTCATAGTCAAGTTTTGCATTTCATTCTTCATGAGCATGTTTGCTTGACTCAATTTCTGACATTGTTCCTTAAGTGCATTTTTCTCTTCATCATCCTAGTTTTGCAAAAGTTCCTTTCTCTTGGCTTGAGCAGATGATAACCTTTCTTGCAAGACAAGAATGAATTCATTAGCAGAATTCAATTCATCTTGCAATTTTAAATTATTCATCCTTTCAGCATCATTATCCTCAAGAGTCATCTCAAGTTGCTTCTTCATAGCCATGTTCAATGATTTAGGTTTTAGGATCTTCCTCAAGCTGTTAAACTTCTTCAGAGGAACTAGGCTCTGATACCAATTGTTGGAATCCAAGAACATTGAGAAGGGGGGGTGAATCAGTGTTTTGTCGATAAGATATGATTTTACCCTTTTATAACATACACATATAAACCAGTAAATGAAGAAACATATAACTTGAAGCAAATAAAGCATCCACATAAATGAACACTATAACAGACAAAATTTATACATGGAAAACCTCAAAGAGGAAAAACCACGGTGGGATTTGTGACCCACAATATCAGTTCACTGGCCATCTGAAAGGATATTACATAAAATGGGGGCCTGCACATGCAGGAAGGCACACTTCTCATCACAAAAAGTCTCACTGACTACAAGCTTTTGTTGAAATAAAACAGTAATAATGAACTCACAAAACGCATCTGCTATGCCAAAAAGAGTTCCGGTTATAGTTCTGCTTTGTACCGGTTCATAAACCCTGAACACTTCTACCGGTATCTTCTTCCCTCCAAGAATGTTTTCCAATCTATCTACGGATCATTTCATGATATAACATTCACATACAAAATGATCTACATACATATACTTCACATTATACAGTTCTGCTATTATTCTCCTATGTCACTATATTCAAAATGACCTAGTAGACTGACCTATATACCCTTACAAACAATAAGCCTTATGTCAGCTTACAATGTATTACAAAAGATATACAATGTCGAATTTATAAAATAATTATAAAATTATTTTACAAATAAAACTTCCTTCGGGTCCAACCCTGATGTCGGCTTAACTGAAGTGTTGGATGTCGATGTCGGTGTCGACGCCGGTGTAACCCTGGATTCTACAATGCCAGTGAATGCCTCCTAATGCCGGTGTATGCCGGTGTAAGCTTCCTTATGAATCTTCTTGCCAAGTAACCATGTTGCCATGTTGCCATCAATGACAACATATGAATCCAATGAGTGTCAATTGCCAACAGTAATCACATGTCTAATCAAGACAATTGATCTAACTATGAGTCCATCAATGAAGCTAATGTTTGTCACCATAGCAAAGTATCAGTGGTCAATAATGAGTCTCTCAAAACACAAATAGAAAGATAGGTGAGGGCATCACATCTTCCTAATGAGCGAACATCCACAAAGCTACTAAACATAAATCTAACTTCAATAATTGACCAGGAACATAGAATCGACATCACCAAAGTAATCATAACAATCATAATATGTCCACTTATTATTAAAGATAATTTCAATATCAAGAATTAAATAGGAAGCAAGGAGTATCAAGAACACAAACAAGCCCATAAATATCTAACACATTAAATCACAGAGGATGGATCGGGGAGGGGCATTACAATTTTAAAATAAAATTATTGATCTATAGAAGTAATTTAATTGAAACACAATTATGACATGAAAGACTAGGACACTTGAATATCAAATGTTTAAATAAAATATCTCATTATAATTTAATAATTGGATTACCTCAAATTGAAAACAAATTATCAACATGTAAAGGATGCCTCCTAGGTAAATAACATACACTACCCATTACAAAAACCACGACTGAAATTCATAAAATTACTTCAAAGTGACTTAATATGGCCCTTTCAAGTTCCCTCTCTTGATGGGTCTCTCTATGGTCTTATAGTTATTGATGATTATGCTATAATTACGTGGAGGTATCATATTAGAAAATAACAATGATATTATTTCTACATTGAAGAGTTCAAAGTCTTAGTCAAAACAAGTCAGATAATAAAATAAAAATATTTAGGGATAATAATGGAACTAATACATAAATAAAGAATTTGATCATTTTTGTGCTTTATGTGAGATCCTAAGATAATTAACTTTTTATCCTCCTCAACAAAATTATGTAGCCAAAATGAAATTAGAACAATCATCGGAATGCTCAAATCCATAATGTGTTCAACAAATACACCAAAGTTTCTATGGGCTGATTCCATGAACATAGCTATATGTATTCTACATACAACTCCTATTAAAAAAATTACATTTTTCAACTCCCTTAGAAAAATGGTCAAATCAAAAACCAATTATCTCTCATCTTAAAAATTTTATTTTTTTTTGTTGGGTATGAGATAAATACAAAGGGAGATAGAATTTATCATCCCTCCAAAAGGATATTATTTTATGTTGAAATGTTCACATCCTAAAATACCCCTTATCCAATTCCCATTGGATTGACATCATCATTGGATCTCCCACTTTTAAATAAAATGATCCTTATTGGTCCTTTGATATTAATCATAATTCTATTTCCAAATGAATCAAGTGGATTCAATCTTTAATTCATGATTCAAATTTAGAACCCTCATATCTTCCTAAAATAACCCAAAGTCAACATAGACATGTTGGCTTAATGAATCTATATGAAATTGAACCTCAAACCTTTGAAGAAGATGTTGAAAATCAAAACTAAAAGCTAAGAAATACCATGCAATTAGAATGTAATGTGCACATTAAAAATAACCTTTGGGAGCTTGTTATGCCACTCTCTAACTAGAATGCCATCAACTATTGTTGTCTTTATAATATTTAAAATGACTTATGGAAACATCAATGAATACAAAAGCCATATTAATGGCTAGAGATTTTACTCAATAACATGACATAGTTTGTGATGAAATATTTGCTTTTATAGCAAAAACGTGCACTATTTGCTTACTCTTTTCTTGTGCTTCCCACAATGGATGAGAAATTCATCAAATGGATATTAAAATTTAGTTCTTTAATAGTGATCTATAAGAAGAAACATATATCTATAAACCTAATGGTTTTTACAATCAAATAGAAAAACTATGTATAAAAACTCAAAAAGCCTCTATATGAACTCACTAAGATCCTCGAGCTTAGTACTCCATAAATAATTTCTTTCAAAACCTAGGGTTTTCTAATTGTAAATATGGCAATGATCCTTTTTTCAAATTTGAAAATAATCAGATTACTATCATTATCCTATTTGCTAATGACTTTGTTCATCATAAGTGATCTTATATCTTTAATTCGCAAATACACGCATAAACTCAAGCTTAACTTTGAAATAGCTAGTTTAGGTTGTCCTCGTCATTTTCTAGAATTTTTTTTTTTCAAAATCACCAATTTATTTTTATGCCTCGAGTAGAATATTCTCAAAATTTATAAACGTAAATTCAATATGTTTGATTGCAAGATATCCATCATATCTATAGAAACTTGTATTAAACTTGACTCTCATGCTCCTTGCAAAATAATTAACCCTATTCTTTATCATCAAGTAGTTGGAAGCCTAGTTTATAAACTTATGCATGGCCTTGAAATCACTTGTGTAGTCAATCTATCACATCACAATTTATGCAAAAACCTCATTTTCGACATTAAAAGATAGCAAAATGTATTTTAAGGTATAATGAAGGAACGCCTAATGGTTGGTGTTCAGTTAGCTTGTGCACCTCTAAAGATGTGTGTTGTGTGTTTGAGCCTCACCTTAGTGAGAGTGTAGAGGGTTAATCTTCTGAGTATGTTGTGGTTGAAGGATCGAGTATTGAGTTTATCTTATCCTTGTGTTATGCAAGCTTCTAGGAGTAAGCCTAATCTTAGCGAGGGAGGGTGTAATCCCTGTCCATTTGTATCTTTGTGATGTGAGATCGATTTAGATTCATTGTTTTCCTTGTGAGTTTTGGTTGTGACTTCTTTTCTTGGTGAGTTCTATGCTTGAACCACTTGTATGTTTGAGATGTGGATTCCCCGACATGTCGATTGTTGTTGTTCTATATGTTTATATGCATGGTTTATTGTAATGTTTCAGTTCATGCTTGTGTGTAATATTATTCATGTGTTGATAAAATGTGACCACGATTATTTGGTGTTTAGTTTAGTAATGTGTGTGTGTGTGTGGATACTTTTACATTTTATGTTGTTGTACCCCATTGGCTGATTATGTTGTGCTTTGGCTATATATTCATTGAGCAAGTACCCTTGATGTGTTTTGGGTGGTTACAAGTACATGGTTATTTCTCCATGTGACCACACACATTTGAATTATTTCTCCAATATTGGTTATATAAGAGATTTCAAACTAGGTTGTCCCCTCTTTCAATACCTAGTCGTACTCTACTCAAGTATGATATGTGTTGTATTTGACCAATGTTGACCTCAATTCGAGTTAGGTAGGATTTTGAAACCCCTATGTCATGAAATTCTAGTGTATGCATGATTTAAATGGTTTCTTAAATTTTGTATTTTTCATCAAAATATTTTATGAATCGCATGGTTTACTCATTTTAGTTTGAAATCAAATTGAGATAAAATGTTTAAATGATTTCTAAGTTTTAAAAAGATTGCTTGTATATCTAATGAGTTATTTCCATTATGTGTGTGTGTGTGTGTGTGTGTGTGTGTGTGTGTGTGTGTGTGTGTGTGTGTGTGTGTGTGTGTGTGTGTGTGTAAGTTAATTATTTTCAAAATAATTACCTTAGGCTAGGAATTTTTTTTATTACAAAGCAGCATTGACTAGGGCGTCGACCCTTAAACATAGCCAAAGACTATCAACAACCCAAAAACCAGACCCAGTTAGGCAAGCAAACAAAGGGGATTGCAAAACTACAAAGAAACCAAGCCCAAATCAAGGAGTAGAAACATCCACACATTGATTGGGGAGGGCTTGGGGAAAGGGGGAGGACCTCCCCTTCTGCATGTGGCGAACAAATGTCCATGCACTGTTGTCCACATCATCAGAAAGGAGGGAATCATTTAAAGAGGGATCCCTATGAAGAGGACCAGTATGATCAACACTAGGCAGCACAGGAGCCATAGACATGAATGAATAGTGGCCTCCCTAAGTGTAGCATGAGTAGCTTCCAGAGGTTGCAGAAAAGTTGTAGCAAGTTGTCGAGGAGCCACAGAACAAGGTTGTGTGATCTCAATGTCTGAAGCAACACCAGAAGGGACAACAGGTGACTCTTCACCCAATCCGTTCGGAAGCTCCTTCGAAGCATAAATAGTTAAATGATCAAGTGTAGCATCCTTCCAACAAGTCACAACCCCCTTGCAATGAGAAGTAAAGCACTTTGAAGCCAAATGTCTTGTAGAGAAACACTTCCGACAACGTAAGGGGAGACCCTCAAAGTCTAGCGGTTATGTCCAGGGCTTTTCACCAACCATGAGCACAAATTGACAGGGAGAGGAGAAGCAATATCAATGTCGACCAAAATGAGGGCGAAGGTGGAGTGGCCCATTGAGGAAGTATCATCATTCACCATCAAGAAGTAACCTATGGAGTTGCCAATGGCCTCATAGCAATATTGTTCCTAAAAGTGCAGGGGAACGTTCGGGAGATGGACTCACATAGGACGCACGTTAACAGGTTTTGTGAGGGGGTTGAAGGCAGTGGTTTAGGGCTTGACGGAGAGAGGGTGGGCGCCCCAAGCCCACAACTTCCCCAAAATAAAATCTCTATCAGCCAAAGAAGTAAAGGAGACAATGAAAAAGTTTTTAACACACGAGAATAGATCAATATTATAAGCAACTGAGGGTTTCCATGGGTCACTTACCCAGCGATGTAGGTTTGGAAGGGAGGGTCAAAGCCCAAAGAATTTGCACACCGGGCACAACATTGATAGAACCTCATGTTGTCCACAACATCCAGCCCACAGACAACCACAGGGGATGACTTGGCACAAGAAGAGGATGAACACCCTTGGAAGAAGCCACAAATCTTTCCAAATGAGCAAAGTTGTGCTTACCAGCAAGGGGGGGCATGTTCAGGGCAGCATCTGAAGTATCCTTACCAGAGGAAGTTGTCATGCCACGGGCCAAAACAAAACCCGTGGGAGGGTGGTGTTGAGCAAGAGTTGTGGCTACAACAGGGGAGAAAGCTAAGTCACTAGCCAAGCAAGCAACATCCACTACTGCCACGGCAACTGAGGGAGCCAAAGCAAGGTCCAGCTAGCCAAGAGTCGAAGCACCCAAGCAAGCAGAGATGAGAGGAGGCAAGCCTAACGAAGAGGGAGAATTCAAACCAGAGGGAGCCAGAGAACCGTTGTGCGACATGTTAGTAATTAGGCTAGGAATGTTAATTGTATCAATAAATAAATACAAATGTTTGTGTTGAATATTTGGTTTTGTTTAATTGAAAATTTTGAGAGAGAATTAAGTGAAAAATCATTTTAAAAAATACGAAAAATATGAAAAGGGAAAATAGGAAAAAAAAAATTGAAAGTAATTTTCCATTCATTCTTTGTTTTGGAAGAAATTTTTCTCTTCAAATCCTCTTACCATTTTTTGAAAAATTTATTGTGGGTGCAATCGGGAATGGAATTGGATCGGAATTATTTTGGATTGGATAGAAATCGGAAGGGGATTGTGTGTGCATGAATTCATCTCTCCTCATGTTTTCCAAATTGTGTATGATTTGTTTGTGCAAACAAAAAAGAGGTAAATGTTGATTTATCCCTCCTTGTTCATTCTTTTCCTATTTGATATAATAGTTATCACTATGAGTATATTAGACCTCCCCAATCCATTTTAAACTTTTAAATTTGAATAGATATAATTTTCTTTGTAAAAATTTTAATTTCACCCAAATTATGTCCTCATAATGTCAAAATTTTCAAAAAATGTCTAGAAATTGAATTTTATCACATGAATCAACTTTTGTTCATATTTTTTTTTTGATCGGTGATTGCTTTTGACTAGAGCTTGAACCAGTGGGGCCACAGAGGGGGACCCCATGCCCGAGTACATTATACTGAGGTATCAACACCTCCTAATATTTCTTCCTTATCACTTTGTTCTCCCCTTATCTCTCCATATTTCTCTCCTTATCACTCCATACTCCTTATCGCTCCGCTCTCTCCTTATCACTCCTAACTCCTTATCGCTTCGCTTTCTCCTTATCACTTCGCTCTCTTCACACCTACTGTTGCCATTCTGCATGCGTGGGCACCAGCCAATAGGTCCCATCGTGTCGTGCACCTCCATGGGCCAATAGTCAGCCAACAAGCCGCTAAACATGGCATGAACACCATGCGCACACAACCAGTGGCAATCAACACAAGAAACAGTGCACTCTGCAGGGATTCAAACCGATGACCACCCCAAACTGGAGCTCGTGACATTACCGTCACGCTGCAGGGTGAACCCCAACTTTTGTTCATATTTGAATCAAAGGGAAATCTTTCATTTTTCTTAATTTCAAGTTTTAGAAAAATGTGAAAATTGAAGCTATTTTAATGGAGTTTTTGAAAATTTTGAATTTTTCTTGGAAAATAATTTGGTCAAAATTTGGATTTTTATTGTGAAATAGAATGGGGGATTTTAAGTCTCTGTGAAATTAGATGAATTAGAATGGGGAATTTTAAGTCTCAAGGAAATTTTATTTAGACCATTTTAATCTTAGTTGAAAATATTTGTTGAGCCAAAATTATTGCATTGGGTGCTACATTTAATTTTTGTACACTTGTGATGAACCTAAGACATAGGTGTTACAAATAAGTATGGGAATGGCTCCTAATGTGCCCCTAGTCCAAAGTGGCCCGTTGGCAATCACATTGGGGAGTCTCTTAATTAAGTGATAACTAATGAAACATGAGAGTTAAAATGAACCAAAATAATGGATGCCCCTTCATGCTTGGAGTGTTCATATAGGATCAAGATAAGTGTGAAAGAAATTCTTGCTTAGGGAGCACTGGATCTTGTACGATCAGTTCTCCTCATCTCTCGTGTCATTGGTGAATTTTCATGATGATGATTTATGTTTTCCACCGTTGGTGAGTGTTTCCAATGTGAATGTCTTGGTTATTCCATTAGTGTTTGCATCCAATGAAGTTTTTATTTTGATCCTTCTCGTGATGTTGATTGGTTCTAATTTTCATGTGTGACATGTGTGTAACCCCTCTCCCATGTCTTTGGTGTGAGTGTGTTTGTGGCCTATGTGACAATATCCTAGCATTATGGGAGTGGATCTTTTGATTCCATGACTTTGGGTGACATGAAAACCACCATTGGGGATCAAAGGATTGTGGATTGGAGTCAACTTCAAGTCAGCAAAGGCTTCTTGTATTTTATCAAGCTTTATTCATTTTGTACATATGATGTAATTGAATTTGAAAGGACATTTGACTCATCTTGTAATTGTAATATATTGGAGCCCCCTCTTGGAATGTTTTGTAATGTGCTAAGTTATATCCTTAATGTATCATGTTTATGTGTTTCAACATTAGAGTCAAGCATACATACCTAATGTATGTTTTCAAAAGTTCCATGCTTTTGATTAAAACAAACTTAAGAATCTTCATTTGGGTTTTAAAATTAACATTGTTTAAAAAATAGTTTCATGTGGTGTAAGAGTTGAGCAATTAGTGTGTTAGTTGGTGTCCCTTAATATGGAATTGCCTTGTCTTGGAGACCATTTCGGTATCCCTTGTGTGGTCTTGTGGCAAGCTGAAAGTGTTGAATCCACCTTTCCCTTACCTATCTTTCTTAGGGAAACATGTAAGAGCATTGGGTAGGTCAATATATCCATACATGTATTCTCCTACACATGTCTTAGGTGTTGTGTGCCCAGGAGTTAGAATTCTTTCTTTGTCCCTAAGCTATAATTCGCTTTTTGAGTTTTGTTAGGTGCAATCTTAGGTAGTTCTAGGGTGTTTGGCATGTCCTTGGGAACAAAATCTACCCCAAGTTTTCTCAATGGTCGGGACACCAGCACATAAGAGGGACAATAGTGCATCGTTAGGACTCCAGCACTAGAGTTGGACTCCAATGCTAGATTGGCACTCAATGCAAGATTGGGACTTCAACACTTGGGTGCTAGTGTTCCATCTAGGCACTAGAGTTGACAAATGCTCTAATTTGCATCTTTCATCATTCAAAAGGCCTTATGGTTTTTTCTTGAGGAAACCTTGCACATGAAAATTATCCCCCTTGATCCCCGAGAGTCGTCCTTGGTTGTTTCATTGACAAGTGTCATTCATCGAGTGTTATAGCATCTCCTTATCTTGGGAAGTGTGTTGTTGTCTAGAAGTGACCCATCATTGTTCTAGTTGGTGGAGGGTTTGTTGTTGGCAATTGACACTCAATTGGTTGGTTTCACTATGTTGTCATTGATGGCAACATGGTATTGTGTTCCAGCTTCATGTTTTGGTTCTATGGTGTGTCAGGCACTTCACAGATACTGCACCGGCACCAGCAGATCAGAAGGACTTCTTTGGTCACCGACAATGCAGGCCGACGTGGTTTGGTAAAGGTTAGCGATATTGGAGGCCAACATATCTTGGATCCGGCATCGACAATTGATTTTAATGTTTATGCATTTATGTTATCTGACCGACATGTAAATTGATATTATATATATCATTGTAAGCCGGCATAAGGCATGTAAATTTGTATAGGGTATACAAGTCAGTTTGATAGATCATTTTTTATATAGAGATAGTAGAGAGACATGAGATAGGAGATTATGGATATGTGAATGTAATATGATGCAAAATATATCAGAGAGATCATGTATGTGAGGAAATTATTGTAAGGGTTATTCTGGTAAAGGGTTTAGGGATTCAAACCAAAACAGACAGAGCCTAAACCGAAACTTTATTCTAGCATAGAAGATGCTATCTTAGCAGTTCACACTTCTCTGAATTGTAGTCTAGAATTTTATGTAGTCAATGAGGCTCCTTTTGTGATTGAGTAGTGTGATCTAGGCTGTAAGTCTTCCTGCAAGTGCAGGCCCCTCATAATTTGTAATATCTCTTCATATGAACAATGGATTGATATTGTGGGTCATAAATCCCACTGTGGTTTTTCCTCTTTGAGGTTTTCCACGTATAATTTTGTGTGTTATGGTTCTCATTTATGCGATTGGCTTATTGGTTGCTTTACTTCTTTCAATTATGTATGTATCGATATATCGGTTGGTGTATGCATGTTTTAATAAGGCTAAAAATTATCATTTCGGTATAACACTAATTCACCCCTCCCTCTCAGTGTTATTGGTTTCCAACATTTGTATCTCCTAGTTAGGCAACCTCTTGTACCAACATTCTGGATATTCCAGGAATTTGAGGATGATATAATCAAATACGTTCTGAGCAGAGCACATGGGGAATTTATATGGTTAAACAAACCTTACAAAATCACCAAGGAAGCCATCCAGACAATCATTGGTTTACCATCAATTGGGCAACATCCAAACAAGAAGGTTTCAAATGATTTCATGAGGAAGATCATCGGTGCAACATCTGACAAAAGATCCATGAAAGTGATCACTATCACCGACACGGACATCAAATTTGGTAGCATGATCTTCGAGTATAAGGTAACTCAGTCAAACCGACTGAATTCAGTTTCCAGTTCATGCATTTAGGCTGCATACAAAATGATGAGAGAGAATGTGAAATTAGATCTATGCGGTTGGATGCTTGATGAGTTGTTGATAAACTTAGGGAAGATTAAGGGTGAAAAGAAGGGTACATTCCGGTATGGCAACTTGATAGTTTGTCTGATGTTATATTTCCTGAATGATACACCCGGTTCTTGTAAGAGGCAATGGGCTTTTGACATCCCGGTAGGAAGACAATTGAAACAGTCAATTGTTGCTTTAGGAAGTCAAAGAGATGATAAGGTATGGGGGTATTTTAAAGCATTCCAGAAAACTATGAGGTCTAGGGTAAGGGTTCCTGAGCATATTGTAGAGAAATATTCAACAAACATATGCTTCATGGTAAAGAAGGATGAGACACTCATGGAAGCAGTTAAGCCTCGAAAGATTTGGATTGAAGAAATGGGCTATGAGGTGGATGCGCATATTCTTGATGCCTATGCAAAAATGTTGATTGATGCACCAATACATGAGGTAGAGAAGCCCTGTGGTACTGCATAGCAGAAAACTCAAGATGTTGAAACAGAGTTCAACCGGAAGAAAAGAGAGAAACAGGAAGGAAAAACAAGCAAATTTGTGGAGAAGGTCTCAAAAGACATCCAAGCATTAATTGATATTGTCCCAGAGAAAGGCAGAAAGAGGAAGGATCCTGAAGTTCATATTGAGCCTATTACTGCAAAATCAAAATCTGAGGATGACACACCGTTGGCATTTAAGAGGGTTGTTAGGAAGAAACCAGAGGAAACAAAGGCAGAAGCTAAGAAGCAACCGGTTAGGAAGGTTACTATCAAAATACCGGCACAGAAGCAAGCACCAAAAGCTACACCTACAGCTGCATCCAATACTGCAAAGAGGAAGAAGAAGGATGACACTGATTCTGGTAAGGTTCCACCTAAAACTTGTGTAGAATTAGTAGATGAAATCACTAAAGATGGCATGTTAAAGAACGTTCAATTTTACTATGATCACTTAGAGGAGGATGAACAAAGAGAGGTAGAGGAAGCAGCCCTATTATACTTGGATACTTATAAGAAAGCCTTAATAGAAATAGAAAATCAAATACTGGTTGAGTTGTATAATATGTTAGATGCTAGAAGATTGTCAGCTATGCAAGAAGATAAACACATTAAAATTCAAGAGCTATTATCTATTTGTGTTACTATTGCTCCTGATGAAATAGAAAAGACAATTGAGGTGGCAGACAGAAAAGTTTTCAATAGCAAACATAAGATAACTAGTCTAATGCTAGGAAAAGTAAATGAAATAATAAAGGAGACTCAAAAAGCATGGGTTAATTTTTTTGGAGAAAACGAGGGATTCTTTACTTCACCAGAAACCAAGACAGACATTGTAGATACCTCGGTTGAAGGAAAAGGAAAGGGGATTATGGATACTTCACCCTCGGTTTTAGAAAATATTAAGATAGTGGAAATTGATCCCCCGGTAAATACAAATATACAAAAAAATATTGAAATACCGGTTAATACAGAGAGTGAACAAGCTAATGTTGTACAGGATACTAATATTGAGGATAATAGTCCTCTCGATACAAATGTACAGGTTAAGGTTACTATTCCTATAGAGGAACCGGCAGTTACACAGACTGCACCAAGTGGCGAAGCCACCGGTGCAAGTGAGGAGGTTATAAAGGATAAAACTTTAGAAGAGAAGGCGAGGGAATCCAGCAGGGAACCGGTTGTTGGTCCATCATTATTGTCAATTGACACTTCACAAGTAGAAAAGAAAAACGTCACAGAGATGAGTCCCACTGAACTGATGATGATGGTTGCAGAAAAAATGATGAAGGAGGGATCCACGGATAAAGGGATTATTGATCAATCAATCATTGTTTTACACAGATTGGTCTCGGAGTGTAAGATTGAAAATGAAGCGAGCCCATCTGGCAAGCTTAAGGTAATCACTAAGCATATTTCAAAGGACTTTCAATCCTTACAGCAAATATCAAACTGTCAAGCACTAGAAAGGTTTACTCAGGGTAAGAGAGTTGCATTTGATCAGGTAATTGAAACTGAGAAGAAAAAGATTGAGGGGAACTTGATCCTAAT
This sequence comes from Cryptomeria japonica, assembly GCF_030272615.1. Classification (NCBI taxonomy): domain Eukaryota; kingdom Viridiplantae; phylum Streptophyta; class Pinopsida; order Cupressales; family Cupressaceae; genus Cryptomeria; species Cryptomeria japonica. The sequence goes on from NC_081412.1 coordinate 150,040,402, forward strand.
AGAAAATTCTTTGAAGCAATGTACAAATATATATAGGGTATGTTGTAACACTCAAATTCTTACAGCTAATGTGGATAAAAATATAAAAGAGATTCAGGAGAAAATTGCAAATATAGCTCTCTTTTTACGGATTGATTTCATTGACTACATCAATTGATGGTCAAATTTTGATTTTGGAGAACCAATTTTTTGTTAGAGACAAAATAATTAGAAGAACCAGAAGTCTGAGAGGCTTGGTGAGTCCCCAGTTGGATTCACTCAGTGTACACAAGAAAGAATGCATGGATATGGTGGGAAAGCCCACACCGGCAGAGGTAAATGAAAAAGAGTATTTTTGCACATTTATTGAGTGGACTTGTATCTATTTTCGGCACATTCAAAACCGGCTGGGATACTTATCTAGAGTTACTAGAGAAGGCTTATCCAGAAATTTTTAAGTTGGTTAAGCTCCGGTAAGACATTTTGGGATATTCATTGTACAGTTCTTTTTCTTTGACATTCCTTTTAGAATTTTGATGGCATTGATGTCAAAGGGGGAGTAGTATAGATGTGAAAAAGAATAAAAGGAGTTGTATACATTAGGGGGAGTTACGAATTTATGGAGTCATGGAGTTTTGGAGATATGGAGTATTTTGCATATTCAGCTCAGGGGGAGCAGGGCAGGATGAAACCGATAGAGGAAACCTTGACCATTTTTCACATGAGTGTTGCCATCAATGTCAAAGGGAGAGATTGTTGGCAATTGACACTCAATTGGTTGGTTTCACTATGTTGTCATTAATGGCAACATGCTATTGTGTTCTGACTTCATGTTTTGGTTCTATGGTGTACCGGCAAGCACTTCATAGTTACTACATCGACACCGGCACCGGCAGGTCAAAAGGATTTCTTTGGTCACCGGCAATGCAGGCCAACGTGGTTTGGTAAAGGTTATCGGTATTGGAGGCCGACATATCTTGGATCCGGCATCGGCAATTGATTTTAATGTTTATGCATTTATGTTATCTAGCCGACATGTAAATTGATATTGTATATATCTTTGTAAGCCGACATAAGGCATGTAAATTTGTATAGGGTATACAAGTCAGTTTGATAGATCATTTTTGATATAAAGATAGTAGAGAGACATGAGATAGGAGATTATGGATATGTGAATGTAATATGATGCGAAATATATCAGAGAGATCATTATGTGAGGAAATTATTGTAAGGGTTATTTTGTTAAAGGGTTTAGGGATTCAGACAGAGCTTAAACCGGAACTGTATTCTGGCATAGAAGATGCTATCTTAGCAATTCACACTTCTCCTAATTGTAGTCTGGAATTTCCTGTAGTCAGTGAGGCTCCTTTTGTGATTGAGCAGTGTGCTCTAGGCTGTAAACCTTCCTGCAAGTCAGGCCCCTCATATTTTGTAATATCTCTTCATATGGTCAGTGGATTGATATTGTGGGTCACAAATCCCACTATGGTTTTTCCTCTTTGAGGTTTTCCGCGTATAATTATGTGTGTTATGGTTCTCATTTATGTGATTGGCTTATTGGTTGCTTTACTTCTTTCAATTATGTATGTACCGGTATACCGGTTGGTGTATGCATGTTTTAATAAGGCTAAAAATTATCATTCCAGTATAACACTGATTCACCCCTCCTTCTCAGTGTTATTGGTTTCCAATATTTGTATCTCCTAGTTAGGCAACCTCTTGTAAAGGTTGGCCCTTATATAGTTGTCTTAAACCTTATCAAGTGGATCGAAGGTGAATGCATCATTGGCCTACTCCTTGTCTCGAAAATCGAGTCTCATTATCTAGTCAAGTGATGTTAACTCCTAGGCATTCTATTGTTAATGTTTTCCAAGTATGTTATTAGAGTTGTCAAGTGTTGTTAACTCCTAGACATTACATTGTTAATGTTTTCCAAGTGTGTTATTAGAGTTGTTAAGTGTGCTTGAATATGGATTAGAGTTTCATTGTTCCCTCATCCTATCTTGATGTCTTTTCTGCAAGAGAACGTGGTTGTGGGTTAGTACCCAAATATCATGTAGGTGTCATTCCTTCTTTCGTAGGTTCATCATGGTGGATTTGTCTAACAACTACTAAGTCTTCTATTAATGTCACCTTGCTTGTGCAACGATGAGGTTGTTCTCATTGTTGTTACCTTTATGCCATTGTGTCTTACATGACACTTCCTTTGCACATTCTAGTGTTAGTATGAAATGTTAGATCAAGACTTCTTGAGCAATCGACACTCTATTTTATTCTTGCTCAAGATCAATTGCCCACATAGTTTCCCATGTACAACTTGGCATGCTTAGATTGTCACCCCACAACTTATAATTTTTATGCATTTAACACTTATGTAATGTCAATTTGTAAAGGGTTTCGGGTCCCTTCAAAACCTGTTTTTCACGTAATAAAAAACACTTATGTAATGTCAATTTCTAGAATCAATAATATTAATATTGATTAAATTTTCATTATTGTCTTGAATAATTATTCACAAGTACATGTCTAAGTTCACGAGTTTCAATGATTCATTTGGTGATCACTACATTTAAATGAAGTTCATGTTGGTAAAAGACATAAGCAGTCACTCATATCAATACTATTTGCACATAAGCATGTTTAATCATATAATTTCCTCACAACTTAAAACTTGTTAAACTTATTGTTCAATTTACTTCCTTTAACAAATGTGTATCTAATGCACCATTCAATTTTAAAGTTATGTATTTCTAAAAAATAAATGATTTGTAGGATTGTTTCACAATTTTCTAAAACTATAAAATTTTTTGTATTAATTGTTCCCTTCACAAGCTTTTTCATCAAATTCAAAACAAATGATAACTTTAGTAAAAGCAATTTTAACATCTTAACTATATCCCATTGCAAACCATTTTAACCCTTTACAAATCATTTTAAATTATTACATAATTTATTTTATTTCATTAATATCTTACCGAAATGGAGTATGTGATTGAAGTACCTTAAGAAAACATTACAAATACAAGTTTAAATAAGGTAAGACTCATAGTGGAAGGCACCTTGAAGCTTGTTTAAGATTATATATGTGAACTTTTGAAGAAAGTGTATTTCCTCACTTCATTAACCTAAGCTTTGTTGTTCCTCGAATCCTTGTGCATGTTTTTTGTCAAATCAACCTCTTTAATGACTTGTAACATGTAATGGAGGGAAAATAGGTGAAATGGGAGTCCAAATGTTTGATATCTCCCATCATAACTCTATATAAAAAGGAAGAGGAAAATGATTGGATTGGATGAGAATTTGTGGGAGTGGGTTAATAATTATATTATATTTTTAGTTGCACCCTTATCAAACAAGGCATAATGTTTTATTTTGGGGTAGTTGCTTCTAAGAGAAGAAGCAATCCAAATTATAATTTTATGATTTAGGAGCTTCGTAAGTATTTTTTCAAGTATTTTGAGGATCTGGAGGATTTAAGGTATTTGATATATGCACAACGCATGTGATTAATGCTTTGCTTCGTGAGCTTGTTGGTTTCATTGATTTTGATAACTTTTTGTTACTTTTGTGATATATCCTTTCAAATGATTTATTTTTATGATGAGATTGATCTGCAAGATCACAAGGAGCATACCTCAATTGTTAATTTGTGTGCCTTTATATCAAGTTCTTTTAATGTTGGTCCTCAAGGTATTAAATAGGGCAAGAAGCTTCTCTCAATATATTGTCAACAATATTATTGACAATAGTGATGATAGGCATGATGTATGTATGAGTCTCTTATCATCCTAATACTAACTTGGCTATTAGGATCCTATCATAAAGTTGTGTGATCCTCAATCTTATGAGAAGCTTGTTGATATGAGTATAGTTATAAAAGAATCATTGATTTCTCATGAAGATTAGGCATAATGCCTCTCTCATAGGGGAAGATCTTGGTACAAATGCACATGGGCTTATAGGACTAAATTCTTAATTATTGGACAAATGGAGAAGGATGAGACACACTTTGTAGCCTAAGTTTCACATAGGCTGAATAGGTTGACTACACTCAAACCTACATATTAGTTGAGACAAGTTCTCTTTAAATTCTTCTCTCAATTGTTGCTTCTACAAGTTGTGAGGTAGTCGAAATGGATACTTGTTTGGTGACTTGTAGGATAAAATATACACATGGTTACCTAATAGCCATAAAGTCACATTTTATCGTAGTCTCCATAAAGATTTGAATGGTCTCAAATAGCATCTTGATCAATCTTGGGATAAGATCATAAATCATTTATTTTTTAACTCTAATTTCTTAAGGTATCAAAATGTTCATATTGTGCATACCACAAGGTTTGATCATGAACTTTTTGTGATATTATTTTAAACATTTGTATCATTACAAATAATAACCATTAACATTATCAATCAACTGAAATATAGCATTATCGGTCGCTTTGAGATGATAAACTTAGATTATCTTCTTCATTTCTTAAGCCTTGGGTTTGAAAGGTTGGGATCTTCATTTACCAATTTAAGCACTCTCTAAACCTTTGTCATCCACATGACTTGGAGCATGTTAACCAGCTCCTATCTACATTCCATAAGCAGTTAAAATGCAATCTTACTTTTCTACTTGGCTCATGATGGTTTAGACTTTGCCTTTATCATTGAATTGGTCTCTTGCTTCATACAAGATCCTCATGAAAGCCATTGAAGCACTAAAGTATATCATGTATTCTATATCCATGTGACTCATAATGACTTAGACATTGCCTTTAATGTTGAATTGACATCTTGCTTCATGCAAGATCCTTATGAGAACCATGGAAAGCAATGATGTATACCCTTACTGAAACTAAGGATGCTTATTGATTTGGCAATGACATTCTTCTAGAGGTTTGGCTTCACTCCTCAACCATACAAACTTTAATTGGGCAAGAAATACCAAAAATGAACATCTACTCATATTTCTTCTATCGTTGACGAGTCATTTCTTCTCGAGAAATAGAGTGCCTAAGAGGTGGTTGATGCCAGCAAGTAGATAGACTAGATACTTCAGAGCTTTATAGAGCTTGGATTTCTATAGGGACAAGTTAACATCCATTTTAATCAAATTCTAGTTAAGAATCAACAAAACATACAATTAAAATTGTATGCACTAAAGTTAAATCTAAGACAAATAATGTAATTAACTTAAACATATATTCTCAAACGAATATTTTACTAAATATTATACTCGTGTCTCGTTGTCCTAATAGTTTTGCCACTGTCACTGATATCGTAATTGACCCTATATTTTAATGACTTATATACTTGCATCTCATTGTCCTATCCTCACCTGCCTTTGAAAACACTTCATAAAAAGTATTAGTGAGAAATCTAAGAATTGGACACTCTGTATTTTATGTTGAACAAACCGGAATAATGAGAGGAGGGTATGAATCAGTATTCCCCAAATTTAACACAAAAATTTTGGAACTAAATTTGATCTCAATTAAACTTAGCATAAAGCAATTGAAATGAAATCCAAAACACACACAACCATAAGAGAGACCAAATTTTTATACGTGGAAAACCCAAATGGGAAAAACCATGGAGAGGGTTAACTCTCAAGATAATATAACTCCTTATATGGGATTACAAAACAAGGCTCACTATCGGAGGGCTCACTGCCCATATTAGAACGATTTATTGTCAGAATGCTCACTACCAAAAAAGAATAATAATGAATTGAGGAAATTGCATCTACATATGCATGGGATCAATTCATGTTAAGCTCAAACAGCACATCAACTACTTGCAGTAGATCCCATTAAGAAACTTTGCAACTCGTTCACTATCTATCTGCTCACACTTAATATATTGTCAAACAAAAACTACCCTTCTTCACCCAACTTTCTCACTTTGTCGCTCACCACCTTCTTCGCTCTACTATCTTATGTTGTTGTTTTTAACATAATACGTGTATGTAGATATATGTGTGTACCGATAAGAATATACATCAAGTCAACCTCAAATATATTTTCCCAAAAGATATTCCAACAGTCATATCGCACACTACAATCACCGGAGCAAAACAATAATAAAAACACTCAAAGTCAACCTGACCCGAAATGAACATAATCTTGAATTTCCACAAAAGCATGCTATAGAAGCATGAAGAACACAATCCACCTCAACATTGGAACAATTAAAGACATGAACAAAAAATCATCAACAAGATTAACATTAGATATCAAAATCCAGAGGCAAATCGGAGCTCATAAAACTGCATAGCCGAATATATCTCTGTAGCACAACTTCCGGAACACCAAAACTTGAATAAAGCAATTTGGAGCAATGACAACTAACATATCAAAAATGTGCTATCATATCTACAATGAGACAATAATGCGGAGCACTGCAATCCTGAAAACTGAATACTAAATATCACCAAACTACAATATCATTAAAGCATATACATCTGAAGCATGAAACCAATTGTCACACCCAACACTCAGACACTATGAGAAACATATCCACGAACTGACACTACACAATTCTGGAGCAACAGCCTACCGGAAGAGTATACCAATAACATACTTACAGCCACTGTTAACTACCTTTCATACATACATACCTATCTTCCACCGTTCTGCACTACCAACATTCTACATACTCAACATATACTACAACATCCAGACCAATCCGGATCACCAAGATTGACATCAATGACAACCAATCAAGCATTCCTAACATTTTGTGTTGCTAATAGTCATATGCCAATGAACTTTATTAGACCAGTATTATTTGACAAAGTAACAATTTTCATTTCAAGGATTTAAATTATTTGGAATTTAGTTTTTTTACAAACAGAGTTTTGTTATGATCCTTCAATTTCTAAATAATTGTACCATCCATGACTCATACATGTATAATGATGGAATAATATTGATATAGATACCATCCCAATTATTATCCTTCTCAATTATTGACACCTATATGTAAAGTGATGGAAAAATATTCATATAGAATGACAATTTTTTAGCCATAGAAACAGTTCTAAGAAGCACAATCTTTAGGTATATCTGATTTAAAGGGAAGAGCATTATTTTTTTTAACTTGTAGTCTTGGGATTTTTATAATTTTTTGCCACATATGGGGGTGGGGAGGGAAGCAAGCAATCAAGTATATTCATCTGCAACTCAAGTGTTTAATAAAGATAATCTAACGACTTCCCATGCTCACATAAATTACGTACAACCACTTTTTAGTATCTATTAATAAGAATGTGATACACTATTGTATGTTTTGAGATTGAATAATGGTCATATAGAATCTATGTATTACAATAGCATCTGATTTGAAATTTTTGTGTTCATTGTTTTTCTCAACCACTGTCTCATAAGGCCCTACATCCTATACTACCTTAGTTCAACCACTGTAAAAACAGATAACAGCAAATGTTTGTATAAGGTAGAATATGTATCTACTGATTTACTTAAAAATACAGCATATACTAAAAAATGCAACTGGGCCATAATGTATAAAATTAGTAACTAAAACCAGAGTGAAACCAGCATCAAGATCTTTGTGGAAATAACAATCAATATGTAAAACTACCCCGATACTTGCAACTTCAAAACAGCCTAGAATTTTTGTTTCTGTATATGACACTCAGCTAACGTATTGTGGATGTGCCAACATAGAGTTGTGTAGATATTCAATAACTCTCAGACCAATCAAGTTTCACTCTTGATTTATCAGTAAACCATTGTATTTTGAACATATCCAGGACGTGTATTTCTTTATAACCACATAATTGGTTGCAAAATCAAAGGTATAGGGTTTTGAGATTTCTATTTCCTGCAGTTCATTGTGTTCCTATAATAGTATGTGTTCTTCATTTAAAAATCTAGATATTTTATCCTTTAAATTAAAGATCACAACAGATTATACAACAGTATCAAATTCTATAAAGAAAAGCTCACAGAAGATTGTCATGATACTATCAGTGTGCAAGGGTTTTCAAATGGAAGTTCCCGCTCAAATTGTTGCAAACCCTAACAAGCAGAAGACGGTGATTGGCAGCCTGTTGCTACTGAAAAGGCTTGCATGGAGGATGTTGGCCAAGGTGGAGAACATCCATCAACAAATGTGGCAGTGCTAGGCCCCAAGTTGTCTGGTAGGAAGATGACTGTGGCCCCTGTAAATCTTGTATACAGGGCCATGAGCCTGGGATTTGGGATGCGTCCAAAATATCTGTGCCAGAGGGTTCTGCATCTGCACTCACCAACCATTTTGAGAGAGAAGCCAAGGCAGATGGTAATGGTGTTGCAATTGCTATGTTGAATCACATGTGGCAGATGATTATCATTTCATGTTCTTGTTGAATCTTGTGAGCATGTATATGATGAAGCAAAGTTTGCATAGAAAATTTTTAATACATAGATTTCATGCATTATGGCCAAGATTACAGATCTTCACACCGGGATTTTGACAAGTTGGGCAGTAAAGATCAAGGGATTTATTGAAATTTATCCTAATGCTTAAGGGTTTTTTGTGTTGTGATCTGAAACAGTAATATATAGGTTTTATGCATAGTTGAACTACTCACGACTCGGCTCGACTCGCCAAGCCCATGGGAAAAAAACTCGGGGAAAACTCAGAAAAACTCGCCAACATAAAAACACACTTAATTTTAATAAAAAATGCATTTTTTTTTCAAAATTTAATGAGAAGATGCATCCAATGAGTCAATAAATGATAACACAAAAGAAACAAGCTGATTCTAGATATATTTAAATGCAGAGTGTCTACAAAATTGCATCCTCATGAGGAATGCTGATGGCTAAAAGCAAAGTAGTAAATAGTTTTTGTAAAACCAAAAGTAAATACATCATTACAAATTACAATTACAACTTCCTCTTCCCAGCTCTAGGTAAAACTAGAGGAGAGGTAAAACTAGAGGGTCTAGTCCTAGAAGTCTGTAGTGGGCGTGACTGTGCCTCCTCGCTCGGTATGGCTGGCTCATCCTCCATCTTGGATGAAGCTATGTCTCCCCCTGCTTGTGGCATTGGCAATGACTCCTCATCCTCATCCTCTTCCTCCTCAATGTCATCCAGCATGAAACCAAATCCACCCCCCTCCTCCATAGCTTGCCTCTCCAAATCAGTGTTGTCATCCTCAGAAAACAATGGAGGCTGCTCTTGTGATGTCCAATCACTATAAGGATCTATATCATCCAAGTCAAGTGGACCACCTGCTACTTCCTCTACCTTCCTTACGCGCAATCGAAGATTATATTGCACAAAGACAAGGTCATTGAGGTGTTTTTGAGCTAGCTTGCTCCTCTTCTTCGTTTCGATGGCTTCAAACAAGCTCTAATTGTGCTCACAACTGGATGAACTACAAGGTTGACATAAGATTCTGAGGGCAAATTTTTTGAGATTTGGGGTATTTCCACCCCAACTTTGCCACCAAGCATCTACAAATTAAAATTAGGTTGAAAGTAGCACCCCTCGCCGGGGTCTAAGGGTGAGAAAAAGAGGTGTAGAGAGATAGCTCTAGATCTAGGTGGAGATCTACAAATGCGCAATATTTGAAATTTCATCATTCATACTCATAGTTTCAAACTTTCAACTCTAAAATGTATAATACCAAGATTTCTTCAATGCTAATTATGTTGTTATATGGACTTGGAGCATAATCAGACTCAGAGGTTAAATTTTCCCTACTTCCATCAGCGCAGTTTCCCCCTATATTTTTCGACGGGGGTTTGGGGGCAGTGCCCCCAAGTTGGGGTCAAGGGACATCGCCCCTTGCGCGCTCGAGCGGGGTCGAGGGGCAGCGCCCCGCGAGGCCAAAAATACTTTTATTATTTTATAAAGGCGTCGGGTGTCATAAAGTATAAGAAAGGAAAAAGACATATTGAAATGCCACTTATACTTAAATGTTATATTTCATGTGTATATTTTGTTGAAGAGAATGAAACTGACCTGAAAAAACAAAAATTGATAATTTTTTGACATGTTTGGGCCTCTTTCCGAGTTTTGACATGTTTGGGCAAAAAACTCGTCGATTACTCGGCGAGTTTTGACATGTTTGGGCAAAAAACTCAGCAATTACTTGGCGAGTTTTTTCTGCGAGTTAAAGTCAGAAAAACACGCAGAGCTCAAAAACTCGGCGAGTTTTTGAAACCCGCCGAGTACTCTGCAAGTGTGTCATCTATTAGGGAGAAGTCCTTGATTTGGGAGAAGAGTGTCTTGCTTTTTGAAGCTGTGATTTCCAATCTTCTAGTCATGTCGATCTAGAATAGGTTACCAATATCTTTCTCTGCAGTTTTGAATGGATGCTTGTTTTCCAAACATTGGCAAAATGATGGGTTCATTTTTGGCTATAGACCCTCAAACAGAAGATTCAATTCATTCAACAGGAGTAAGGATCCAAGTGGAATTGGATATATACAAAGGACTACCTGAGGAGAATTGATTAAAGGTGGAAGATTGGATTTGGAAAACAAGTTTTAGATTATGAGAATATTCCATTTCGCCGCAGGCATTGTATTAAGCTTGGACATATAGCCTCAGAATGCTCCATAGGAAAGCCAAAAAAGCAGGCCACTTGGTGGCAGGGAGCTCATATCTCCCATCTCTTTAAAGAGGGTTGCACAAGTTTTGAGCTTATCAGGCGATGAGAAAGAGGTAGCATAGAGAGCCAATGAAATTGATGTGCAAAAGAAGTTTCTGAGTCCTTCACCACCAAAATATACTGTGCTTGTCTGCTCTCCAAAATCTTAGCAGTCTTCTTAGTTGAGAAGGAAGCAAAAGTCACATGTAAACTTAGAAATGTTGGTGGGTTTGCAGGCACCAGAAAGTATCTGTATTGAGCCTAGAAATATGTTGGACGAACAGCCATGCAAATTGTCAATTGAAGAGAAATGGGGAGTGGATGCAAATTTTCAGGAATCTCTTTTAGCTGCCATTAATCAATCTTGGTCTGATTCTTCTTATTTTACAGATTGTGAAGCTGGGGAAATAGCTACAGCTTGGACAGAAGTTAAAATGAAAAAGAAAACAGTTTTGAAGCAGCCCAATCATATCACATTGCTGAGATCACAGAGTTAAAAAAGAAAAATTTAGTTAAGTATTCATATGGTTGTGACAGGTCTGGTGTTGGATTTTCTAATTCTTTTAGTTGTCTTTGTTAAGGTTGAAGGACTGGGGCCCCATCAATAGAAGCCCAATATTTTAAATAGAAACAACAAGTTTTGCAGGTTGTAAGCAATTGCAACCACCATGGTTATGTTGAAAACCATTTGTAATACACTGAACACCGAGTTCAAGGCAATGTACATGCACTTTGAGAAAATATCAACATTTTTTAGCACACACCAAATTATTATCTTTAAAGTTTGATACAATCATACAATTCACCAAAATATCAATTTATTTGCATGGTATCTACTCATGAACCACCTCAGAACTTGAGAGGCTCTTTGCTCTTGTGCAAGTGACAAGGGTATATGAACCTGACAGGAAATACAACAAACATACCAGTTTCTGGATTAACAAAATCAAGGTTAGTTTGTAAAGAAAAGTAGCCATGTAATGCAAAAAATCTAAAATTTTGAATGGATTCTAAATTCTAACGTGATGTCCAAAAAGTTAAAAACCAATCTGTTGCATCAGTCAAACATGCTTGCAATAGGCAACTAATCTAGACAGTCTCTAACATCTAATTCATACATCCCATGACTAGATGTACCACACAACCAAAGACCTCAGCCCTTATCAGATTTGATGGTCTTCCATTAGGCTCCAGAGATTTTAGAATAAGCAGCTATGCAATATTCTAGCAATACAAAAAGGTCCAAGCACCAAATGTTCATCTCGTATCAGCCCAGCTCATACACATGTTTACACATCAATGGTTGCCCATCAAATATGATCTTAGGAAACAACCTTGATACAGAAGATTGTGAGTTCACTACAATCTGCGGCATGGAATAAAACATTCAGCGAATGAACAAAACATACATTGGAACATCTTATGGATATATTAAAATTAAAATAATAAAACTTTTTATGCAGTTGTATGCTAGCATCTCCTAAAAAACATTGCACATTAAGGGTGGTAAGGGATGCCCTTCTCTACTTAAAATTGATCAATAGAATACTGGATTTGTGATATATTCGTCATCCTAAAACCTATAGATGAGTGAAAAGCAACAAACACTGCTGAATCAATGGTGAGAATATCAAAAAGATGGAACTTTTTGTGATTTCTACCTAACAGTTCTTTATTTGAAAATTCAATTTAGTGAAAGACAAACATATATCCACATGCATTTGCAGGTTAGTAAAACCATCAACTGTGGCTTATGCTCCTATAAAAGTCTTCAAGTATTTTCAAGTTCTTAATCTTAGAAGCTTACAATGTACGAGATCTACAAAATATTGTTCTTACAAATTTTATGTACATTCTTCCAGACTTCATCCTCGGAAAATCTCCAAACGAGAAAGAGCATCCTCCATTGGCTCCTGTTGATGATTCGAACAGTTGAATGACCTAAGGAGTGTAGAAATGAAAAAAAATTCTCACAAACAAACCTTGGTCACAAAACATATATGTCTGATTATAGAACTTAACATCTCCTGATCTACAAAGGTAATGAGCCTACATTCTTAATAAAAGTTAATGGAGATACTTTCTTCAAATGAAAGACATTATTCCTGAATGTCAACACATGATGACTTATAAGAAAATAGGATAGTGCTGACTGTGCTCCGTCAGATTAGGACCTTTCTTCTCCGTTCTCCTCAACAGGTTCATTGTCTACAGAATGCTGCTGGTTCAATTCTTTAACCTTCCAGTATTCATCATAATGCAATCGCCTGAGCTCTTTAAAAAGCTTGTTCCCATCTGCATCAAGAACTGAAGACACATTAAGAACAAAAATGTATAACCTGAAAAAAATACTTGTACTACAAGGGAGCCAAATTCAAGAAATCCTTAATAATCACTGAACATTCAATAGACAGACCAGATATAGATAAACAAAATACTGACACAAGAATTGTTTTAGAGACATAGAAGGCATATGGTAAGGAGAAAGAATATCAAATGATGCAATTTCAGGCATTCTTTTAGATAAACCAACGAGTAAAATGAAACCACCATAGCAAATAATAGTTCTACCATAAAAATGGATCTAATAACTATGCAAGCCAATGAATCAGATTAATGCATACGATCAGAGATTATGTTCTGGCTTCATTCAAAGAGTTAATAGGCTGATTCTGATAACATGAGATGATCTCTGCATTGATAGGCAAGTAATTATGAATAATTCTTGTGCTTTTAGTTAATCTTAATATTACTTTTCTGTGATTCAAATCTTCTACGAGATCATGGATCTTCTCATAAACTAAGAATAAATTATGAAAATCCCCCTACAAACAATATGAAGAATTGCCACCATCTGAAAATTCTTGAGTTTGAAAAATGTTTTCAGTATTGGGTGCTTAAGGCAGAGAAAACAAAACTTACTACTTGTTGGTCCACATTTAGAAAGAATAGAATAAATAATACATTAGTGTGATCCCATTTCACATACATATCAATAAACAAATGTCATCCATATACTAACCCTCCCTATCCTGTTCCATGTCCTCTGCCTCATCTCCAGAAGCAGTCCAATCGCCACCATGTTTGCTCCTTTCACTGTTGATATTTTCAACTTTACTCAATGCAATTTGTATGGACTCTGCATGTGCCGCAGCATCTAGATTTCTGGCTTCATCTGATAATGACATGAATTCTGCAACAAGCATTTCCTTCGATCAGTTTAAAGGTGTCATTTGAACCCATTATAATCTAAAACCATGCCAAAAGAGAAAAGAAATGCCCCATGCTTTAAATTATTTTCAGGGATCATAAATTACCATCTTCATATCCTGGAGCATGGTATGGAGTTTTGGGCTCAATAATTTTCTGCCTTACAGGTTTGTTGGCTTCTATTTCCTCCAAATTTCCTTCATCCCATATAACTCGGGGCCTGTAATAAACCACTTTTATCTCAAAGATAGGATCAATGTCTATGTATGTTGCAAACAGAATAAATCTAATAAAATTTTAAAGGTAGCTTAGCTTTAGGGTACAGGTATTTAAGTACCCAATACAGATCTGTTGGCATACAAGGTGCAGTGGTAATTGTTTGTATTGATTTGAGCTTTTATATTATACATATATACATAGCTACGTACATACATACACACACATATATAACACATTTATGACATACATATACGTACATAAACACAATGAAATGAAGAAATTCAAGGGCATCAAGAAGCACTCAAAGAACTTATATTGATAACATTAGAAAACAATATATGATAGATGGAAATTTGATCATGATTTATATTCTTTGGAATGACGTGCCCAAAGTGGGACTAAACAATGTATATATTGGCTATTAATTTTCAGTCAATCAATATTTATTGATGTTTTAATTCCAATAAACATAGATAAATTTAGGAAAAGTAGAGATGATGAGCCCTTGATTGATTCCGCTGTCTAAGCACAACAAATCTACTAAAGTTTGATGAGAGGTCAAAGTGACATTAGAATAGTTCCTTTCCTGTTTACTCTATCTCCTTGGAATGTAATATTTTTACCATACTTGGAGACTAAGTCTGATTAACACACATGTATTACCTAAGTGCTCTGCAACTAATTATTTTACATTTGATGCTGTGCCTGTATGTCATTTTTAAGCCCACTGGCATGCCTGATTAGTGCATATTTCAACAGAGATTGCTAAGAGATGAAAGCAGATTTATACTAATGGCCTATAATCTTCTACATCATTCATAGAAGCATGCCTTTGCATCTGTTCAGTTTTAATCTTCTTGACTATGCTATTTTTCCAACCATTAATGTTATCAAGCATCAGTATAATACCATGTTTACAAAAAAACCTGTCATGTCCCCTTTCCAAAAATCAGATGAAAGACTTCTTGATCAAGGAGACATCAAAAATCGGGGATTGAGACTACAGCCTGACCCATGCCAAGAAGACATCGGAAATCGAAGGTTGAAATTGCCACTTGAGGCATGCCAAGGATACATCAGAGATCGGGGCTGCAGCTTGATGCATGCCAAAGGGCTATCAAGGATCAAGGTTCAGGGATATCACCTGACCCATGCCAGAGCGTAAGGATGGAGCAGACTTAGCAACATATCAGGATTGGGGTCAGAGCATCCACCTAACCCATGCCAAGTTAGAAGAAATGAGAGGCTATAACCTCTGGATGGGAATTCTATAAGGCCTCTAAGGCCAACCTAAGTTGTAGTGTGTAAAATTCAGATTTGGGTGTTGGTGCCAGTCTAGGCAGACTAGTTTGATTTTGGGGTGAGTAGCATATAAAATTAGGAAGACATTTCAATTGTAATCATCCATGTTATATTATTTTATCTTCTGGGCACTTTGTGTTCTAGAGATCTTTTGTGGACAAAAACCTATGGGAGACTGAAATCAGAGAATGAAAATCCTTTGGTTCTTGAGGGCATTCGTACTCAAGGAGTGCAGTGGAGCATCAAGGTTTGCAATTCAGTTCAGTCTTTCAATGAGTACATTATTGTTGCAAATTTGTAATTGCTGTTTGTTGCTATTGTAATGATTATCATTTGTTGTGGAAATCAAAATTACATCAATATAGGAGCCATGGGAATTTCCAAGTCGCAAGTTGTCTATGTCATTTGTGGTGTTTGAATATGATTAATTGATGTTGTTTGGATATAGTTTGGTGAATACTGTTGATCATATTTCAAATCTGTTATTTTATTGAAAAAAAAATCTAAAAAGGGGCATTACAGTGGTATCAGAGCAAAGATCTTGCCAGCCTATAAGGTAGATTTATCTGGTGATGCGGGCTCATGCAAACAAGTGATAGAGAAATCACATAATTGCGAAAGGAAAAGAGAAAGGCAGAAGCTATGAGTGATAGGAACGAGGAAGCCAATGTCCAGAGGTCATTAGGACTAAAAACAAAGAGATGGTGAAAGAATTGGTCCAGTCCATGAAGGAATCTATGGTGGAGATGGAGAGGATTTTAAACAAAATGAATCAACAAGGGAGTGTTGGGAGATCTACTTCAAATGGTGCAGAAGGAAGCAATTCAGCGAATGACAGGATTTCAATTAACCCAACCCAGAACCTAAATCTTAACCCAAGGAAGAAGATGTGGATACTATTCAAAGGCTATTGTTAAAAATACAAAAGGATCAAGAAAGGTACCCCTTCGAAGCCACCAAAATCTTTGACCAATATCAATCTAATGAAATCAAATATGTACTTCCTTTTGATGATTATTTGAGATGTCTTGAAAGGAGAAATTCTGATAAAAGAGTGCTTTATGACTACATAAGACAAAAGAGAAAATAAGAGCAACATTTAGAAGTGGCTAAGGTGGCTAAGGAGGATATCAAGGAGTAGGTGCCAAAAGAATCATTCTTAAAGAGGTAGAGCCCAAGAAGGTGAACTTGAAGTAGTGAAACGTATGCCAGAGCCAAAATCACAAGAGGAGGTCAAGAAAGAAGTTAGTGAGGTTCAAGATCAACACAACATTATCCCTAATGAAAAAACAAAGACAATATTGTGTTGAAGATGTGTCACTGTCAATAATTGCAAATGATGTCCAAGAAAAATCCACCCAATTTTCAGGTATGGAAGCAATTGCACAACGTGAAGATGATTTGCAACATATTAGTTATGTTGTTGTGAAGAATGATTTGGCTTTGATTGACCCCCATGAAGAGGAATCACAAGTTGATAATGTTAACCCTAATGATATTTGGAGAGACGGATATTATACCCTATAACTTGGGGCATAGGATCCCTTTCAATGGGATCAAGGACATTCACATGCAACGGTGTGGAATCTAAGAGACTGTCTTTGATGGAGCTACTCTCATTGTCGATTGTAGATTTTCCATTCCTTATACACCAACAAAACAATGGTTAAGCTTGATCATAGCAAGTGTGACATAGGCAGTGACTTATATTTTGGCACTAACATGTTGATTCATCCTCTTGATGAAATATCTTGGGTTGATCAAATGCTTGATGAAGATCTCCAAAATGATAGAGAATTGCCAAAAATGAACCACACGATTTCCAATTCTTTTGCCTTTTTGGCAATAGCTGACATGAGGGAAGAAAACTCCATGCAATACACACTGACTACGTAGAGGTGAACCAAGAAACTCCTTTGCTCCAAGATCGATGAGCTCATTTATAGGTGATGTAGAAAAGAAAAATCCCAACCAAAACTACACATGCAAATCACTAATATTTTGACTTAGAATCTAAAAAAAATACGAAGTATGGCAGCCTTATAGGCTTCATTATCACTCCAAAATCTGATACAAAAACTGATAAATCAGCACATAACAAATAAGAACTACTCAAGAAAAAATAATTTCCTTCAAGTATGCATTCAGCTGCAAACTAGCTTCTTAACCTTCAACCTTCTTCTTCTTCTTCTTCTTCAAACTGCAATTACCTCAAAGATAAATTTCTTCTTGCCCTCAAACTTCCCAAAAATAAAAAAATGGAGATACACAAATTAATGTTGAAACTTGCCTTTTAACCACCATAGTTACCAAAAAGCCTGTTTGGTAACCTTCCAAAAGGCTATGCCAAAACCAAGAGGGAAGCATTTTCTCACTTTAGAAGTTGCATTTGATGTCATTCTATGTATTTCCAACTCTACCTCCAAACTTGCTAATAATGTCAGTCAACTAGGCCACCCACTCTACTGAACAGGACCCTGAAATAGAAACTGCCCAATAACTCATTCTTGGGTGCCCATTTTTTAATTTTCAACATTAAGGAAGGTATTTTGAGTAAAGACAAGTTGCGACTCCCATTTCTTACGCCCAAAAAGGAATATTCCAAATTTGAGGAAGAATACTCCAAATTCAAATTTGAATCTCATGTTCACCATGGATGCTCCTACATCAATGGGTAATTTTGTAGTCGTGAAAAGGATAACTTTTGTTCGCACACAACAGACCCAGGAGAGGCCAACATGGACAATGAAGGGCAATGGACACATTCACTTAGTTGTCACTCCACTACATTTGAAGGCCAAATAGGTGTTGAACCCAAGGCAGGAGTGAGAGTGGGGGTGAATCAGTCTAAACAAATATTAATGGAGCACATAAACAATTAATCAACAACGCATCCAACACGTGAACACCAAGATTTTCTACGGGACTTGCAAATCAAAGCTAATTGCTCTTGGGGCAAGATACAAAAGAGGACTTGCAAAACTGAAGCTAACTGCATAGGGCAAGATACAAAAATGATATGAATAGAAAGATCTCCTATCATGAAGTTGTCCTTGAACTCTGCATCAAGTGACCAACATCAACATACACAACTCAGACCTCAACTGCCAACACTCTGTCTCGTATCTTTGTCACAGTCTCAGCACAGCTTGCATATCATTCAAACACAACTCTTCTTCTCTTCACCGAACCTCACTGATTATCTTCACTTCACACATCTACACTCCACACCTCATCTCATAGTTCTACTCACTCCCACATACAACTCGATCAAGTACACATACCTTATATACAAGATAGATCATCAAAGCTTGAACCAAGTCAGCCTAAACCAAAATAAACCTTCCAAACCAAAAACACACACGTCGATCCACTCCAGGAGAAAAGGGGGACAAAAACACATCTTCCAAAGATCAATTCACCGATCCGCAGTCACCAGAATATAACAAACATCATATCAACACGTTATGCATCCATATAAGCAATTAACAAACAAAACATATCCTCCAATGCAACTAACTCTAATCTAAATCTCCTCGCGCTATGGTGAGGCCTCATAACACATCAAACAATCTTCCACAAATTATACTCGAACCTAAGGATAGGTCTAACATAGAATATCACGACCAGCTATGAACAATGCCGCAACACTCGGAGAAGACAACGATATTTTTGGACCACAAAACTATCATATCCGTGATACCAAAACTATATCCAAAGAAGATAACAATAACAAACAACATTAGCAACACTTTCCGGACCCAAACACTTCCGGAACAATCAATAGAACAACTGCATCACCAACACAGCAAGATATCTCTGCACCACAGACATTCCCGACCAACACCAATCCAGAACAACAAGTTTAACATCAATGACAATCACAGCAACACATTCCAACAATGGGGATAGTCACCCCAAAAACATTGATGCTAAATGAAGGAAATTGAGTAGAGGGTGTCATAATGAGTTAAAGAGGCATGGTATTTCCATTGGAGAAGTTTAGATGTATGCTAGAGTGGCACAACATGAGCAGGATGGGATGATTGATCTCCAACAAAGCACATGGCAGTTGATTTATGATAAGATGGTATCCTTATATCACAGGGAATCATTCACAAAATAGTGATGGACCTAATTTCTAGTCCTAACACTACTGTTATGATTGTTAACAATCACCCCATTACTTTTCATTGGCACTCTCACATGTGGTTTGGCAGGGATTCCTAGCTATGGAGAAGAGCAATTTGCAATTAGTGACTTCTGATGAGGAGTTCTCAATATATGTATGGCTATTTACCACTTCTACAGTGATCCGATGGCTAAATTTTGCACAAGTTTTGTTATGGAGAGCAATCACAACATTGATAAGGAGGAACAAGTGGCTACAACATCTTGCCGATATAATAGATGGATACACGAAATGCAACAACTTCGATGTCATGGGAAAGTTCACTATGAAGTTGAAACCCACTGGAGAGGCGATAGAACTTTCAAGCACTAAAAAAGGAGATCCTAGAGTCACCATGGCTCTATGGATGACAGGTCATTTGGTGATAGTCACAATCTCTTCAAAAGGTAAGGTGTTTGACCCTAATGGTATTTGGTCTATTTTGGTCATGCTCAATATTGCACTTCCAAGTTGGCCACCAAAGGGTAGAAATATTAAATGGAATTTTCTGAAAATTAATTTGACATAGCTGGGATGAGTATAGGTTCCATTAGATGTGAGCCAGGGCCATTCTGAGTATGGGTCCAGAATTTAGTTCTACTACCTTGAACATCTCTAGCAATTCCCACACTTTTCGAGCATCCAAGCAGCCAAAGAAGAACTTCCAGTCATGGGATGAAATTCCCAACCACTATCATTGTTGAGGTGTTTGCAGCTAGTACATGGTGGTTTCTAACCATTACATTTCTGATTTGAGTGAAGAAATGCAGTATTATAGAGATGTTTTTAGGAAGATTATTTTGCTTCATGCTATGTGCAAAAGGCCTCATACCTTGGGAATATTAAGTGCCAACAGTCCAATTGATATATCATTGTTTGGAAGGAGATTTCAAGCCAAATATGACTGTGACAGCAACCTTACAACCTATATACAATCTGATCTAAATTATCTTTCAAGCGGTAAAGCTTGTGTTACATCCCTATTTATGACACTGATAATGCTTTTACTTGCATGGTACTTTTGTGGTAATTTTACATATGGATCTGGTTTACATCAGATGGATGATCCTAATTGAGCTTATGTGAATGTAATGCGTATTATTAATGTTCAAATGAAATAAGATTAATGTTTTGTTTTGGTGCATTGATGATAATTATATGCAGTGTTCCACGAAGGTTCAGGACATCGAGACGCGGGGACAGATTTTGGGGATGGGGGGACAACAAGATGCCTAAGTTTGGGGACAGCGGGGGGACGGCGACGGGGTAGTGGTGGGGGGAGGGGAGTGGTGGAAGGGTGGTGTTGATATACATATAGTACTTGAAAAACTAGTTATGAAAAGATGTATAAGACTTACATTTCAAATGAAACTCTTGCAAATTAGTAAAATAGCAAAATCACTCGATCTATCTCTTTTCACTCCTCCAATTAAGACTCGGACTTGGCGAGGGTGACAAGACTCATAGAATATAAAATCCATGACATCAAATGTTCCAAACAAATATCAAAACAATAACTAGAAGCCTATGGCTCAGAGGAGCTTGCATCCCTCCTATGAAGGCATCTAAGGTAGGTCCCACTAACTAGTGGAGGTTTGGGAGTGGAGACGCTAATGGGTTTGTGGGCTAGCAATGATAAGTTGCACAAGGAGTTAGATGTGAGAAAAACCCATTTTTTAAGAATGATTTTTTTTTAAATTGCTTTGTCTGACGTCCCAAGACGAGAGATTTCTAGCCATCCCCGTGACACTTGAGGGACACCTAGGCATCCCTAAGACGTCCTGAAGGCGTTTGGATGCCATTGGCATCTCCAAACATCCTGGTGGCAGTGGTGGGACGGTGGTAGGACAATGGGAGACGCCCCGTCGTCGTCCCCCGTCTCAGAGACATCCCCGTCCTAGAAACGTGGGGGTTTGGGGCAAGGGAGGGGGGATGCATCCCCATGTTTCACTGATTATATGTTATGGGCTAACTACAGTTGTGGTTTCCAAGATGGATGTCAGACGATCCATCCTGCCCTTCGAGATAGAGAGGGAGAGCATCACTAGAGAAAGGGATATGGACGCAAGAACAAGCAAGCAATGTCATTTGAGTCTTCACACACTCATGTAGGTTCATGTCATTTGGTCTTGGTCGAGTCTTTAATTGATCGCCTTGCATCTCATCAAGCATGTGTCAGTTGAATTTATATTGACCATAGTTGTCAAACCCTGATACGTGTTGGTTGGATTTAACCCTTGTCTAGATCGTGTTGTGACCTATTCACACATCACTACATTGAAAATGGGGAGCCTCCCTTTTTCCTGCTTTCTAGGGTTTTTGTTAGAGCCTTGTGACCTTCCTGCATCAATATTGCCAAGATTGGCAGTTTTGAATAGTCTGAGTTTTGGAAGTCGTGAGTCAGTTTGTGCAAACCATGGTTAGAATAGAGTCTAGACACTGTCAAAGTGCCTAGAAAGGCCAAAGGACGGAGATTGCAATTGATTTGACTGGATTTGGACAACTTTCTATTTTTAGAAAGTTTTGCTTTTTTGCTTTTTCCTATTTTTTATGAAGTTTCGCTTTTGGTAATTTAAGCAAGATCCCCAAAATGGCTATTTTTAGAAAGTTTTTCCTATTTTTTAGGGATGCTTGCTTTTTCTATTTTGGGAAAGGGGGTCTAGGGTTTGCACTACCGACACTGAGATGCACTGAAAACAATCGTCAAAATCCTCCAAAATTCAAGTTTTGATCAAAAAAGCCAATTTCCTAAATTTTAGGGACCCTAAGGAATTCAATGGATGAATGAAGTATAGTTTTCAAATTTCAAGATGATCCGGCAAGAATTGCACAAGTTATGAATATTTTAAAGTTTGATCCTATGGTTCCTGAAATTCATCAAGTCCACCATGAGTTGGTGCACAAAGTCAAAGAAGTCCGCCTAGGAAGTGGTGGAAGTGGGTCATGAAGATCATGAAGTCCGCCCACTATGGTTCCACAATGTCTCAAACCCCGCCCTATCATGAACAAGAAGGTGCAAGGAAATGATGAAGTCCACCATGCTAGTGAAAGGTTCTTAACTCCCCTCAAGGCCGCCTTTGTATGAGATGCATCAAGTTAAGGAAGTCCGCCTAAGGAGGAATTAGCAAGTGTTTGAAGAGCATGAAGTTTACCAAGTCCGCCCTCCATGGTCCCTGTCCATGTTGAAGTCCGCCTTGGAGATGGTGCATGAAATTAGCCAAGTCCGCCCTATGGAGAAGTGTTTGATGAGTCATGAAGGGAGCAAAGATGACAAACCCCGCCCTAGCTTGGGAAAGGTTCCTGAATCAGTCAAAGTCCGCCTTGAGTTAAGTTTCTGAAGTAAATGAAGTCCGCCTAAGGTTGTGAGCACATGGTGCCTAATGTTGAAGAAGTCCGCCCTAGCATGACACATGGTGCACATGATGATGAAGTTCGCCCTTTGAAAAGGATTTTAAGTTCCTAACTCTCTCCAAATCTGCCCTACCTTTGATTGAAGAGGAAAAAGTCAAAGAATGTCTGCCCTCAAGAGAGATACATGCTAAGTTTGAAAACAAAGGAATATTCTTGAGTGATGTCAGCATAATCTTCTCATGAAGTTCGAACTGAGACCAAAATAGAAGTTTCTTTGAAAGAGAATATTGCAGATTTAGTTCGAATTATGAACTAAAAATCGAATTAGAAACTTGCACTTGAAAGACGAGATGAAGAGTTCGAACTTGCCAAAGGAATGACAGTTCACTGAGTTCAAATTTAGAAACTTCCTTTGAAAGATTAAGGACTAAATGTCCATGTTCGATGTATCAATGACAGATTAGAAACAAATTTTAAAGATCCTCTGTGTTTCTAATTACAAATTTGAACTCTCATACAAATACATCATTCACTCTTTCATTCTTACATATGAAGTTCGAAGTTTCTAGAGCAGGTTGAGAGTGAATTTGAAAGGTTTTCTGCAGGTTGAGAGTGAATTTTGAGAGAATTTTTGCAGATTGGAAGTGTTTTGAAGGAGATTTCAAATATTTTTCTGAGTTATCAACCATTTTTCAACAAGTTTCAACTCAGATTTTTGAAGAGCTCTGACTGTTTGAAGGATAAACCCATTAATTTTCTTTTTTAACTTCTGATTTTCTCATTCTTCGAAGGTGAAAGTTGATTTCATAGGCACAGTATTGGGTTTTGAACCCAATCTTTCTTCAAAGTTTTAAAGAGAAAGAACAAATATAGCAGATTTCCTTTCTTCTCTTTCTTACTTTCTGTCTTTCAAGGAGTTTGAATGAACTTAATTTTTTTTCCCAAAATTCTGATTTTGAAGTTAAATTCAGACTGTTAACTCCTTAAATTAGATGATTTTCAACGGATTTTCTTAAGATTTTCAGAATAATCAAGTTTTTGTGGCTAAGTGTTGAAAAGAAAGTGAAAACCACAGATTACTTGGTCATCAAACTCACAAACTACGCTTAAAAGTATAGATTTTAACTTAAGTTGGTCTGATTGTTTTGCAGATTTTGGAACATCTCAGCCAAGATGAAGTTTCAGGTGGATAAAGATTCTCCTCCAGAATCTAAGATGAAGTCCAAGTGGAAGCTGGTCGGAGACACTAACTTGGGACATATCAACTTGAGAGAATTCAAGAAGCGAATGTATGGCCTAGACAACCTGATGCCTACAGCAACTGCCAGAAAGATGATGAGAAATGGAATTGTACAAGCTGCTGGTTTCCTTCCAGCGATGCAGTGTACTGAGTTGGTGGTGGAATGCTCTAAACACTACAATCCTATAAACCGAGAGATCATAGCACCTGACGAGAGAGTCTTGGCAAACATTAGTGAGGTTGCTATCAGGGAAGCTTTCTGCATCCCTAAATACCATAACCCAGTTTACATGACCAAGGAGGAAGCAACACAGCTGTATCAAGATAATGTTGAGGAATATGAGGCCAATATCAACCATTCGTGGTTGGATAACCCAAGGAAGGGTGCTTCTAAGTTACCCAAGGATCTTGTGAGAGCCTACTTAAAGAAGGATATTGGAGACATGATAGTTTTGTTGAACAGAGTCATGGGTAGTCCACAAGGCGCACCATTTGAGCCTTGGATGTATTACTTCATCAATGAAATAGCTATTGGAGTAAAGATGGTTGATTGGGCAAAGATTACAAGTAATAATCTTGATGACCAGCTGAAGAAATTGGAACAGAACAGGACATTTTATATGAGTTCTTATTTGGTATACTCTCTTGCTCGAACTTATAGATATAGAGGACTCACCTGTCGAGGAGAAGTGGTGAATAAGGAGAATCAGTTTGCTGTTTATGATTGCTACCCACAGCTGCACTTGGAGGAAAAACTTCACTTTAAGAGAGTCAACGATGCATTTATGATGCACATTACCAGGACACTCCAAGGTGGTCTTCATCAGAGGCTCTCTCAGGAGTCTAAAGATTTGGTCAGCAGATTCGGGTATTGGTACATCCAATACCCTAGATTTACTTATCTGAGAATTCAAGGATTCTCCAGACCTCCTTACAAGTTACCCAAGTATCCCACCAACAAAGTAGTGTTGCGTGAAGTTATCAGGCAGCTTGAAAGTTTTATGATTGTTCAGAGAGGGAAGCAAAAGACGGGAGCGTCTTTTCCCCTTCATGTTGGAAATGGATTGGAGACATGTTTCTTCAACACAAGCTGCCACTAGTGTCGAAAAGGAGCTTTCTTGGTACCCATTCTTTCAGTATAAGGCTAGAAGGCATTTTGATCCTTTTCACCGGATGAAAAAGGTTGATGGAGAGATGTTCGAGCATAAACCTGATCTTGAAGACTATTGGCCTAATGCAAATGAGAGCTTTGAAATCAGAAGGAGATTGTGGTCTAGACTTCCCCTGAATTTGATTAGAGTATCAAAAGTATTTCGGGTAGCAGATCAGCTTGAGGATGATCCTGAGTTTGAGCAGCCTCACTTTGATAAATTGAGAAATGAGCCCCTTACCTTGGTTGATTGGTTAGATTCTGAGAGGTCTTATTTGAGCCACCTCATGAGACCAGTGATTGAGTATTAGAAATGGTGGGCAACGGAGAAGACAAAAGGTCTTAGATCAAAAGGTGTCAATCTCACATATGATCTAATGGGAACCAATGAATCGATGTCTTCAAACCATAGTGTTTCGTCAAGTGTTGGGTCCAGGAAAAGGAAAGAATCCACTGAAAATTCTATGAGGGGTAAACGAAAGAAAATAGTTGGAGATGCAAGTAGAAGGTATAAATCAGATGAAGGTAATTCGACCTTAAGTGCTTCCCAACCATGTTGCCAAGCGCAACCGAGGCTCCATCGACGAATGAGTGTGCATTCATAGGGCAACTATCGAGGGAACTGGGGAACTATCGAGCCCCACCCAACCCGCAATATAACCCCCTTGGGGTGGGCTTTCTCGCCAATTAGGTTGGGTGGGATTGCCCAACCGAGCGAGCTACCTCTGCCATTACTATTCTCTGCTCCAGTCAGGACTACAGTTAATGAACAGGAGATGAATACTAATATGGGAGATAATGAAATAAGAGTTCCTTCTCCTTCAGTTGATGAGATAATAGAAGAACCAGCTCAAGAGCCAAATCCTGCCAAGGCTATAGAAGTTGAAGAACCTGAGCCTTCGAGAGAATTCCTTGATGGCAATGTCATTGCGCCCAAGGAAATTGAAGATAAATTTGATGAGAGTGGCATGGTGCAATCAACCATTCTAGACTGGTTGAGAGAAAGAATAAAGGCTAAGGCTCCTAAGGAAGCTCATTCAGAAGAGAACACATCAGCATTCCTGGCTATGGTGAATAAACCAATTGAGATAAGACCGCCCAAACCAGCTAAGAGGTTCTCTTTAATTCAACGAGATAGTGCAAGATTCAAACCAGTACAAATAGCTGTACCCAAAGAAGGTAAAACTCAAGATAATATTGCTCCTGAAGATTATGAGATCACCATTGTTAACCTTGGAAAGAGTACCAAACTCTAGGAAGTTCAAGAGTTTGATGTTACTTGCACTACATTGAAGGAAGGACTAAACAAAGAAGTAGAGAAAAGGAAAAGATTGGAAGAAGAGAACGAGCAGTGGAAGAAGTATGTGATGCACTTGACGAAGCCACTCAATTAGGAAATACCAATTGCTCCTCCTGCACCTCTTCCACAGGAATACATGAGGGACTATGATGATATGAAGGCTACCTTTAGAGAAGCCAAGGAATGGACTTCTGAGACCTTAGAACGTGCAGATACACTTGTTGAAAATCCGGTATCAGCATATGAGTCTACGTCGTCTTTGTTGGTTAGAATTCAGGATTTGTCTGAGAATTGGGAAGAAGTCGAAGAAATTCAGAATAGGGTTCTCCCACAGTTGAAGATCATCCGGGGGCTTTCTCAGCAGGAGTTAGTGGATGGAGGAGTCATTCAAGTACAAAATAGATATGACTTCAACACTTGGTATTTTACTTTGATTACCAAGGTTGAAACCTTGAAGAAATTTGAAGCCAAGAGTTTGGAAGTCAAGAAAATTGTTAGGGATATTCAAGATAAGGTGTTTCATGTGGCAGTAGAAATCTAGCAGCGAGAGGTGGTGCGAGAAAAACATCTGCGCACCAAAAATTTGAGAGCTAGAATCCAATCAAACTTTTTTAAGGTTTCGGGAACGATTCTCAAAGGAGGTTTCTCTAGAATTTCAAGTTTTCTCCTCATTGATGAGAATTTCCTTGCACAAGCAGTTGACTGGGAATGCACACTAGCCACATGTACTGATGATGTGGACATGGTCGACTTCCAAATTAGCAACTTGCCAAGTGTCACCATGGAGGAGGTGCGACTTGTGTCCAGATACATCGAATCTACAGAAAAAGAAACTGGACACCCACCTCAATGAGAATAGCAGCTACGCCACTTGTCTCCTTCCTATTCATTTTAACTGTTAGAGTTTGGGGAAACCCTAATTAGGGTTTTGAACTTTTAATTTGAGCCCTTGATCATTGTTTGATCTCCGTCGTTCATAATTTCTAGACTACTA
The DNA here is from genome assembly GCF_030272615.1 of Cryptomeria japonica. Classification (NCBI taxonomy): domain Eukaryota; kingdom Viridiplantae; phylum Streptophyta; class Pinopsida; order Cupressales; family Cupressaceae; genus Cryptomeria; species Cryptomeria japonica. Next base: position 150,067,914 of record NC_081412.1, read on the forward strand.
TATAAGGTTGCCTCCTCTCATTTGGAGAGTGTGAGGTTTTTGAAATATTGTTGCGTGAAGGTCATTTTTTAGATAGTATATTAAATGTGTGCTTTCTCTTAATGCTTTGGAATCCCTATTGTTTGAGTGATTAAGCAAGATTTTCAATTTCTTCAACACATTAGTTAGAATTTATTTTACATTGTTAGATGAATGAAAGATCTAATAAGTATTGGTTTATGGTGTATCTCTGCTCATACTTTTGGTGAATGGATGATTTTCATTCACTGTGCAAAGTTAGTCTGAGCTTTCCATTTTGTGTATGCTTAAACTTCCGATCATAAGCACATCCCTTGAAGATTACATCCACTTTGTGTAAGTTGTCTTAAGTGAGGCGGAACAAAGTGTGGTTTGTTGAGTTCACTGAATCAATACCAATACCATCTCTGGAATTCATAGGAGAAGAGTAGACTTCTAAACCCTTATCCTTTGTCCTTTTTTTTTTAAAGTCTTAAACCCCGAAAATCCCAAAAAGAAAGAAAGAGAGAGAGAGCTTTGATTGACAAATCCATCTAAGTGCCAAAGTTGTTGACAACTCGTTCAAGCGTAAGTCCCTTTGTGTATTACCAGCAAATCACAACACTCATTGAGCTTATCCATACGTCAAGACCTAACAAAAGAAACCTTGGAATCGCCATATGATCTTCTAGCAATCTTAGCATAAGCGGTGATTTTTCAAGAGAGGGTAAATTATCTTTGGGTACTTTATTCTAATGTTTGGTAGATGATAAAATAGACACCAACAGATCGTTGCCCTTTTAGTCAATTTGATATTATGAATTAATGTTGTCAATACTATTATTATTAATACTTCATCAATACGTACATATATAGATGTATAGTTACGTAAATGTATATACATGTACGTATCGTATATGAAATATACATATAAGTACTTGCATGTACATATATACATACTTATACATATATGAATATATGTATCGATGATTAATGTCGACAAACACATTTATGCAAATATATTGTACTATGGGATTAAATTCCATATGACCTTAAAGCCAAACTTAGTAACTATTGAGGTTGTGAATTAACGTTAGTATAAGTCGATTTTAAATGGCTTCTCTTGACCATGCATCGAATTACATTGTTATGATTTTATATCAACGACTAGCCCAAGCCTTTTATCGAATTGATTTATATCTATATATAATTGATTTAAATTTGATTGTTCCCAAGGCCGATATCGGCAGCTTAGTACCTTCAAATCATTATTGTGTATCTTTCGAATATAGTTCAAAATGGCTTTGAGCCATGTATTATATTATCGTTGCACTTTTCAAGGAATGAACATTAAGAACTTTATCACAGGAGTATACTCATTATTTATCTGCCTTATAAGCATTGGTTTGGTGTGGATTTGAGGTGCCAAATAACTGGTTCTAGTTTGGCTCTTCTTAATGTATTTTATGAGCTCAATATGAGTGTTTGGAATGTGTTGTATCAAGTCAATTAAAGACCAAATTATCTGCTTTTATTGGGAGGGAATATCCTTCTAACTCTTAACCATTTCTTGGTTTGGAGAATGTTCATAACGGTAGGGGAAGAGGAAGAAGATAATATTTCTTTGTTAACTTTTAGAAAGAAGAAAATTCTGTAAGTCTGGAAAGCTCGATACAGTAGAAAATAGGAAAGATTTATATAGCACTATTTGGGAAGCTCAAAATAACATTGAGCGGCTTGCTTAGCATTAGTAGAAGCTCGAGATAAGTAAAAAATTTGGTAGTAGAAGAGCACTGTTTGTGGTAGAAAGGTTCAGACTAGAGGGCAGCAGCTGCAAAATCTTATCACCTTGCACCATTATTTCCAGGCAGGAGCTCTAACTAACGAGTTCATTCTTTGTTTTACATTATTGTTGTCAATACAAAGAATTACTTGCCCATAGTTAAATGAGAAGGATGCATAGCTACAGTAATGTAATGCTTTTATATTTACACTCCACTTTTGGAAATTAGGCCTGGAATTCATTAGTAAGATGAGCAAGATACATAGTCTACTATCACATAAGCCTGGAAATAATTAGTAAGATGAGCAAGATACATAGTCTACTATCACATAAGCCTGGAGTCATTCTTAAACCTGTCATGACATTTTAGTTCAATTTCTTTGACTCTGAAATGAGTCTAAGGATATATATATATATACTCTCCTAAATGCAGAATTACTGTAACAAATACAATTAAATTCTTGGAGAGATTCTTCTAATGAACAACAGCATCCTTATGATAGTTTATCATTCAGTCTAGAGGACGAGTAATGAGTTTATTATTCTTACTTGAGCAGAGAAACCCATAGACTCTCATAATTCATATGTAAGCATATGAGTACAAGGGTTGTATTCTATGTTCACATACGGTATATAGATTTCTATGAGGTTGTTAATATGTTTTGGGCAGTAATAACCAGAAAACTGAAATTAGATCTAAACAAAACAGCAAGAGAGTTATACTTCATTCTTGTCTTTCTCTATTAAAGAACCATGAATTTTGGTACCATGTGTAGACACCTAAAAGTTGCACAATGAATTAAGTGAATTTTATTCATTTAATTATTCTTAATTCTTCCTATTAATTAATTAATATACCCTTCTTCTATCTAAGCCATTTAATTAAATACCCCTCCTCTAGCCATTTTAATTAAATTCACATTTAATTAAAAATATCAATTTATCCCCTTTCCCATTCTAATTAAATCTACATTTAATTAAAATCTCATTTGCATTTAAATAAATCTAAATTTATTTATAAATCCCCCCACTTGCAAAATCCTACAAATGCAAGTTGCAACCAAATTGAAATAAAGCAATTTATTTTAATTAATTCTATTTTCCCTCACCCACTTGCATTTTCCTACATCTCCCACTTGCATCCTAAATCCTATTCCTAATTCTTCTAGAATCCATCTAATCCTAATCAATTAGCCCAAACCCATCCATTATCCCTTTTCCCTAAATTTGAGGAGGTCACTTCTCAAATTTGGAGTAAAGTCTTCAAAAAGCAATAAAGTCTTTATGTCTTCAACAAGTTAACCTTGAAAGTCTTCATAACCATTAATGGTTAACTCAACCCTCTAGCATGATTAGAGACTTTTTCTCTTAACTCAACCTTCATCTAACCCAAGGGTCTCATCAAGCATTCATTGCTTTGACCATGGTTATCCCTTTAACCTTTGCACAAGAGTTTGCCTCTTGGGTAAAAGCTTTATCCATTGGATAACCCTAACCTAACCTTAACCCTTATCTCCTAGGGTAACCATGACGTCTTCTCAAGCATTTAATGCTTCTTTCATCTCCTCTCAAGCAACCTCTTGTTGACAATTGTCACCATTTCATTGGTGAGAATTGAAAACATGGATTGATTAACTTTCAATCCTAGCCCTTGTTAAGATTATCCAATCTTGACCATCCATTGCCCTATTTTCCCTATAAATAGAGCCCATTCCTTCTTCAAAAAAATCAAGTCTTTGTGCATCAAACTTATAGTCTCATAACATTAAGCACATTATCTCTCTTTGATAGAATAGCATGTTAGATCATTTTGATAGCATTATAATCTTAGATATATCAGGTTAATCTCATATCATGTTAGCTTCATCTTAGTATCATTTTCATACTAGTTTAAGCTTCATATCAATATCTTGCATCCTATCATCATCTAGTTTCATATCAAAATCATCACTAGGATCTTGGTTGCATTCCATTTAAATCTTAAAATCATAAATCTCGTTCTTTAGGTTGTCATCTTAAAGAATCAAGTGCTCTTCCAAGCTAAGAGCCACCTTGAATCTTGAAGATCCTTGGAGATAGAGAAACATGGAACGATTTAAAGAGTTTAGATTCATTTAACTTTGTTTTGTTTGGATTTCTAACCTCTAATGCAATGTTTCATGTGTGTGTTTGAATTGTTTTCTCCTCCTACAGGTTGATACCACATTTTTTACATACACCATGGTAAACGCAGAGTATGAGTCTCTTGGAACTAAAACTAGTCATGAACTGGAAGTAAACTAGTTAGGTACTTAGAAGGAAATCTCAAGACAAACATAAGTCTTCATAAACTCTAGGACTATAAACCACCAAGTCACGAATGTGTGAAGGGTGGCATATTGCACGATCCTCATCTTGAATTACTAGTTATGTTTTGGTGATGAGACTATCTTTCTTTTACATATTTGTTGTTAGTTGACATGAGAACTAGAGGCCGATGCCAAGGTCAATAATTGAGAGAGCGCATGACCAATAGACCCATGTCAACCTTATTTGTTGAGTTTATAAGTTGAAACTATAGGATGTCTGAAGTACCAAGTTGAGTAAGGGTGGGTGAACAGATAACTGCACTTCATGTTAAGTGTTATTATATTAAAAACTTGGACCAAAGTGGCACAATGGTCTGCTTGCGTCCAGTCAGTTCATTGTGTGCAGATGCATAGTTCAGTCGGTCGGTCATGCATAGTTAGCAGGTGTCTATAGTTGTGTCATCACCTACTTGATCACTGCCATCAAGACCTTGTGTTATCATCATGTATGGTCCTTAGCAACATCTCTGTTCACTTACCCTGCCACTAAATTTTCACTGTCATACTGTCATTCTTTGCTTTAACTGTCCTTGAAACTCTGTCTCTCAGCCATTCACTATTTTGCCATCATACATAGTCTTTTTTCCTTACTTGTTCATCTTGTCTCTTACTCTCTACAAGACTTATCTAATTGTCCTCTGTTCTTTCTATAGGACTATCAACTCTTGAAGACTGTCCTCTGTTCTTTGTAATGTCCCCAATTGGGACTTAATCTAATTTGCCCTAGAATCCCCAAATATAGTGTGGATTATATTTGGGAATGTAAATTAACAAGTTTATATCTTGAATTACAGCCACAATATTTGATAGGTATATAAACTGTTGTTTAATGTATTTTATTCTGAATCTGCAAACTCTGGTTTGATCGAATGCTTCTGATTCTTTTCTTCGATGCTTCTCTGAATGGCCAAAGTGCTGCATATATATCCCTTCAATATGATTGGGAGGTTATGTCTCTTCCAGCAGTCACCATCCTTGCAAACGTGGTAACTCTTCGTAACTAATTAAGTTGACGTTGTTATCACACATGACCCCACATTAATAGCCTGTATTAATGCTGCATAAGGATTGTTGTATGTAGGTTTTTGGAATAATCACTGCTCTGTAATAATTTAATGTGTCTTTTTTATATTCTTTGTTGTTTCTAAATTGTCCTATGCATCGGCTATATTTAGGCTTTTGTTTAGGGTTGGCTTTGAGTCAGCCCTTAAATATTTTATCTCAAGGCTAGGTCAGCCCTAATTTAGACTTCTATAATGTTTGTTTTGTCAAAACCCTAGGTCGGCTCTTACAAGCAATTTACCTTATTATATTCTTTTTTGTCTTATTTTATATTGTCTTTTCTTCCTTAGGGTCAGCCCCATGCATTTATTTGCCTATATTTGATCATATAAAGTGGCAACTAGGGTTTTTGATGGGGCATGACAAAGCCAAATGAGAACACAGCCCTAGCAAAAGAGCTTAATAAGAGGGGTCAACCCAAAAGTATAAACCTTGGAAATATCCATACACGAAGCTTTGTATTACAGAATAGTCCTACGCAAGTGAATTCCACACTAAAAAGGGAACCAAAGAAGAACAAAGCCCTAGTTTATTTTTAATGGTAATAAATGTATTCACAAAGAATGAAAGAGTGAAAGAAAGAATAAGTTGTATATATCTCCACAATGCCAAAGATGATATATGGAACCCTAAGTGCAAGTTACAATATCTGATAAGGATTTCTAAAATAACTCAACAAGCAAAGATAAGAGATCTAAAACTGAGAAGAAAAAAGGGCCTAATAAGAGGGGTAATCCCAAGCGTGTAAATCTTATTCTTAGGGAAAGCGATATACAAAACCATGCATTACAAAACAATCCCATGAAATTAAATCTCCATGCTAAAAATGGTGCCAAAGGAGAACTAAGCCCTAGCCTACATCAAGCAGAAGGGCCAGAAAACTTTTTGCTCACCATCTAAGGGCCAATATATAGTCTTTTGATTTCCTAATAAAAATGATCCTGTCGAACAAATTATAATCTCTAATCAGGAATGCTGAAAAGATTCTGACAATCAAAGAGAAAAGATCTAAAACTGGAAAACAAAAAAGTTAAATAAGGTAAGGGTAAAGCCAAACATATAAACCTTAGAGGCTTATACAAAGCAGTACATGAAACTATGCATTACAAGACAGTCCTATGAACACAAATTTCCATATTAAAAAAGAAGTCAAAGGAAAACAAATTTCCAGAGTTGGGAGCAGAAGGACCCGAATACGTGATCACACTGTAAGGGCAAATTACCTAATCTTTGATTTCCTTGGGTGAATAAGCTGGGATAAGATATTCTAACTGAAAAATTATGCAAAGAAGCAGGGTACTCCTTCTACGCCAGTAATTTAGACTGTAAACAGTAATGAGTAGGTGATCCTCTACATTGCATACAAGTATAAAAGTTAAGAGGTGCCATATTGGTCACCTATGGAGGAGAAAGTTGCCTCTTGGATCTATCACTAACCATTCTGGGAATTGTCACAGCCAACAAGCATTTGACACCTCCAATCATTAAGATAGGATGAAATCCACTCTATAGACAGAAAGCTGCAACCCAGAAAGAAAATGGTAAGAAGAGAAACTTCAAAAAAGGCAGATGGGCTCTGTGCCTCTTTAGCCTAATATTTTAGAAATGTATTATGCAGGAAAGTGCTTTACTGAATTGAGTTTGTCTTCTAAAGATCTTCTAGGGTTTAAATCAAAAGTTAGATTCAATTTTGATTTTAGATTTCTTTTAAATTATAAACAGATGGAAGCCCTTAGGACTGAAATCAGAGCAGATCTGAAATATTATTACTAAGTGGAAAGAATCCAGTAAGAAATAGTAATAAAGTATAAATTATAATAAAATAGTTCAAAGGAATGTGGTATAATGTAATTAAAGTAGAATAAAATAGTTTGAAAGGATTGTGATAAAATGGTAAACAATTGTATTCATGATAAGAGTGATCAAAAAACAAAAAAGTAATAAAAAATAATCTATTGGGCTCTCACTTAGAGGTTATGCGGTAATGAAACCAGTTCAAAACACGGTAGATGCCCCACATTCCAAGTAGTCTCCCGATTAATTCAGCTAAGCGGATGTAGTAGAAAGTTCATCTTCAAAACCTTAAACCAAGGGTGGTATGATGAGGTGACTAAACGTTCACCTAAACAGAATTGTGTGCCCTAGCTAAGATTATAAAGGCAACCCTCCTATGCAGCTGACTTCGCAGCTAAACAAAGATTTTGTGCTAATGATGTAGGTGGACTTTCCAGTTTAGTAAAGAAATCCCCGAAAAGGGGGGTCTCTCATAATTGAAATGATGTGACCTAAATAATACTCCTTGCCTTATGAAGAAGCCAGCCTAAATTAAAAAAGAGGATAAATAAAATAAAAAACTGTTAAAGTCCGCAGACTCGGTTCATTGACAAAGCTGAACAGTTATACCCATTTATTAGCAAAAACATATACATAGATTAAAAAGTGTAAGTCCAGTGAACTTGGTAAAGTGGTTTGAAATGGTCGCTTAACTAGCAAAAACAAGGTAGATTAATTGAAAACAAAAAGTCCCATGGACTTGGTTCAGTGGTAAGACAGAGCAATTGTGCTTTTAATCAATATGTCAATTTATCTAACAAAAACAAAACAAATTATGTAAAAATTAGTAAGTTGAGTGGACATAGTTGAGTGGAAAGCTGAAGCGACTATGCCTTATAATTGACAGACCAATTTAATTAATGAAAATACATAACAATTAATTCTTCTTAGTCAGATGCCATAACACAAACCAATTACAATAATAAAGCCCAGGGTTCAAAACCAACTGAGTAAAAAAACTGAAGTCTTCACATTTGTTAATATATTTCAAATCAATTTAAGAAACTAGGTCCGAATGAAATCAACATAATTTAAAAGAACCTAATTTATCAAATATTTACATGGAGAAATCCACAAAATTATATTATGATTTGACATTTTTTCTTGCAGAGAAGATGAGCAATAAGACCAAATTCAAATGCTTTCTCACCTCACTTTTCCTGAATCCTTTTTCTTCATTCTGCCTGAGCGAGGCTAGACTGGGCTATTCTCGGGCTTCTGTACGGGATGGAAAATCTCTCTGCAAGAAAGCCAACTTTAAAAGGGTTTTGATTAGGTGAGATTCAGCCTTCGTACCTTTGGGATCAGACAGATGTATGGGATGTAAACTTTGAACATAACAACGATATTCGATTTGGTGTCCCCACTTTATTGATTAAATAGAAAATAAAATGATTTTATATTTTATTATATTCTGTGGGTCTTAAAAGGGCAAAAAAGTCGCACTATTCGAAGAGATTTATATTTACACGTGTACCTAAAGACGAATTGGAATAATTTTTGCTTTAGAATTTTAAATTAAGAGTTAGATCTATAGATTTATTAGGTGCGGTGATAATTGTTATAGATCAAATAGTCAAGTTATTGAAAAACACGAATGATGGTTTTAAGTTCAATTTCTTTAGATTTATTTTCATATGGATGGAAGACAATTCATGCGACCTAATGCTATAGTAGTGTGTGTTAGGACTTTGCTTCACACCTCCTAATAGGTATTGATTCTTCGATCTTTATCAAAGACAAAATGAAATCGTAACATACTATCTAGTCTTGATGTTAATGTAGGGGGGCATTCCACTAGAGATTAGTTTCCATGTCATTTTAAGTTAAAGCAATCCATGACAATGTAGAAAGTAATGATAACTTTTGCATTGGAATTTTAAACTAGGAGTTGGATCTATAGGTTTAATGGGTGTTTTGATAGTCATCATAAATCAAACAGCCAAGTTATTGGAAAACACGAATGATGATTATAAGTTCAATTCTCTTGGATTACTCTCACATGAATGGAGACCAACTCAAGTGAACGAATGTTAAAGTAATGTGTGTTCAGACTTTGCTTCAAATATCCCAAAGACGAATTGGAATTTTAATGTGTTGTTTAGTCTTGATGTTAATGTAAGGGAGCATTCCACTAGAGATTAGTTTCCATCTCATTTTATTTCTAAAGCAATTCATGACAATATAGTGATAATTTTTGCATTAAAATTTTTAATTAGGAGTTGGATCTATAGGTTTATTGAGTGTGTTAATAATCGTTATAGATCGAATAGTCAAGATATTAAAAAACACAAATGATGGTTGCAAGTTCAATTCTTTTAGATTTACCTTCACGTAGATGGAGGGCAATTCATGTGGCCTAATGCTATAGTATTGTGTGTTAGGACTTTGCTTCACATATTCCACTAGGTATTGATTCTTCAATCTTTATAAAAGACGAAGTGGAATTTTAACGTGCTATCTAGTCTTGATGTTAATGTAAGGGAGCATTCCACTAGAGATTAGTTCCCATGTCATTTTAAGTTAAAGCAATCCATGACAATGTAGAAAGTAATGATAACTTGTGCATTAGAATTTTAAACTAGGAGTTGGGTCTATAGTTTTAATGGGTGCATTGATAGTCATCATAGATCAAACAGACAAGTTATTGGAAAACATGAATGATGGTTGTAAGTTCAATTATCTTGGATTACTCTCACATGAATGGATGCCAACTCATGTGGATGGACGCTATAATAGTCTGTGTTAGGACTTTGCTTCACATATCCCACTAGGTATTGATTCCTCTTTTTTTTTAAATGAGTATGTCAATATTTTTCTTATTAGAGCATAATTTTGTTACGATTGATTCAATGAGCATATTAATAAGTTTTTTATTAGAGTGTAATTTTGTTAGAGTTTGATAAATTTTATATAGTGCTTGTTTATATGGAAAATGGTATGCAATTTACTAAACAGATTGTTTGTATAATGAGAATTAGGACAATAGTTTTTATAGAAAAAGAATATAAGATTAACTAGAAATAAATTTCATATAAAAATAAATATTACGTGTGTTGGTTGAAAATTTTGTACACTAGGGGAAATATACAAAATTGTGGTTTCAACCGCAATGTGTGAGTAAAACTCTCCTAATTAAGGGAAGGCTCCCCCTATCTATCCACAACTTAAAAATAAAATGGAATGGGACAACAGTCTTTCTTCTTCTTGCAAGAAAGCCAATATCCTTTTCTCTTCACAGAAAAGTGATAGCAATTTGATATAAAACAGCAGTAACAACTTTTTGAAATGAAATGAGAGAAAGGAAATGAAGTTTCCTAAAAGCTCAAAGACTTTTGTCACTTCCTTCGGGACGGGACAACAATATCAAGCTCAAAGTCTTGATTATGTGAAGTCCTATCTACCCTTTTCTATACTAATTCTATCAAGAACAAATTATAACAGCACAGAGACTGAAATATCTTATTCTTTCTACACAAGACAACAAGAACAAGTGTGAGCTCAAAGACTCATAGCTATTTCTCACAAGATCTACTTTTAAACTCTCTTAATAACAAGTGCAAGCACAAAGTCTTACAACTTTTCTCAATAGAACTTCTACTTTGACTAAATTAATCTCCAATACTTGCAACTCAAAAATTGCAAATCAAATCCAATTAAGCTCTTAAAGAAACACTTGCAAGAAAGATAATATAGAACACAAGCTCAAGAATGTAGCACAAAGACTCAAAGCTTGAGCAATTTTCTTCTATTTCCTTTCAATTCTTGAATTCACACATAAAAGCTCAAAGACTTATTTGTTGTAAATTTGGCAGAGGTTTTGCTTGCTTTCTAAAAGATAAAGATTACAATAGAGCCCTCAAGTATTTATAGAAGAGGAGTCTTGAGAAAAAAGGTGGGAGGGTCCTAACTAACTTGAGAGATTCTCTCAACCACCAAGACTTATTCAATAACTAACTATGACTTATTCCAACTACAGTCCTAATTGAACACAACTTGTAGTTTCTTTACATGTAATTAAAAAAGTGCAAGTAAAGACTTGACTTGCAATTTACAAAATGTTTTACATGTAACTTGTCAAAAGAAAAACTACAACTAAGAGATCACAATTCTGGAAAAATACAACTAAGTGTTGAAAAACACTTAAGCTCCAGCGTGTGAAGACATGAATCCTTCGAACTTCTGGATAATCATTTGCAGCTCATCGGGATCCAGTTCATTGGTATTTTTGGCCACGATCATGGTTTTCACGATAACATCGCTGCAACGAAGGATTGTGGCATTATTTCTCTCAAAGGAAGACTGAATTTCCCGCAAGTAAACTTGATAAGTCACTAAGGCTTGAATGGATGCTGTTGAAAATGGTTCACTTTTTCACTCTTGATGGATCTTCAACTAAAGATCAGAAAGAACCTTTTCTTCTACCAACAATTCCCCATCATGACCCATGATGGTGCAAGAAGCTTTCTGACAATGAGAGATCATATCCTAAAAAACTTCCATTTGCAGCCTCATAGCATCATCAATGTCGTCAATAAGTGACTTAAGAACAAGGGCTTTATTCTCCAAGAGCTCCTGATATTCCAAGTACACAACTCTTGAAGAAATTACTTGATGTTCTAAAAGAACACTTAACTTTTGTTGAGGAATTTTAAGCCAAGTAGTCAAGTTGTCTTCTACCTTTTCCAAGTTTCATTTGAAAGTATCAGAAACTTGGTTCAATTGTTCTTCAATGGTCTTCAACTTGACCATCATCTGGAAAACCTCCTTCAAGATTTATGCACAAAGATTATGAAGCTGATCAACCCAAGATTCCAATGCTTGTACCTTTTGAGAAGCTCTCTCAACTCTCTGAATTGATTCTCGCATCTCAGTAGAACTTGAAGAATTACTCACTTCACCAGTAGGTTTTGTGATCTTACGAACAGCTGCAACAAGTTGCCTATTGTCCTCTTCTAGCTTGTCTTTCTTGGCTATAAGCTCATCATACCGTTGTATTGGTGAAGCTACAGAATACTAGGCATCATACTTTACTACCTCATGTGTTTTCTTACCCAATTCTACCCTTGTAACTTTGTAATCAGTAGCTGGCATCTCTTTACGTGGCTTATCTGCAAGAGGTTCAACAATTTCAGCCACCTTCATCTTACTACCATCAATTGTTACCCTTGAGATTGTCTTGGCTTTTTTAGCAAACTTGGGCCTAGACTTTTTAAGTTGTTGATAATCAAAGGCATCGGGAGAAATATCCTACTTCTTCCTCTTGGGTGTGAATGAAATAAGCCATGGAGGTAAAGCCATCAACTCTCCTTCAGTAGCAGTTGCAAGCAAAGGAGAAGCAGTTTTTGTTTGAATAGTCGTTGTCACCTTGGGATAAGTATATGTCTGGATGGAAACCATGGTTTGCTCGGTAACCAAAGGACATGAATTTTGTTTCATAAACTCCTCAAAGTTGGAAGTAGAGGTATCAATCTCTGATGGATGAATGCATGCAGGAGTATCCTCGAAGATTTCCAGCAGACTCTCTTGTTGATGATCAATAGGAGGCTCAACTACTGAAATAGGGACGACATTCTGAGGAGACTCCTCCACTACTATGTCAAGATGAGATAGAGGTATCTCCGTGGAAACTGAGGAGAGAATCTCATGAGGTGACTCTGAAGCTAGTGACCCAGGAGCATCATCTAATTTTTGTCCTTCTTCTAGATCATCAGGATCGATCACATGAACGTGAAGCCAGGACTTTTCTTTCCCATGAACTGTCGCCTCCTCGGGAGGATGTACTATTGCCCGACTAACCCGCAATTTGATCCTACTGCCTGAAGATGATGCACCTTCCTTGTTGTCAATCTGAATCTTAGACTTACGTCCAAGAGGCCCCGTAGAGTCATCTTCTTTTCTAACTTTGATCTTGATGAGTCTAACACCATTACCTTTGAGCCAAGTGTTGGTGTTAGCCAAGATAGGTTGAAATCTTTTAAGAATGGACGTGCATTCTTTATGTGACCATTGGATTAAAGGAAGTCGTGCTTCTTCAACCTTTCATGAGACATACTCTGGATCGAGCACATTCCCATCATCAATCATTCCTTATGGAATGTCTACTAGGTTCATATCAATAACCTGCTCAACAGTAAGCCTGCAGTAGTCCATCTTGAGAACCTCCATTTCTGTACAGAGATCTACCCAGATATCCTCAATATGATGCACATGCACAAAGGACTTTTTGATATTTTCCTTCATACCCCGGTAGTCAAAATCTGCCCTGGACTTAAACCTTTTGAGTTTAATCTCCTGCATCTCAGTCTCCATAGCTTTGGCTTTGACGAATATGATAAGAGAATACTAGCCAATTTTCAATGGATTTATTGTAGAAATCCCCATTCCGACCTTATGTCTGACAAACTAATGAGCGTGTAAAGCCATGATTTGTCTTCTCAACTCCATAAGAATGATCTTATCAGTCGGGTATCTAGGAAGAATGTATGGCTGCCCACTATAGAATCCGACTCTCATATAAGTAAAGGTCGGGAATTGAAGAAACAAGCACCCATACTCATTGACTCTTTCCCATGCTTCATCTAACACCCTTCTATTCTTTAGAGTCTTGTCAAACTGGCACATGAAGTAACCAAAGAATGCATCTTGAACTCTTCTGAAATGTAATCTGTTGGGTCTTAAAGGCAGTTGATCAAATATTCCCACATAGGTATAAGCGAGTGATCACCCTTGGTAGGAAGACCAGGGAAATGTTTGAGTGACGCTGCCAAATACACTAAGTATGAATTCATGTAGAAAGTCATGGTAGTAGGGACTGTTGCAAGTTGCTCGCACAAAGCATCACTGATAATCTCTCCCCATGATATATGATGGGACTGCCTTATGAACACGATAAACTAATACATCCAGGGCTCAAAAACATCAGAGTGTTCAAGACCCATCATACTACTGAGGAGAGTAATGATGTCTCCAATTTCTCACTTAAAGTCACAATGGTACAACTTAGCCCATCTTGTGAAGGTGACTCATGGCTCATGAATCCACCTGTTAATATGATGTTTGTAGTCTTTTTCCCTCTTGACATAGTACTCAACTGCAGTATCCTTTGAAATTTCCATATAGACAGGTGTTGGTGGTATTCTGAAGACTTTTTCAATCGTATCTACATCAAGGCAGATTATTGCCTCACCATCATCATTTCTAATGGTTCTCCTCTCCTTGTCAAAGTGATGGGCACAAGCGAGAACAAATTCAGGTTCTAGGGCAGCCACTAGAAAAGAAGACGCATGATGGATGAGGTTGTCCAACAGTCGTTGCATATTGCTATCATGTGGATCCTCCACCCTCTTAATGAATTTTGACATGTCAACATGCCCTATCTCCGTGTCCTTGATGTGATCCACAGGAGAGAAAACTTGCGAAGGTGAAACTTCATTCTGGTACTTATCATATTTATATTTCATCTTCTTCGGAATGGGAGATGATGGCAAATCTAACATTGAAGGATAACCTAATATGTTGCGATGAAGACTTAAAAGTGTTAAGGCAACATCATAATCAGTTGCTACTAACATTTTCCTTCTTTGAATGGGAAGAACTCCAGCCCTTGCACTTCACGACTTTGTGAGAGAAAGATGGGAAATAAATGGGAATGCTGGAAATTTGACTTTGATAAATTTTGGATCTTGGGGAAAATTTTACAAGTATACAAGTGGGGAAGAACGAACATGCAATTAGATTTTTAAAACCCGAATGCAAGTATACTTGTAAAACGGAAAATGGAGAAATGAGTGAAAAATGAGAATTAGACTTGTAGGAAATGACGTGAATGGAAAGTATGGATATAGGCAATATGGATGGGTAAAATTGGGAAGATCTTGGGAATGTCACTTTCAAGAGAACGGGAAGAACTTTCAACATGCAATCCGGTTCTAAAAACCCGATTTTGGAAGAATGGGTGTTTTTCATCTTTGTAGCTTGGAATTTCAACAAAAGATAGTTAAATTCTTTTAACCATAATGGAAGATCAATTATTTTCACCCAACTTGTAATCGGGATTTAAAATCCCGAATACAAGTAAAGAGGGAAAATAGGGAAGAACAATGCAATTCACAAATTGCTTTGCAAAGAGAAAAATCTCTCTCACAAAACCGATTTTTGGGGCAAAACCAACATATACCCAAATTTACAACTAGAATGGAAAAACAAGAAAACAAGAAAATGAAACAAGAAGAAAAGAAATCATACCTTGCTTCAATCCGAAATGCTTCTTCAAAGGATGAAACAATCTTTGAAAGAAGAAAACAATCCCTTAAGTAAGCAACCAAAGGAACTTGAAAACCCTAGCCACGTTTTTGAAAAACGTCTTCAACAACAAAAACTTGGCAAAAATTGCAAGAAAATAGCACAAGAACCAGTCAAATCTCAATCAAACCCCAACGCCTAAGAAAGAGAAGGAAAAACGACTTGGGAGATGAAAGGTTTGTGACATCTTGAAGGAGAAAATTGTGGTATTCACCAAACACGTGTTTGTTGTTCTATACCAAAAAACCAGCAATCATAACCTCCAAAAGGCGTGGAAAGAGTTCAAAAATGCATGGAAATAGGGAAGAATCCAAAATACCTCTTCTTCCCCAAAAATCTCCACAAAAAATTGCTTGAAATCCTCAACAATTCGCCTTCTTTGGCTGGTCGAGTTTTTGGAAATAAAGAACAAGTTCGATTTTGCATGTAATAGTGAAAATCGGGTTTTGGAGTTCATATTACATGTTTAAAATTTTACTTTTCTTCCAACAAGGAAAAATCAGGTTTTTGAGACTCTTTAGCAAGTTTAAAATGTCTCTATTTTCTCTTTATGGAGCAAATTGGATTTTTGAGACTCAAATGCAAGTTTTAAAATGTCACTTTTCTCTATTCTAAGCAAAATTGGGTTTTTGAGAGAGATATACAAGTTATAATAACTTGTAAAGGGGAAAATAAAATCCCTTCAACAAGTTTTAATAACTTAACACATGCAATAGGGGAATAAAATCCCCATTACAAGTAAAAAGACTAAAATAGGAACTTTATAAAAGAATCACAAGTGACTTTTTAAATATGCAATTTAAAATTAACTTGTAACTTATCCAAAAAATCCCTATTATGACTTAAAAAGCCAAAAAGCAACAAGGAGGGAATAAAAAGTAAGTTACAAGTTCTTTTTCAATAAAGTGCACTTGTAATTAGCTAAAAATTTCCCTACAAAGACTAAAACAAAGGAAATCATTAAAACTTGCAACTTAAGGAAAATTTCCCACGTGGAGTCAGGGAGAAAAAATCTGAAATTGAAGGAAAGACATAGCAAACGAATCCGAAATGCAATGAAATTTGAAACGTGGTTCGAGGATGGACTGAGGATTAAGCCAGTCCAAGGGTGAAGCAAAATTTTGTCTCGGGAAGTGTGTCACAGAGTAAAATTTCCATTTTTTGACAAAAAATTTATGTAATGGTCCTTCATTTTTGTTTTAACAATGTGTATTAAGAAGCACTAGCAATAAAAAAAATTGTATTTATAATAAATATTAATTTTTGAACCCTCCATTACTTTTGCAATAAAAAATTTTGATATTTTTTTCTTATTTATTAATTTATAAGATATTCAATCTACTAAATTATGTTATCATTACAATTATTTTAAACAATTTTCATTGAGTTTATTTTGTGTAACCATTTACATTACTAAGATTTGTATCTTTAATTTTCTCAAAAAAAAAATTTACCAAAGCATCCACAAGTTAGAACCTTTTGAGTTTGAAAACCCAAAAAAACTTCATTGTAATTTCAAAATAAAGGTAGAGAATAAATTTAGTAGTTTGATTTTTATTTTTTATTTTTTTCATAAAGTCCTCCTCTTGGTGTACATCTTTAGAATGTAAATTTAGGGAATTTTCATAGATTTGACAAACATTTTACTCTTGACATATATGTGAAGGTGAGTCCTTGATGATCAGTGTTTCATTGTTGCTTCATTTGTAGTTATACCTTGTACTTTGACTAGCACTATTAGAACCATTTTTCTTTATGGTTTTGTGCAGCTCTAATATAACATTGAAAGTTATCTAGCACACATATATTAAATATTAATATATATAAAATACGTCGAGAGATATCCTTCTTGAGGCATCTATTGCAATTTTATATAAAAAAATTGATTAAAAAATAGGCACCTCAAAAAGGATATCTTGAGATATATACACGCCAATTGCAATTTATATATAATGTCATATAAATTTATTAGAAGGTATTCCATGTTCTTTGTCATGGATAGGGAAAAATGATCTTTAATTACCTTCTTAGAAGTTTCCCATTTCAAAGCCAAAGAATGATCATACATTTACAATTATGTGAGTACTAACCTTGCCATATTCAATTCCTTCGTAGGAATGAATCTTACTTTTAGTCTCTCTAGGAAAAGTTGGTTGAGTTAGGGGATTTCTTAAAGTGCTAGGGGACTACACCTCTAATTGTTCTTTGTTGGGATCTTCTCTCCCCTCAATGTTAAACTTAGGTATATCCAATGAAATCCCAAGTTCACGAGTAACTCCATGAATTTTTTACTATTTCTCATCTTTTCAAGTTGACTCATTATTCGGGAGATACTTGTGACATCCACCTCCAACTTTAAAAATTCTCTTGGAAGCTTTCAAAATCTTGAGATATATCTTCTTTTTCATAGGCTATGCTCCTCTTCACTTTTTAATTCTAGATCCCTATAGATATCTCTTGTTGGAAATAATCCAAATCACCTTCTCCTTTTGCTATACTTGATCTAGGCAAGGGCGCAAATCTAAAAAATTATCACACCACATAAACCATGCAAACTAAACAAAAAATCTCTCTAATGTTGATTTGTTTTGTAATAACAATAGATATTTCATTTGTAACTCAACAATTGATACCTTGACATAAATAACCCTAATATGAATTGGTTTTTTGTTGTTCCTTTGGTACTTTGTTTAAAAATATATTTAAATCATGATACTTGTATAAATTTAAAATGAACAAGTAGAGAATAAGAATCAATCATAGAAAAAGAGAGAACATGTCAAATTTACTCTAAAGATACTCAATGTAGAAAATTTAAAGCACTTGGTGTTATGCCTCTTTATCTCAACCATAATTAACCAGAATGATAAGGTAATTGGTTCCAAGTAGCATCCAAGAATATAGAGACTATTACAACACGCCTTCAATTCTCTCGTAATTTATCCTACTCCAAAACACACTCAAAACAACTTGCTTCACTCCTACAATTTATTGTACACACATTGTACAACTCTAGAGGATTTTAGTTTCCAATGGAACTATTTATGCTTCTAGATGATCCCTCAAATGAGAAATAACTAATAAGACTTAAAATTGCTCTTCATCTTAACAGTGAGAAGGTAGAATGGTATGTCCTCTATTTTGGATAGTTGAGTTCTCTACTTATCTGATTCGTGTAGATTTAGTAGTCAATCTTAAGAAAATTTGTCAGTTCCAAATTTCACTGCATCAAAATGATTAGCACCAATCTTAATTTTTTGTATCATGACTCAAGCTTAATAGTTTTTAAAATAATCTTTAAATTTTCTCAAAACTTGTAGAAAGGAAAATCATGGTGATCTGTAGTATCTTCCTATAACAAGAAAATTTGATCTCATAACTATTTTAAATTTTGTTATGGTGTAGATATGTCACTATTATTTTTTATTTCATCAGTTCCCTTCCACATTAATTGACCCAGTGTATATTTATTTCATAGCTTCTATAAAAATGATATAACCTTTCACAACTTTTTATTATTATTAAGGGTTACCAGAAGGGGATAGCTTTTGTACATTAATTACTCCAAATTACAAAATAGATAACATAGACCGTCTAGCAGCTATCGTGAAACTAATTCCCAAGATATTGAAGGATAACTGCTAGGTTTTCCCCAATACCCACCACATGAACCAGAACGGCCGCAGAGAGCCAGTTGTCCATGGAGTTTAGCAGCCTCCTAAATGGTCCCAGATTCCAATTCATGGCTCCAACTCTGAAGACCTCCTAGGCCTTTGAAATGAAATTTCGCTTCCTCTCTCTCTCGGTCCTTGCCTCAGTAATCTCCTCGTCCTCTGAGTCAGTATCCTCCTCCTGAACCTCAAGGATGTGATGAACATGGTTGAAATATCAGTCAGGGGTGCTTGTCAAACCATCTGAATCCAGTTCCAAAATGGCACTGGCAATGGCCTGCCCATCTACCGCTCTCACAAAGCCATTTATCTTCTGGATACAAACTTCTTTGGAGTCCAATATATCTACCATGGGGCAGAT
This sequence comes from Cryptomeria japonica, assembly GCF_030272615.1. Classification (NCBI taxonomy): domain Eukaryota; kingdom Viridiplantae; phylum Streptophyta; class Pinopsida; order Cupressales; family Cupressaceae; genus Cryptomeria; species Cryptomeria japonica. Next base: position 150,087,273 of record NC_081412.1, read on the forward strand.
CACGACTTACTATACAAAACCATCGCACCAATGTCTATCACTGCCCAAGATGTCGTTAGCCAGTCTCCATACTGCATCCCATGTCATCTCATACGTGTAAAAAATCCTTTTGCATTGTTGCTGGATTGTCTCATCCCTGCACAAGCAACTCAAACTGAAATGGTGCACCATACTCGCAGCCCCACCCTGCAGCTAGCACGTAAAAAATATAGTTCTCAGTATGCAAATATATAGCAAGATGAAGGAGAAAAGTATCCCAAGGTCTTCTCAAAAATCATACTAACTCCAGTTTTGCAGGATATTCAAATCCTCATCGATTAGAGAGCTCTGTCAAAACTAGGAACAATTTATTCCTCGTGATCATAGATTAGGCTCCACAGTATTCTGAATCCATCCTAGATTTGACTATATCTCTCGAACTTTTACAATCACCCCGATTTGTCAAATCTACACATGAGTATCAATTCCATCCAGAGTCTGAATGTGGTTGTAGTGTGCCAGATCAAATCATCCTATGGTCTCCGAGTAAGTGTACACATATGGACGTGTATTAATCGATGCCAGACTTATGTTTCCTATTCGGGCCAGCAAGATCATCCTTTAAGATTTGGTGTAGATCTCCTCACAATATGTCACTGAAAACTTGTTCTTCTCTGTCCTTCGATGTTACTCCCAAATTGGCTACATGATCCACAACTCTGTTTGCCTCTCGAAAAATGTGTCTTACTTCGTAGTTTTGTATCTTTTTTAGGTACTGTAGAGTTTCGTCCAATATCCTTTGTAGTTTCCAGTTGGGAGTAGATTTGTTTTTTATTGCGTTGATCAATATTTGTGAATCTCCCTCTATTATTAACGCATTTAAGGCTATTTTTTAGCAATGCTTCAACCCTCTCACAAGTGCCATAACATCGGCTTTGTTATTAGTGGTAATCTCGAGGTTCCCATACATACCAAATAACATTTTACCTGATTTATCTCTTGCAATATAGCCATAGCCAGCAGCCTCGGGTTTCCCTTTGGTGACCCCATTGAAATTGAGTTTGATCCATCCGTCCCCCGGGGGTTCCCATCTAGCCAGGGATTGTTTAGCTTCCTGATAAATAATGTTTATGTTAGGAGGTTTCAGGGATCCCCATTCTCTCTAAACTTTCTTGTCCCACTCCAAGATGAATTCAATCTTTCTGTCATGAGCCTTTGTGTTGGCTACCTCACTTATTCCCCACTTGATTTTTTCAATGACCTTTTCGATCGGAAGTTCTTTTTCTTCGAAAATCCTCCTATTTTTCTCTTTCCAGACCTGCCATATCAACATGGAAGGTGAGATTGTCCACAATCCCCCAATACCAAATTCCTATGAATCCTCAACCACCTTTTGATGCAATTTGTAAGGCTATCATCTGTTGCGAAAGACCATTCCAAACTTTGACATAACCAATTTCAACATCACTTCACAAAGGTACAATCGAAAATCAAATGATTAGTGGACTCTTCACTTTGTTTGCACAAAACACATACAGTTGGCCCACAGGTTCCATAAGTTTTCAAACACTCGCCAGTAAGTATTCTACCATGTAGCACAGCCACAAGAAAGCTCTAGCCCTTGGGGCCACCATCTTGTCCCAGCATAGGTGAGTTGCCCACTTCCTGTCCTCATTCTCCAGACATTGGATATAATACCCCAGCTTGGCCGAATATTCGCCAGATTGACCAACACACCAAACAATTTCATCCTCTTTATTCCTAATAACAATTCTTTTGTTTTGTAGTATATTCGTCGTCTTTCTTTGGTCGTTACTTGTCAAGATCTTTGTCTAAATTGGAATCCATTCATAGATACCACTGCCCGGATTAGACTTTTAACATGATCTGCTACAAAATCTTCGTATACAGATTTTGCCTCCTTCATCCAATCATTTTGGCTAAAGAGCATGATGATGCTTTCATGTCCATCCCAAGAGTCAAACCAGAACCTTACATTTTTCCCATTGCCAATCTTCCAGGTTAAATGGTTTGTGATGATGTGTCTACATTCCTTCATAAATTTCCATACAGCGGAGCCCCCACCTCTGCTCATTCATGTGAGAATTATTCTAAGGATGTCATCATCCAAGTACTTCTTTTGCATTATTTTGCACCAAAGTTTGTCAAGAAACCTATACATTTTCCATATAAGCTTCGCCCCCAAGGCAAGATTTTGCATTTCCATGTTTCTCAGTCGTGCTCCACCATTTTTTTTTATTTGCACGTTGATTCCCAATTGAGTAGTGGGATCTTTTTGACCTGCTTGGCTCCTTCCCAGAGAATTTTTTTGAAAAAACTTTCCAATGCTTGTAGTGCTTTGGGAGATAATTTGAAGATAGACACGGCATAGATAGGCATGGCCTCCAACACGGACTTGATAAGTTGTATTCTGCCAAGGAGTGCGAGCCATTTATGTTTCCACAACTCGGTCTTCTGCCTACATTTTAAAAATTATTTCCATAGTTCAGTTTGAGCAGCACTAAAGAACATTGGAACCCCAAGGTATTTTGTTGGTAATGATCCAATCGGCAATCCTAACAATCTCGCAATTCTCCTTTGGGTATTCGCTTTTGTGTTAAAGAAGAAAATTTATGTTTTCTTTACATTTATGCACTGACCGACAGTGCTTGCATAGAGTTCCAATGCATTCTTAATTACCTTTGCCTCCCTAATGGTAGCCTCACCAAACAATGTCGTATCATCTGTGAACTGGGAGTGGGTGACAGGCTTCAAATCATCATGTATTGTGATCCCTTTCCAGTTCACGGTGTTTCTTAACTTGGTGATGTGTCTGCTTAACGTTTCGGCCATAAGGACGAATAAGAAAGGTGAAATTGGATCACCTTGTCTTAAGTCGTTCTTGCATTTGAAAAACCCATACAGAGCTCTGTTTACTGCCATCAAGTAGTGAGGGGAGCTTATGCACAAATCAATCATTATGATCCAGTTCTTTTCAAAACCTATCCTTTCCAGCACTTCAATTAAGAAATCTCATCGCACCTTGTCGTATACTTCGGAGATATCTAGCTTCACAATCATCACCCTCTTCCTTTCAACGGCAATGGAGTGTATGGTTTTTGTCGTGAGTATGATATTGTTAGCTATTTTCCTCCCTGGAACAAACCCATTATGTTTAAGGGATATAAGTTTTGGCAGTAGCATGTTTAGTTTGTTTTCTATGGCCTTTGTTATTATCTTGTACAGTGTATTGCATAAGGCGATAGCACAAAATTCATCAAAAGATCTAGGGTTGTCCTTCTTTGGGATGATAACAAGAACAGTGTTGTTAATCTCCCTCACAAATTTCCCTTTGGCTCTTACTTGCTCAATTACTTTACACAAATCCGATTTGAGAAAATACCAACAGTTTGGGTAGAAACTTGCAGGGAGCCCATCCAGTCCAGGTGCCTTATTAGGGTGTAAACCATATACTGTCGTCTGAATCTCTTCTTCCGTGAAAGGCTCCATTAGCATAAGGTTGTCTTCCTGTGTAACCAACTTGGGGGTGGCTTCCGACATCTATTCTCTCAGGTTTCCATCAACCATATCATCTGAGTTCAAGATTTGTTGGAAGTATCTTACTACCGCAGGTCCAATGCTTTCTCTATCTCTGAGGCTCGTGCCATCCTCTGACAGAATTTCATTGATCTGGTTTTGTGCTTTCCTCACTTTGACTAATGCATGGAAAAAAATTTTATTCTTATCCCCTTCGTTAATCCACAGCTCTTTGGCCTTGTCTCCCTAATAAATTTCTTCTCTGGCTAAATTTTCAGCCAACATCGCTTTAAATTTTTTCTCACGGCAGTAGTCCTCTTTATTCATACCTCTGGCAAAGACTTTCATATTAAGAGCCTCTAGTTCTACCTCTATCCTTTCTTTCTCTGAAAAGATATTCTTGAAAACCTCTTTGTTCCAGACTCTAAGTTGTTCTTTTACATATGCAATCTTTTTTAAGAAACAATAACTATGTGTACCTCTAATATGATTGCATTGATTCTACCGATCCTCCAGCAACACTCTTAATGATATGTCTCTCCACCACATGCTCTGGAACTTGAAGTATCTGCTACCACCTTGGATTTATGCATCAATATCTATCTACACTGGGTAGTGGTCTGAGATGCTATTTGGTAGTGTTTTTGTTGTAATTTGTATTCCTTCCTTCATCCAATATGATCTAATTAAAAACCCATCGAAACACTCTAAAATGTTGGAGAATCCCTTCCTTTTATTGGTCCATGTGAACCAACCATCCGAAGGCTTGCAGTCAATGGCCTCCAGTCTCTGACAAACTCCCTAAAATCCAACATGTCCACTAAAATTTTATTCGTGCCTCCTCCTTTTTCAAAAACATCTAAAATTGCATTGAAGTCACCGCCCATTGTTAGCTTTTTATTGCCACTTACTGCAGTCAATTAGTAAATCTCTTCCCACAAGGCAACTTTCTCCTGAGATTATGTGGGCCCATATATATTCCAAAGCTCAAATTCGATTTGATTAGTTTTACTATGCACCCGATAAGAGATCCAGTTATTACCACCTCTAAGACCCTCAACACCGACTATGGCAGATTTCCATAGTATCCCTAATCCCTCTGCCCTGCCCAATGTTGGTTGAGAAAATCCAATCCAATTTCTGCAATAGCTTACAAAATTTTCACCCTCTTCCACACTACATTTCGTCTCCTTGAGCATTACAATATCACTTGTAATTTTAACCATATGTCATTTTAACATCCGACGTTAGTGATCTTCATCTCTTCCCAAGGGAGCCCCCAACCCCCTTGGTACTTTTCCTTCGGAGAAAATATGATACACGAGGTAGCCCTTCTCAACCACCTCCTTTTCTCTCTTCATTTTATTGGTTTTACAGCCCCTGCCACCTTTGTTCCTTTCCAAATTTGCAATTGCAGATTGACAGATACTCCTTTTGGCCACAATATCCAATTTGTCATTGTTCATCTCCTCATGTGACTCCTCTTCACTCTCTAAGCTTACTTCACGGGATTCCCTTCCCCCATTGTCTGATTGCTCATTTTTTCGTTTCGGCCCTTGCATCCCCTTGTTCATCATGAGTGGTTGAAGATTGAGGCGGATCTCGGTTTTCTATCTACAAATTGTTATGGCCCGGACATAGAAAATTTCCTTGATCTTCAGGTGTAGCCCTATGCTTTGGATTACATTCCTTTCTTTTCTTTGGAACCTTGCAAATTATTGTCGAATGATTTCTTCTATCGCAGTTTGAGCAATAAAACTTTTCTTCCTCTACTTCAACCAACTGGATCCAATCCTTGCCATGCGCTCGAAGTTTGATGTATTCAGGAATTCTTCTGACCGCGGCCACATGTAGTCTAACATATATGTAAGAGTCTCCTTGAGTGATATCTGCATCTATATCCATCAGGGTGCCAAGGGATTTGTTGATATTTTCTAATGCTTCTTTTGTCAAATATTCCATCGGCAGGTTGTTCAAACGGATCCAAACCAGTTTGTCATAGGGATCCGTTTTCAGGGGATTAAAATTCATGTGCCATCTTTGTATGTATAAAGGTTTAGAGTCCATACTCCAAATACCTCCCTCCAGGACCTTTATTCACTCTTCTTCCATCACAAAGATAACAATGAAAAAGCCCTTTGGTAGGAACTTTGTGATCTGGGGTGTGCGCCAAGTTTCCTCGATCCACTTGTTGATCTTCCTGTGATTTGATCTGGCCCCAATGAATCTGCATATAATCACCAAATCCTTGAGGAACTTGATGTCTTTCTCAATCTCCTTGATTACATCAATTGTCTAAAGGTATTCAAGTTCCTCGCCGGTCAAATCTCTTGGAACCCTATAGGCAGATGGCGCGCAAACCTTGCCCTCCCTTTCTTCATTGAGCGATCGGGTATTTGCTCTTTGTCGCTCTGCTTTTTTTCACTCGGCCTTCTTCAGTCCATTTTAGGTGTATTTTTAATTTATAACCTTTCACAAGTTAATCATGTGTACAATTTTTTTATTACAAGAGTCCTTAAGCACATAATTTTATATATAGAACCCAATAATACAAGTGCGATTCTATAGCCCTTCAAAATAATAGTTGCACTAGTCCTATGTATAAAATAAATTTATGCTAAACAACAAATAATTTTGAGATGACCTAGCAGCACCAAAAAAGTTCTCCAATGCATGGAGCCTAATTCAATGATGCATTTCAAGATGATTTTGTAGCTATCACATTTATTTGCAATAGAATTATAAATTGCCTTGAATTTGTCATTGTTTGATCATAGCATCTACTCTAGCTGAAAATCCAACCTTTGTCTTTTTCTTGGCCTTTTCTTGTTCTCTAGACCACATCTCTATGTCTTCAATACCTTTTATAAAATGTTTAATCTCTTGAATAACATGATCATCCAAAGGGCTAGACATCCTTTTCTTTTTTTCCTTAAAAATGCATCAACTTTATCGGGGTTTTTAACTGAAATATGATCCTAGGAATGGCTTTGATGAGTTTATTATGTGATAGCTCCATAGCCTAAAGCTTTTCATAGCCACCAAGAATTAATATAATTCTCCTCTAAAGTTAGTTTTGCCACATAAGCAATAGGGTTAAGCCATTTAATTTCCCAAGATTTTCAATTATGGGACCTGTTAGTTAATTATTTCAAATTGAATTTGAGTAAGACTATTACAATTCCCAAGAGTTGGGAAAATCCAACTAGAGATATTGTTATCACTGAGTTGTATCTCCAAGAGCCCCTACAAGTTACCAAAAGCACTAGAAATTCTATTGAGCAAATAATTTATGGACAGATCAATCACCTTCAAGGAAGAACACTTCCCAAGCTCTGGTGGAATGCTACCTAAGAGCTCCTTTTGCCACAGAAGAATTCGCCTACAATTCTGCAAGCACCCAAGTTCCTTTGGTATGGACCCATACAAGTCATTGCCAAAAAATTTGCATGTGACCACTGACAACATTTTGGTTTAAATGCATCCTTTGAGACTACATTTTTGTATATTTGTCTTGGCTAACAAAGAATCAAGAAAAGAACAGGTAGAATCAAGAAATTAGTTGACATGAGAATCATGGAATCTGGTAGAAATTTCCCCACCATAAATAGCCTATCGACTAATTAATATTCTTGATATAATTTTATTTTTTTTGCTCGATGATGTGTAGCCAAAGCTACGAAACAGGGTTTTTTAGCCTAACCCAAGCCTAGGAGAGGTCAGAAGGGGGACCTCCTCCCCATCCATAAAACTCTTTTCCTTATCGCTCTGTACAAACACCTTATTACTCCTTGGTCTCCTTATCTTTTCAACCTCATGCACATCGACATTGGTGGGACCACCCAAGCATGAATGTCATGTGAGCCAAGCGAGGATTCGAACCTTGGTTGTGTAGTGTCGCTCCTAAACTCACATTTTGATTTATGCATCGATAGACATATATAGACTCTTATGTGATGCTTTGATTCGTGTTCATGACTCTATTTCTATCTCAGATGATATTGGTAATGCTAGATACTTTATATGGGCATATGTTATTCGATGACTTATATGGGTGATTGATACATCTTAGATTGTACTGATGATGGACCTATATTTGATGATTTGTGCGTTTATTATTCATGATGGATCATATTACTTATGGGATTTTGATGATATTGTGATAACGCTAACCCTACTCTATGATTATGATGACTGTGTTGATGCTATGATGATTGTGATTGTCTTCTAGTGTCTTTGTGATAGGGATGATGTCATACCACTCATTGTGAGCACGACACGACGTTGTGATTCTCGATCACATGCTTGATCATTTATGATGTATATGTGTTGCATATATGTTGTATTGTGTTTAATGGTGGATGCAGGATTGCAGGTACTACACATCGACTCCACCTGGTCTCACAGGTCTGAGCGTGTCTTTATCCCAATGGCAAGTTGTTGGAGATGGCATGTGTCTCCCTCTTCATACTTTAGGCTTAAGGTCTACCTTGTCAGTTTGTGTTGTGGTGCAAGTTGGTGGTTAGAGTCTTATGTCGATGTTAGACCCTACGTCAAGTTGCTTGAGGTGTCGTGAGTATGTGATTAATATTTAATTAATATTTGATTAATATAATATTAGTACTATAGTTGATTTATTTGATAGTTTGATTATTTGATTATTATTTGGATGATTATTTAGTATTTATTTGTATTTGCTTGATTAATGATTATTGAGATTGATTTATTTAATTTATTGATTTATTGTTTATTAACATTATTAATTATTTATTATTTATTAATGTTTTCTTATGTTGGTTGATTTCATATTTAATTGAATTCTATTTGTGTTGGCTTTTGTTTATTTAATTTGTTTATTTATTGATTGGGTTTGATTATTATTAATTTACTAATGTTTATAGTATTACTATCTTGTTACTATATGGTCAATAGACATAATATAATTGTTACCTACCCTTTTATTTGATCGGTTGATTTTGTGGGGGTGAGTAAATAATATTATAAATAATACTTACCTCGAATTTATGCATGGTGGGTATATTATATGGTTTATTGGAATTTTCTGATTAGTCAGTGCATTTCTATAGTTTTGGTTTAATTTTTCTATTTATTGGCTTTGGTTGTGTGTTGTCAGAGTTGACATCTCTGTGAATTTTGATTGAAGATTTTGGATTCTTGATTGATTGGGCTTGGAATTGGATTGTTGGAGTTTGGATTTGGTTTGTTGCACTTCTTCAATTGTCTTGGCTATCACTTCAATTCTCCAGGTTCGAGAGCTTGACTTCGTTCTTGATTTTTTTGATTTTCATAAAAGAATTTGTCTTCTCTATGGCTTCTCAAAGATTGTCTTCGGGGTTAACGAGAATGTTATTTGATATTAAGATATTATATATTGATTGGGGAAGAAATTTCATGGTTCCATTCATACATATGTTCCTATGGGATGAAGGAATGTGACCGTGTATATTGTGATTGCAAGTGACTGTCTTGTTGTGCTTGATGTTCTTGTTGTCTTTTCTTCTTGATGGTCTTATAGAGTCATTTTGCCTATCATTATGGTGTAAGAGTCTTCCCTTTACCCCATTGTATCCTTGGGTGAAGTCCTTTGCAATCTGGGCAAGTTCTGTGTAAGCTTGTGTGAAGGAGGTGCAGGGATTTGATGTTGAAATTCATTTGTGTGATTTTGTGAATCCAATTTTATGTTTTCAAGGCTTTATTTTGTCCTCCCACACCTTTTGACAGCTTCATTTATCCATTTTGTGAGCCCAAGTGCAAAAATGAGTATTTTCATCACCTAAAACTTTTTTTTTCTTGCATTTTAGCTCTCTGTCTTATATGCGCCAAAAGACAGGTCATATGCACTAAAAGACAAGTCATATGCACTAATTTGATCCTTAGATGTGCTAATCTGGGTTTTGGATGTGCTAAACTGCCTGGTTTTGTCAATTTTCTCAGTTTGGTCCAGTGAGGTCACTTTTCCAAATTTGGGGCAAGTACCAGAGGCTTTTGGTGATTGGTTTGATGTTCTTAGAGATGTCTTGTGATGTTATCTTGACCATTTTTTTTTATTTAAGCTCCAGTAGGATGGTTTGTGCTTTACTGTTGAGGATTGCACGTATGTGTTGCATCGCTCCAAGAAGAGGGAGTGTGCCTTATTGTTGAGGGATATATTTTGAGAGCTCCAGTGAGAGGATTGTGCCTCACTCTTGAGGATGTATTTGGCCATGTTTGAGTGAGAGGAATGCATTCCTTACTCATGTTTAATGTAATACTTTGATTGGTGAAGGCTCTTTCTTTATGTGTTAGCCTTATGGTTCATATGCGCTTCAGTTGTATCAGTGATGTTGTGTTGATAGATTAATTTCATGTTGAGCCTTCATGATGTTATTTTGATGTCATTATGTTTATGCTTTACCCTAAGGTCTTAGTCCATGGTTAGGGGGAGTGGGCTCTTGCATGTGTGGACCAAGGTCATGAGCAATAGACCGCTAGGGTCTAGACCAGCCAAGGAACCACATGAAGATTTTTCCTTTGTAATTGCAAGTGATAACCTTAATAATTTATTAGTGGGTTTGGGTAATTAGGAATTCACTTAATCAATATAATGAAATTGGTTTTTGATGCCCCACCTCATAGCCCTTGAGTGTTGACTCGGGATGAGCTTGGGAAGACCATTGGAGCAGCAACCCAATCTCCCTTGTTTGGCTCCAAGGTGTAGATGGTTTCACATGTCTATCAAGGTGTGGCTTGGCCCCTTCTATATTGAGGATAGCATGTTATGACACTCTTCCCTACATGTTTCCATGATCCATGTGCCTCGATTGTTGCTACGCCTTTGGGAGTTTATTGATCTATGATTAGCCTTGTGATGAGATTTTGATTATTGCTTTGGTTGTTATCTTGTGGATGTCATGTTGAGTCCCTTGGTTGTTAGGTGCCAACCTGTGTATCAAGTGTGAGGTGGAACCCAATTTCATCTTCTAGCACGGGGGGTGGATCCTATTTGGTTCCACGTGGTTGGGTGGTTTGATTTCTTCTTCCATTGGGATGTTCTCCATTGGTTGCTAGTGTGTGCGGTTGTGGAATCTTACCTTTTATTCATGTGGATGGATCTTTGGAGCATTAATTGTGCAAATGAGATTGATATCATGTAATTGTATCATGAGGAAAATCTAATTGTAAGAAAGATCTTGTATCTAGTATCTTGTGATCATATGTAACAGGACTTGTAGTAGGTTGAATTCATGATGAGTGGTGATGGATTATAAATGTTTCAATTGGATATTCGTTGTATATGTAATCATAGAATGTAAGGGGAAATCAAATGAATGAGTATTGCTATTATAATTATCTTATGTGCATCTATGACTATGGTGAAAGTGGTAGATGATTATGTGTATATTAGAAAGTATGTGCTTAATGGAATATTTAGAGTGTGGATAAAATGAGTAGCTTGTGGATTATATGGTTATACCTTAAGAAAATGAATTAGATGTGCTTTAGGTGATACATAATGTGGAAACAAGATGTTGTCATGTTAGATGGTTAAAAGGAACTAGGAACATTTAATTGGTGCTTTAAAATGAACTTAAGAGTTAATGGGATATGTTGGAATATGCATATGATGTTAGTGATCCTCATGGTTAATAGGAAAGTAATTGACTAGGAAATGATTATATTAAGTGCATGTGATATTTTAGTTGGAGATGTGTTTATGTGTTAGAGTTGTAAGTAGTGACATTGAAGTACACTAGGGAATGAGTGAATGAAAGATTGAATATATGTATGCATTGAGATGGTGATTGTTATGATGTTATTTCCACTTGCGTTATATATTGTTATGGTTAAGGTTATGTTCATGATGTTCTATGCGTTCAAGTGATGTTGACCTATGATCTTGAGTAATGTTAGTCTGTATTAATGTCACTTTAGTAGATATTTAAAAAAAAATTATCTCTATTCGTTGGCTAGTTTAGTTATTTTTGCTAGGGTATTTTGGTGGGCATTACAGGTTGCACCATTAACAATGCAACCACTTAACCATCACATCACAAGATGATTCCCTTGATAATAAAAACATTATTAAATATATTAAATAATTTTATAAATATTATATTATAATGAATTCAAAATAATATATTATAATATTATTAAATATTAGTATAGTTTAAATAATCAGTCTATTAATGGACCTGTCCAGGTTGATCTGGATCCCAAGGTGAAGTCTGGTGATCAATGGGTGAAGCCTGAAATAGATTGGGTAAAAAACTTTGATAGGGCGTCTAAAAGGAACCTAAGACCTTTAGGAGAAAGGTTTGTGGCAATAGATTGGGATGGCAACATTATTGTCATTGCAACAAAAAGGCTAAAGGAAGGCTCGAATAATGAAGCCAAAATCCAAGCGACATTGCTAGAAATCAAGATGGCCAAGAGAATGTCGGTGGTGAATTTGCATTTAGAAAGTGATTCTCAAATTATTATTAATGCAATAATTAGGGGTGAATCCCTGACTTGGGATTTAAACAAATTAATGAAAATTAATAGAAATCTTCTAATCTCCTTTAAAAAATTAAAATATCCCATGTGTTGAGAAATGAAAATAGGGTGGTGGACGGGTTCTCAAAGTGGGCGATGTCTTTGATGGAGGATCAGGCATAATTTTTTTGGGAAGATTTTCGAGAAATTACAATTATTGATTTATGATGGGTTGTACGCCATCAAAAGTGGGAGCAATCATGGGAATTTGTGTACGATTAATGCAATGGGATGGGAGTTTATTTTAAATTTATCATCAAGGCTCCATTTGATGCAAAACAAGTTGGTGTCAGCATAGGTTGGTGTGCAACTGATTGGTGGTGACTCAAGGAAAAATACATGCAAACTTTATCCTAGTCACCCCCAAGTAGCAACTGGCCTTCTTGGTTCAAATTTAGAAGAAGTGACTCCATAGTGTTTTCAAATTCAATGACCCTTTGTTTGTGCTAATATTGGATTTTTTTTTTATCGATAACAGGTTTAAGATTTATATTGCTTGAAAGGAAAGTATACATGCCTTCAGCTGCTCAACAACAATCCACAAAATGGGGTCTCTCCCCTGCAATAACAAAAAGAACCCGAGACAGAAACCACACCAACAAAGCCTACCATACCAGATACATTCCTTACAATAAGGAATCCCCACCCAAAAAATCGATGACATACAAGAGACCAACCTACCGGAACCAGCCAAGGGCTTCCTCCCTGGAGAATTTGGGGATGGCCTGACTGGGACTTGCCTTGGGCAGTTCCATCTTGACACCTATCGTGGTTCCTAGTCGTCCACCTCACAACTTACTGAGATCCACCACCTTCGCATTCTTCCATGAGATTTAGTGACGCACCAACAGCCGCCCATCTTTGCCAATCGGAGCCTACGACTTCACCGAGGTTTGCTTGCCACACAATTTCGCTCTCTCCACCGGTCCCAACTTCCACACAAAGTCCACAATTTCCCTCCACCCATTCCTTGCATCCTCCAACTGGGATTCCACCAAGCGAGAAGCCGACCACACCACCAGAGGTTGCACTGCTTCATTCCCCCCACCTAAGCGCCTCCACGACCCTTGCTCCATTCTTAGACCCATTCCAATCTCCACTTGTGCCACCACCTCCGCTAGGCCACCTGACCATTTTCATCTCAATACTAGGGATGACACCCGCAACACCTCCTCCTTTGAACCTCCCACCATCAGAGCCAGAGCCACGAAAATGGACGAAACATCCAAATTTGTGCACGGGTGATAGTCAGTGTCCAAGAATTCTTCCCCAAACATCAGGCGAACAACCCTCCAGAAAACTACCTCATCCACCCTAAAAACATTCAACAAGCAGTTTCTTGAGATTGTCCCTGGAAATGCAGGCATTTGTCCCTCTGTAAGCAGCGAAAAAATTGCTTCCATCCTTCCCCTAACTCACAGCCAAAACACAGCATTCGCAAGAGCCAATACAGTCCTCTGCACAATGCCAACAAAGAAAACAAGGGCCTAAATTAACAATCTGCGACCACTCCAAACATTAATTTAATCGCACGCACTACCTCATACCATGCATCATCAGCAAACCAAAAATCCATACATTGACATCATTACACCTGCGCCGCCATTACACAACTTGTTGCTAGTACGATGAACACAAACCACATGAGCCATCCCCACCCCTCCATCATGCGTATCTAAAATGGATCACGCAAATCTCATCACCACGTCTCGGGTTCCCCTTTCAAACTTAAAGCACCTTCATCCAAAATCTAAGGGACCCAAATCCCTTAAGTCTTCAAAGAAATTAAAATGATTAGCCAAGGAACCATTTGCACCTACGTTCGAAAGCCTATCAGCCTCAGCACTCGCTTCCCTTAGAACATGCAATACCTTAAAATCCTCAAACCCATTCAAAAGGTTATTCATCCTTTTGACATGTTTATCCAGGTGCCAAGCTTCCATCCATCCCCTAGCAATACCATTCACCACTATTTGGGAGTCCCCTTCAAGATGAAGTTTTTTCACCTCCAATTTTTTCGCCAAAAGAATTTCTTTAATTGCTGCCTGACACTCAGCTTCGTTGTTAGTACCATCCACCAATCTCTTTGTTCCAAGAGCAAGAATACTACCATTCTCATCATGAGCTATGACCCCTACACCGCAGATCCCAGGATTCCCCCTTGATGCCCCGTCAAAGTTTATCTTGGTCCATCCCCTATCTAGTGGAATCCACACTTGACTTTTATCGCCCATCCTAGGAGGATAAACCCTCAAAAGCCCATTAGCAGGCCGCTAGTATTGGATATTTTATTTGGAGAGGAATTCATGAGAACATATCACAAGTTTTCTATAAATATTGATAGAGTTTCAATAATGGTGGTGTGGGTTTTGGAATTGGGAAGTGTAGCGTCCTAAAATTGAACCCCTCGCAAATTTTTCACATTTGCGTCTTCGCCTTAATGTGTGTGCCCCTCGGCCTAATCAGGAACCTGATTATGCTCACACATGTCAAAAACACCATTCAAATCAAAGGTACACCACATTACCACCTTGATCCTACCCCAAAATAGGGTAGGACCAGGGTGTGGCGCCTTGGTCCTCACTACAACTATGACGTGGCACTCTGGTCCTCCCTGATGGGGACCTAAATTGGACACCCTAACCCATCTCAAATTTGAGTGGGAAACACCCCTCCATGTCGGCTCATGTTGGAAAAATAGTCAATTAATTCAACAAGCAAGTATATAAGAGGATTTCCCCTCTCATTTGGACATCTATTGTGCACACACAAGAGGTCTTTAAGCATCTAAGAGATCAAGCATTCAAGCATTCAAGAGCAATTGGGCATTTTCAGTCTTCTTTCAAGCTTTGGAGCAGCAATAGAGTCAAAATTTTAAGCATTGAAGAGGAGATCATCATTGTAATTCGTGAATAATTCCATGTGGAGGCAAGCAAAACTTCATAAGGAGGTGTAAGCATTTAAATTTCAATCAATTCAACATCCCCTCAAAGAGGAGGATTTCTACTTTCAGTCATTTCAATTACATTATTTCAACCACTTGGTTAATTCCAAAACCGGGGTTTGACCTAAAGGCAAACCCTATTCCCAACACATTTCCCTTTCCTTCTATGTGCAGGAAGCGGGTGTGCAATTGTATCTCTGGAATTGAGCTTTATTTGCAGAGACAAAAGAACCATTTTCGATGCACGGTACGTTCGAAGGACCAAGAGGGTGAGCGATCTAGTTCGGACACACGGTAGATGAACTTAACTGGTAAATGAACCAGTAGATGCACGGTAGAAAGCACTGAGAGGGGGGGTGAATCAGTGACACCAAATAAAACACTACTTCAAACACTAACCGGTAGATGAACTTAACCAAGCATTTAAACAAAATGCATGCTATCGAAAATGATATAACAAAATCCACAAAAAGTAAAGCATCCACCATAACACAAGTGTTTATACATGGAAAACCCAAATAGGTAAAAACCACGGTGAGATGGAACTCACAAGTTAACTATCTGCAGTAATAGATAACTGTCCAGTTAAGGTCTACAAAGTGCTATGCTAGGAGCGAATCTTGTTAGAAATCCCAAAGCTTGATTAGAAGCTTATACCCTGTTAAGAGTACTACCCTGTTAGGAGTAACCTCGTTGGAGGATTTGAGAATCCAAACTAATGGATCACCTTGTTAGAGGATTTGAACAATGAAGCTTGTTAGAGCTTACCCGGTTAGGGGATTTGATTCTGTTGTAATGATTAGAAAATAACAAGAACGGTTTGATCTGTTCTGAGTAGCATAATACTTGCTTGATCAGATCCTTCTACGTACATTCAACACTGCTCTTCATCTTAACACTTATCGCTCTTCAACAAAAGCTTTCACTCTTGATGCATATCAGTATTCCCATAATATCCCATGCAAATGATTCACTAAGATGTCTTTAAATAGACATTCAAATCTTATGTCAGCCTAAGGAAATCAAACCACAATTTCCTAGGTGCAGTGTATCTAGACAAGTGATCAAAACTCATCACAAAATGACCGCCAAGAAATCGATGCTGATAACTCATCACAAAATCAGATATCGGTTGGAACAGCCAATACCGGTTGGAACAATACATGTGAACCGTTGTCCTGGAATATTCCACTTGATCTCCATCTTCATCTTCATCTTCATTTTGATGCCGACTTAGTGTAGCCACATGTTATCTCTTAAGCACATACCAGTTGACACAAAGTACCGGTTAGAAATAAACCTTAAACATACCGATTGACAATGTAAACCAATTGAAGTTACACCGGTAGTCAATGTAATCATATGTGTGTGTGAGTGTTTCATCATTGACAACAATTGATGAATACATTACAATCATCATCAAGCCAACAAATTTCTCCTTCATTATTGTAAATTACCAAGTCACCTAATTTTCCCATTTACATTTTGGTGAACCCGACTCCTTACACCATTAATTCTGATTTTTGTTTCTAGATTTGAGTGTATGCAATTTAAAATTCAAATTTTCAATTAAAATTTTAATTTTCCGATTTTCAAAAATTTAGAAGTTAAATTCACAAAAACCCTAATTTTTAGATTTAAAATTGAGCTTGTGATTTGTCTAAATTGAATTGATTTTTTCAAATCTGAGAACTCTTCAATTTTACATTTCAAGTTTTCATTTACATGTTCAATATTCAAAAAAATTAAAATTAAGCAGTTAAATAAAAAACCCCTAGCTTTTTATTTTAAAATTGAACTTGTGGATTGTGTAGATCTTGAATTAATTTTCAAATTTGAATCCTTGCTTCAATTTCAAAATTCAAATTCCCACCTTACAACATTCAAATTTTCAATTTTTTTTTTTTTAAGTTAAGCAGTTTATGCAACAAACCCTAATTTTTAAATTTATATTAGTCTTGTGCAATTTCAAATTTACCTTTAAGCATTTAATCAATTTAATTAGATCTAAAGCTCATAAAATTTGGCCCTTAACCTTAAGAGTGCCCTTTTTTATTTCTTTCTTTCAATTAATCATTTTATTAAACATCCTAAGTGTGTCCTATTTCAACTTTCAAGGCCTTATTTCACATATCTAGGCATCTCCAATTTTCATATCCTTCTGGAATTCGCATTAAAATCACAATATCTTGCTTCCCCGAAAATTTGGTAAAAAGTTGGTCGGACCAAGTAGCTAGCTACCTAGTCCTGACTTTTTCTCCTCAAATTCTAGGAGCCTATTTTGATTGTATTTTTGTGTCCAATTCCAGATATTTATGAAATTTTATTGATTTTAGGTCACCCTATGGTCGAAAACAAATATGAGTTTCAACATTTTCAATTTAAATTTTAAAATTAAGTGGTTAATCAAACACACACTGATTTTTAAAATCAAATTGATTTCTGCAATATTTCAATAATTTTAAAATTAAGAGGTTAGTTTTGGACAACCCTAATTTTAAATTTAAATCTTCCCTCCTTTCAATTTTCAATTTTAAAATTAAGAGGTTATTTTTAATAGGCCCTAATTTTAAAATTCAGTCTCTTGTGGATAATTTTCATTCTCAATTTCCTAGGAGATCGCATCATTTCTTTCTAGAATTTTACATTATTCAATTAATTTGCAACTTAGATTCCAAAATTCAAATTTCTAATTTCCCTCCCTTAGTGCATGAGTTTTACTACTATTAGTCCTACCTATAGTATCCCCATAAGAAGAAGTTGTAGAATTAAGGTTGCCCAAGGTTTAATTACCGAGGAGATGGAGCCTAATTTGGCTAGCTTTTTCAATGAGGATATTTGTGTTTCTTCCAATCCTACAGATATCCCCGTTTATCCTCTTGATAATTCTCTTGATGTGGAGGAATCATTAACTAGGGTATCCATTGACCAATTGGCAAAGATGGACAATCAATTTGACAATCTTCAATAATGGATGAGTCAAGAATACCCAGAAAGTGAGGCTCTTCCATTGATTAAAGGATTAAAAAGAATGATTCAAAGTGATAAACATAGTGTTGATATCTTGCATGGTATTGCTTATATTGTTGATTCTAACATCATGCCTATGAAGAGTTGTGCTGAAAACCTAGGTTATACACAACCTCCTAGTCATGTTAATCATTCCATTCCTTTGACAACTCCTATGGCTAGTATTCCCACCTTTACATCAAACACCATGGCTGCCTCTACACAAAAGGTCATACCGACAAGTGTTAGTCATGGGGGAAATACCTCTTCTTTCATTCCTCCTACCACGAGTGTTCCCCTTGTTACCCAATCACACTCACCACCTATAAGTGTTACTCGAGGGGGAAACTCCTTCATTCCTCCTATGAGTCTTCCATGTGTTACCCAACCTTCTCCATTACCTACTTATCATAGTGTCCCACCTCCTTATTATCAATATCTTCCTTCATTCAACAATGTTACTCCTCCCTCTTAATCCAGCATGTTTAATTTCAATCCTTCTACCGAAGCTACAATCAATAGTCTAGCCCAAACAATGTCTTCCTTACAACAACAAATAGCTTCTATGAATCAATCTAAGTATAATGTGCCCACATTTAATGTAGTGAGCCCATTATCCAATGACATTGCTAGAGTTGTCCCTCCTAAACATGTAGAAGTCCCTCAATTGGAACTTTATAATGGAAAAGGTGATCCCTTAACTCATGTTAAAACGTTCCAAACTTTGTGTAGTGACTTTTCTCGTGATCAAAGATTGTTAGCAAAATTGTTTACTATAACATTAAGGGATAGAGCTTTGCAATGGTATTGTTCTTTGCTTCCTTATTCTATTACTTATTTTCAACAATTGGCTAATGCTTTTATTCAACAATTTCACAATAACATTGGTCCTAAAGTTACTTTGATTGATTTGGTGCATTGTAAACAAGGTGTTAAAAAAAAGTGACTAATTTTATTCGTAGATATAAGCATTTGTATTCTCAGATTTCTTTTCCTATGCCTGACCAAGATATTCAAAATATTTTTATTGTTAAGTTACAAAAAAGATATTAGGGATAAATTTCTATTAACTGAGTTTACTTCCTTTCCGCAGTTGTGTGCAATACTTCACAATTATCAACTGACTATGAGTCAATTGGAACAATTTCCTTTCATGGCTCCGAGTGATAAGGGTGATAGTACTCAACAACCGTTTGCAAATTTCAAACCAAACAACAGATTCATCAAATTCAATGACAACAACAACTACAACAGTCAACTGGTGGCCACTACAGGTGTGCCTCCTTTTTCTAAACACTTTAAAATAGAAAAGGAAATTTAATCCTTTGAATGAATCTTTGCATAGCATTATGTCTCAGTTAATACAAAGAAATATGTTAAAACTTCCCCAAATCAAACGATGTTTTTCATTGAGAAGTAAGATTCAAGATTTGATTGATAACAATATCATATATGTGGCAGGTGTGATTGATAAATAAACAAATTTGTAGCTCCTCCTAATCAAAACCTACATATTTTTATCGATCCTTTACCATCCCATTCCATTAATGTGATTGAGACTGATATGTTGGCATTTTCATGAAGATTGCATTGATGAACCTAAGTGTTGTCATTGATGTCAATTGTAACCGGTAATGGAGTTGTTATGCAACCGATAGTTGAGTAGTGAAGGAAACCAGTATTACTATTGAAGCAGAGAGATCAACCGATAACCCTACCTATTGATATGCCAAACCCTAACCGATGGAGCTTGGTGAACCAGTTGTGTTGATCTATGATCAAATGCTGATCAAAGATGATTATGCCATGTATGCATGATGCACATGATGAGTTTCAAATGGTTTTTGGCGCGTAGAGATAACGGTTTTATCTTGGGAATGAGCAAGTACATTGCATGAAGTAGAAACCGCATGATGAGTTACAAGATTCGATGAGCGGTGAACCAAGAGCGATTGAGGTTGTCTTGGACAATGTGCTGATGATTTCTATGTGATCTAATGGTCATGTTTGAACCGATTTGTTTGTAATCTCTATTAGATCTTAGGTTTTGTGATGTGTTATCGACCTATTGTTTTGCTTATAAGGTCAATGAGTTGTTTTGTAATAGTGTTGGCAATTTTGGTTAAGTGTCAGTGTGATTGATTGCCGAACCAAAAGGAGTTTCTGCATAATGTTTGAAGGCAAATAGGAGCATGAATAGGATCTGATCAAGCAGAGTAGTGTTATTACCATATCAGCAAAACCCTGTTGTTCTCTAACAATTACATAAGTTAAATCCCTTAACCAGGTAAGCTTTAACAGGCTTTGTGTTTTCTAAATCCTCTAACCTAGAGATCCATTAGCTTGAATTTCAAATCCTCTATCGAGGTTACTCCTAACAGGGTATTATAGTCAATCCCTTAAATGGGTGGTCCTTAACCGGATTTGTTCCTAACAGGACATTTTTTGTAAAGTTTCTAACAAGGCTTGGCTCCTAACAGGACGGACTTCAAAAGAGTTCAGAATACTTGTGGGCATTCATCCCCACCATGGTTTTTCCCATTTGGGTTTCCACGTCAAAAATCATTGTGTCAAGTGGTGAATGGTTTTTGTGGTTATGTCTTGATATGGTTAATTTGTTTAACTGGTAAAGCCACTTAGATATGTTAAGATGACCGAAAGTGATCTGAATAATGCTTTTACTAATGTTAGTAAAGTGATTTGATGTTTTGGTTAAATGGTTTGAGAGTTTCAAATCTGTTACACTGTTATTTTGTTATGCTAGTCAATCGGTAAACTTGACAGTGTAGTTGCAGTTTATAGTTCAGTGTTTGAACCAGTTAGTTCAGTGATTAATTTATGAGTTGGGTTTGAGTTTGGTGAAAGTTTAGTCTATTTTCTATCTACTGATTCACTCCCCCCCTCTCAGTAGTTGTCCGGATCATTATTAATTCATCATATCATCAATTGGTATCAGATCATTTCAGGTCCTCTAGTGTCTAGGCCTAACAACTTGAGGTAAAGA
Source organism: Cryptomeria japonica (assembly GCF_030272615.1). NCBI lineage: Eukaryota > Viridiplantae > Streptophyta > Pinopsida > Cupressales > Cupressaceae > Cryptomeria > Cryptomeria japonica. The sequence continues at coordinate 150,108,281 of NC_081412.1, forward strand.
TCTAGAAGAAGATGATAAATAAAGAAGGTCTGAATTTCAATAGGGAAAACTATAAAATATGGAGTGATAGGATGAAGATCTATATCAAGAGTCTAGGAAGCTAATATTGGGAACATGTTGTTACCAAATATACCTTGCTTAGTGGGATTCTGTCTAATGATCAAAAGAAGGAGCAACGGGAGAATAATCAAGCATTGGAGGCCATTATAAGTCCCTTATCTGATTCAGAGTATGTTGATGTCCATGGTTTGGAGACTACTTATGATGTGTGGGAGAAACTTGAGGATATCTATAGCGGTGATGAGCATGTGAAGATTTCCAAAGAAGAGAGTCTGAGAGGTAAATTTGATGACATGCGAATGGTTGAAGGTGAGAATATTCAATAGTATAGTCAGAGGATCAAGGAGATAGTCGGTGAGATCAAAAGTGTTGGTGGTAAAGTGGAGGATACCATAGTGGTTAGAAAGGTGTTGAGAACCCTTCTACTGGTCTACGCTATTCGAGTTGCAACCATTCAGGAACAAAAGTCTATTGATAAAACAATGGTAACTCTTGACTCCATCATTGGTAAACTAACTGCATTTGAATTAAATAGTTTTGATGGAAGTATTCAGAAATTGGAATCTGTATTTAGAGCTTCTATTTATAATCCACTGGTGAGGAAAAGCAGAGAAGTAAGTCACAGTCATGAGTCAAGATCCAATAGAGAAGTTGATGATGAAGACAGTCTGATTGAGCTTGAAGCATTGTTGGCCAAGTGGTTACCCAGAGGTACCAGTAAGTATAGAGGTAAATTACCTTTGAAGTATTTTGCATCTAATCGGATTGGACATATTGTAGCTAACTGTCCTGATGGAGAAAATGAGCATAAATGTGAGAAGTATAAGAAGTACAAAGGAAAAGGCAAAAGAGATTGCCTCATTACAATTGATGGTGGAATCACAGATGATGAATCTGAGGGAGATGCTAATGAAGACATTGTATTTGTTGCCATTAAAGATTAGTCTCTTGCATGGATAGTTTTGATGATTGGATTATAGATAGTGGTTGTTCACACCACGGGACTGGTGACCGGAGTAAGTTTCTTACTTTGAAGGAATTTGATGGAGGTGTTGTAAGATTCAGAAATGACTCACCCTGCATGGTAAAAGGAAAGGGAACCATTTCTCTTGATGGAAAGAGCAGTACAAATGATGTTTACTAGGTTAAAGGATTGAAACACAATCTTTTGTGTTGCTCAACTCAATGATAGAGGCTATCCACTTGAATTCAAGAATGGAATGTGCAAAATCTATGGAAGCAAAGGTGAACTGATTGCAACCAGCAAGCAGACAAAAGGTAACTTGTTTCACCTAAATCCTAAAGTCAACAATTATTTAATTGCTAAAGTAGATGATAGTTGGCTTTGGCATCAAAGATTTTGTCATGTAAATTTTGATAACATTGTCAAATGACAACTATGTCTTTGTACTGGTCTAGCAAGGTCTACACCTCTTGTGGTATCACCAGTTTGGTTTCAGTCTTTGTCTCTTCTTTGGGTTTCACTATAAGAGCACATCCTTGATTCCCTTCATGCTTCAAAAATTTCAAGATCTCTTTCCCACTAGCAACATAACACTTGATCCAACCTGTCTTTCTTCTCCTTGGTCAATCAAAGGATCCATTTGAAACTTTTTACCCTTCTTGGTGATAACATAGGAGTTCTTCTCACCATCATGTATGGATTTGACATCATATTGCCAAGGGCATCTTAACAGCAAATGACATACATCCATGGGTAATATGTCACATAGCACACTATCCTTGTAATCTCCTATTTCAAAATCTACCCAAGATTGCTCATCTACAAGCACATGTTGAACCTTACTCAACCAAGATACCTTATAGGGGGTGGTATGTGGCAACCTTTTTAATTGTAGTTTGTCTACCATCTCAACTGCTACAATGTTCTTAGTAGACTCTGAATCTACTATAACTTTACAAATCTTACCATGATATCTACAGGTGGTTTTGAAAGGTGTCTTCCTTTGTGTAGGTTCTTTTGACTGTGTACCTTCAACAAGGTCTTTCTCAACATCAGGTTCTCTCCATCTAGGACCGGTCATGCCTTGCTGATTGGCAAGGTAACACTTTGACAATCCTCTTCTTGCACCAACTGAGTTCTCCTGTCTCCCATGTGAGAGCTTGAAGTATTTTCAGGACACCGGCTCATGGTATGCTCCACTTGATGACAATGATAGCATTTACCAGTGAAGACTGTGGTTCCTCTTCCTGAATTGCCAAACCTTCCTCTATAGTTATTTCTTCCTTTAGAGTTGCCTCTAAACTATCCTCCTTTATTAGAATGATCACCACCATTCTCTGGTTGATTTCCTTCTTCATTCTTGTCGGGTTTACAACCCCTTCCAAAGGTGCCTCTCCCTCTGTAACCTCTGCCACCTCTGCCCCTTTGATTATGTTCACCTTTCCTTTTGATCTTATCTTCTGCTCTCAAGGCTAACTGAAAGCCTTTATGGACTGTGCCAAGTGCTATCATGCTGATCTCATCTTGAATGTTTTGTCTAAGGCCATTTAAGTATCTTGCAACCTTCTCCACTTCTTCCTCTTGCTTCCTATCTCTTAGGTTAAGTTTGTTGAACTCCTCTGTATAAGCACTCACATCCATTTCTCTTTGTTTTAGATTCTACAACTTCTTGTGCATCTGCACCCCATAATCTACCGATAAGAATTGAGTTTTAATTTTGATCTTCATTCTCTCCCAAGAGATGATCTTCTTCCTCTTGGTTTGTTCTCTTTCTTCTTGCATCATATTCCACCACACTAGGGCTGATCCCTTCAATCTTGACTTGGCCAAATTGACCCTCTTTTCTTCAGCAACTTCTTTGTATTCAAAATGATTGTACAAGGCTTCTATCCAATCCAATAACTCTTTGCCATTTAGGCTTCCATTGTAGATAAGAAAACCCTCTATGTTGCCTTTATTGAGTGACTTGAGGTCATCCAAGAAGATCTGTTGATCTTTGTCCAACTCCTTCTTTTCTGTTATGACCCCTATCACATCTACATCTTCATCGTCAGTTTCGACACCCCATTTAGTGACCTTGCCCTTGCCTTTCTTAGTTTCTTGCTCCCGGGCTTCACTAAGCATGTCTTGGACCAACTTCCTGATGGCATCTTGGCTCATTGAATTTGGTGGCATGCTGCTGGCTTTTGACTCTACCTCTGGGTCTGACATACACCACTTTGTTCAATCAATTGGCTCTGATACCAATCTGATGCAGAGTGGATTGTCTCTCACCGGTTTGTGCTACCTTGTTTAAGTATCTCCTCCAAGCTATACAAGAACCATCCAATGATTCTAAACCTCACACCCTCCAAGGTTCAGAAATAATTACCCTCTCTAACCTTCCCAAGGTCCTTAGGCTAGGGTAAACTCTTGTTTTTTGTGAGTTCCATTTTCTTGCTTCGGAGACCTTGTTTTCCCACACTCAACCTGAGAGTTCAACCCCTCTACCATAGGATCTTCATTCCACACACTTTGCACATTAGGATGGATGTTTTGAATGGGTTACCAACCCTAATCCTTACTCGGGAGCTTTTATCACTTACCAGTTTGGTGTTTTTCAAACAACCTGCACTTTTAGGCCTAACCAGTTCTAGTAGCCCAGTCAGTGAGGTATTTTGTATTCACCAGTTAAACTTCCTTGAAAAACCCTACAAAATCTTTTACATTATAGACACCCTTTTGGGGTTTACACATGATATCTCAAAACTGGAGGTGGGTTTTGTCTCTAACATATATAACCCTTACCGATTAACTAGGCCTAATTGCCCCTTTCTAGGCCTTAAAAATAGGGATTGGTTAAAACTCCTTCACCGGTCTAATTTCCTGAGTGAATTGTTGATAGTTTGGGGTCTATGCTTCCATTTGGAATTACAAACCAATCATACTTATCCTTCACCCACCAGACTCACCCTATTAGGGCCTATTATCCATGATTCCTAACGCTTGCCAACTCAACGTGCCAAGCTTAGGGTATGGTGACGAATCTCTGATTTGGCTTCCCCTGTCTCAAAACAAAAAAAAAAAATAGAATACATTGAAACCTAACATTACACAACATTTTAGAGAGGGAATCCACCTTGTAACATTAGGTTGGAGCCATTTTGCTCTCAAACCCTGGTTTTTAGGGCTCTTAAACCCACCCACAACAAAATGAAGATTATTTACAACCTACAACACTTCAAGACTCCAAATCAAAAACAAAATGAAAGCAAGACACCAATCTAGAAATCCATGACCCTATTTTGGGATGCTCGATCCGTACAGGTCATACAAACTTGCAAAGAACAACAAAAACTCGATAGAACACACACAAATGGGAAACCAAAACTTGTTTATTTACTCCAGATCTTCAACAACCTTCAACAACGCATTATCATCGGTCTTTCCAAGCCTTATACCAGCCTTGGAGTAGTTACAAATGCTCACAACTGATTGTGTCAACCAACTAACCGTTGATGTATGAAAATGTTGCAAAGTTGCTATGAGCAACTTTTGCAACTTTTGCAATTTGTTGCATAGGTGAGCAAATTTGCTCAAACCACACCATGGTCACTCTCAAATGACTCATATAACCTTAAAAACCTTAAACAACATCAACCAACCCACGTTAACCCAAAAAACAACTTATCCTAGATTAAGTGCTCTACTTGGCACCCTTAAGAGCTCACATGCCAACATTGGCCAAACAAAGACTCTTAAGGCCCTTACAATCATTTGAGCACACTCTTAATGGCCTCTAAGCCTTATTAAAAAACTAAAAACATGATTCCAACATCCTGGAAACAAACTCAACAAAAAATGCTAAGTGCCCCTGCACCACAAAAGCAAAGAACTTTGATTATCCTACAAATGATAGTGGCTACCCTTGTTGACAGGGTATAAGGAACTTATATTTGCAAGATTCATTCTTGATTGTTTGGATGATTGGTGTTGGTGGAGAAGTTTGGGTAACTACTATCAAATTCCTAGAAGTTCCTAATGCATTGATAAGAGTGAAGAAGTCTAAGGGTATGACTGTCCTTGCGTAGTGTATGAATGTCCTAGAAGTTGCATCACTTCAAAATGGCAATGAAATAGTGTCCTATAAGTCAAAGGGTATGATTGTCCTAGAAGTCTAAGGGCATGATTGTCCTAAAAGTCTAAGGGTATGACTATTCTTGCATAGTGTATGACTATCCTAGAAGTTGCATCACTTCAAAATGGCAATGAAATAGTGTCCTAGAAGTTTAAGGGTATGATTGTCCTTGCATAGCGTATGATTGTCTCAATCATAATGAAATTCTTGCATCACTTCAAAATGGCTTTCACTTTTACCATTTGTCTATTAACTTTTCATCTCGATTACTTCAAAACACAAAACTTCATTTGAGGGGGGCATAATTTGGAAATGAGAAGTGCACATTTGATTTAAATAAGAAGTGAGAACCTGATTATGAAAGTTTATGTCCCTTTCAAAGCGCATAAATAATGAAGAGTTGCACTCTTTCAAAATGGTGCTATTTATATTAAGAACTGTGAAAAATGAAATTAATCATCTAATAAGGAAAATAAATAAGAACTTGTTAATAACTAATTGAAGAATATCAGTCAATTTTAGTATATTGCAATTGTGGAATATGACTTGAAAAGGTTTCTAAAATATTGAATTTACCCTACAAAATTCCTTGTCTCAATCACAATGAAATTCTTGCATCACTTCAAAATGGTTTTCACTTATACATTTCTATATGTAATTATATGAGATATTATAACTATATGTAAATGGGATATTTCAATTTCATTGACATATGTCTTTTGCTTTGCATAGTAATTATAAGTAAATGGGATATTGTAATTATATGTAAAAATTGAAATTGAAATATCCCATTTACATATAATTACAATACCCCGTTTACTTATAATTACTATACAAAGCAAAAGATCTTCTTGTGTTTTGAAATATCCCATTTACATATAATTATAATATCCCATATAATATCACATTTACTTATGATTATAATATCCCATATACATATAATTATAATATCCCATTTGCATATGTCTATGAAATTGAAATATCCCATATAATATCCCATATATTATAATTATACATTTCTGCATGTAATTATATGGGATGTTATAATTATATGTGAATGGGATATTTCAATTTCATGGACATATGTCTTTTGCTTTGCATAGTAATTATAAGTAAATGGGATATTATATGAGATATTATAATTATATGTAAAAATTGAAACTGACACATGGAATACTAAACATTTATATAAGAAATTATAAGTAAACATTGGCAAGGTATGAGATATTATATCGAATCTCCTCTCTTGCGCGCCAATGGTCTTCTGCTTTGCCTTGCGGGATTGAAGTTTTTCGAAGTCTTTTGCTTTGCAGAGTAATTTGAAATTAAAATTGACCTATGTGATATTATAATTATATGTAAATGGGATATTTCAATTACATAGACATGACTTTTGCTTTGCATGGTAATTATAATTAAATGGGATATTATATGGGATTTATTTATAATATCCCATATAATGCCTAACATAGGCCTTGACGAGAGTGTTGTACTTGCGACAAAATTAAAATTGACCTATGGGATATTAAAGATTTTCATATGAAATTATAAGTAAACATTGCCAAGGTATGAGATATTATACATTTCTATATGTAATTATATGTAAAAATCAAAATTGACCTATGGGATATTAAACATTTCTATATGTAATTAGAGAATTTGTGATCCGAATGAACATTGCCAAGCTATGTTGAATATATGTTTTGCACTATTTGACCAATATAAGAAATGTATGAAAAATGTGGTAACATAGACAAGGCAGTGAATTATTAGAAAAAATGCCTTAAAGAAATGCAGTCTCATGGTGATGGAATGCCATGACAGTCAAATTACTATGGATTGTCATGGCATTCCATCACCATGAGAACACATTTCTTTGATACATTTTTTCAAACAATTCGTTGCCTTGTCTATGCAAGGTAGTGAACCGTTTGATAAAATTCTTAAGACAAACATGTATTTAGTTGTATGTACATGATTCTAATCAATTAATAAGTTACTTTTACCTACCCCTAGTTGTGTATTGTGTAGTGTGATGAAATGATTGATTTTTTACAGTCCTAAAGAATACTCTTTACCATTCATTCCATTATTTGCTATGATGACTGCATATTGTAACAAGAAATAAATCTATTCATTTTGTCTACTATGTAATTTTTAGCATACGTATCATGTGACTTATGTAAATCTGATTATGATTGACCTTCATATAAGATGTAAGCTAACATAAGACAAATGAGTTACATATGCAGGAACCTGAACCCCTTTAACAAGGATCCTGCACAGTCTACATAAAGGCAAGGTGACGATTCTTCTCATGGATCGGTAGGTATAAGTCAATACACCCTATATAAACCATTTATTATTCGCTTTCTTTCTCTTTACACCCATCTCGGTGTGGTTTAATAATAAGCCAGGTTTTAGCAACTATATTTTGTCAAAACTTTGATTTTTTTTCTCACCTAAACCACCTTGACATCCACATGGTATAGCTCATTCCGCTTTCTCGGCCCTCCTATATGCTTTAAGTGATGAGGAAGACTATTTTTCTGAGTTTTTGAAACTCCAAAATTACTAGGAAAACAAACTTGCTAAGTTTTTGAAACCTCCACATTAGCAACAACTCTAATACAATTATCAACACTTGAGGCCCCAGTTGGGCTTATTCAGATTTAAATCTCAACATCAACTTTAGGTCCGACTTCTTCATCAACATTACCCTCAATGATGAATTTGGGAAAAAAGCATGAGCCATTCTTATCAATCCATGCAATAGACCTTTGACAACATGCCCTCAAATCTATTTGCAACATTTGCAAAAATCGACAAGATATGGTGAACCATCTATTACAACTTCTTGTCATCTCTCTCCATGGAATCCTAAAATTTATTTCCTCTCACAATAACAATCAACCCTCTACCAAATATCTCTCTTATTTGATGGAGTGCAGGTACTACCAAATAGGTATTTGTCAGATGTGTCTTCCTTGAGTGAGGGAAAATCAAGAAGAGAAGAGGAAAGCGAGACATGTAGTAGGTCTAAAAGAGGGAGATAAACTAGAGGTCAAAAGATTAGAAGAAAATTCCATAAATGCATGGAATTTTTTCTTGCTCGACGGGGATCATGTTCTTATGATGATGAGAGCATAGGCGACATCGAGGTGCCCTTGAGGTACAAACATCTACAAAAATAATGGGTACCCAAGGAACTTCCTCCAATAAACACTGATTTTTGTGTTAACGAGAGGATATATTGTATAACACCATCGTCATTACATGGTTTGGGCCTATTTTCCATGGATGACATAAAGGTCTGTTACAACAAAGTTGCTAAATTGATGGAGTATGTCGGACCCTGTTACAATTACAAAAATTGGATGCAGTTGGCTCAATATACACGAAGTATGCGTAGGTATGCACTATCAACAAATTATATACAGCTAAAAGATTGTAGTACCTGTTGCTCCATCTCCAGAAGAATATGCGGTCCTACGAGCACCCTGTCCTCTAGTCGATCCCAACTCAAAGGAGTGCGGCAAGGATGACCATACAATGCCTAAAAGGGGGACATACCTATGGATCTATGATATCCATTGTTATAAGCAAACTCCACTAGATAGATATAATCCTCCCAGCGCAACTACTGGTCCATAACATACATGCGAAGCATGTCCCCCAAAACCTGATTCACTCGCTCGGTCTGACCATCTGTCTTTGGGTGATAAGCTGAACTAAAGTTCAACTGAGTCCCCAAAGCATGCTAAAGTGAGGTCCACAATGCTGAGGTAAAGACAGGATCTCTATCAGAGATGATCCGCCTCGGAATCCCATGCAATCTCACTACATCTTCCAAGAAGACTCGTACCACCACTGCTGCAGTATAGGAAGAACAGGAACTGGCAAAGGGGCAAACAGGGCCCTATAGGGCAGCCCTCACAAAGTGCATCTCACGCCCCTAGCCAGGGAAGTTTCCAATAGTTTAGTGGGCCGACAAGTAATAGAGGACCAGGTAGAGGAGCTTGCTTCTCTTGTGGGCAGTTTGGTCATAGAGCCACGCAGTGCCCTCAGTGTTTCCACGATACAGGTAGTCAGAGGCCAGCAACATCAGAGCCTACAATGGGAGATGCAGGGAGATCCCATAGAGTGTTTGCAGCGGTGGATGACCACCAAGCTGATCATCATGGTATAGTTATTGAGGCAGCAGGTATGTTGCATGGAATCTCTACCTCTGTACTTTTTGATTCCGGTGCTTCAGATTCTTTCATTTCTTCATCCATTGTGGAGTGGTGTGGACTCATGTCTGCTAAGCAGGTGGATAGGTGGCAAGTAGAGTTGGCTACAGGTGTCTGTGTCTCTGTAGATGCCTTTATTCTCAGTTGTGAGTTGGACCTAGGAACCATAGTTACCTCAGTTGACCTTCGAGTCATTCCTTTGGGTTCTTACGAAGTTGTGTTGGGGATGGATTGGCTATCATCTCACAGTGCTCATGTAGACTGTCGCAAAAAGACAATGGAGTGTTTAGATGACCTTGGCAGAGAAGTGGAGATTATTGGAGTTCAGAGACCGATATCCCTACGTATGATCTCCGCTATGCAACTTAAGTGGTGCATGCGTAGAGGGTGTCATCTTTTTGCAGATACTCTTGAGGATGTGGATGAGTCAGAGAGTCGAGAAATCACTCTTAATGGTCACCCTATTCTTCGAGAGTATGTTGATGTGTTTCCGTTGGATATTCCCGGTATGCCTCTGAAGCGAGACATAGACTTTCGCATTGATTTGGTTCCTGGTGCAAAACCTATTTCGAGAGCTCCATATCGGATGACTACTCAAGAGTTGAGTGAGTTGAAGTTGCAGATAGAAGAATTGATGGCCAAGGGATTCATTCGTCCTAGTGTTTCTCCTTGGGGTGCGACTGTTATCTTCATTAAGAAGAAGGATGGTTCTCTTCAGTTATGCATTGATTACCGATAGCTGAATAAGGTAACCATCTGGAATCGATATCTATTGCCCCGTATAGATGATCTTTTCAATCAGGTAAAGGGAGCCACGGTGTTCTCTAAGATTGATCTGAAATTTGGATACCATCAGTTGCGCATTCAGGATGCAAACATTCATAAGATAGTGTTTCATACTCGTTATGGTCACTATGAGTTCACAATGGTGCCATTTGGGTTGATGAACGCACCTTCAGTTTTCATGAGCCTCATGAATGGGGTTTTTTGCACCTGCCTTGATCGTTTCATCATTGTATTCTTGGATGACATTCTGATTATTCTAGAACTATGGAAGAGCATGAGGGTCACTTACGTCAGGTATTGCAGTGCTTGAGGGAGAATCAACTTTATGCCAATTTGGCAAAGTGTGACTTCTTCCAGTCTGAGGTGAACTATCTTGGTCATGTGGTTTTAGGAGAAGGTATATCCGTGGATCCTTCAAAGATCCAAGCCATTGTTGATTAGCCAGTGCCGACCAACGGTTCAGAAGTTCGGAGCTTTATGGGTTTGGCCAGATATTACCGTCACTTTGTTGAAGGCTTTTCCTAGATATGACACCCGATTACTTCTCTTCAAAGGAAAGGGAAGAAGTTTGTTTGGTCAGAGCAGTGTGAGGCAACTTTTTGGACCTTGAAGGAAATCCTTGTCAGTGCTCCGATTTTGGCAGTTCCTGATCCATCTAGAGATTTTATGGTATGCACAGATGCCTCTTTGGAAGGTATAGGTGCAGTGCTTATGCAGGATAGACCTGTGGTTGCTTATGAGTCTCGCAAACTCAAGAACCACGAGTTGAACTATCCAGTTCACAATTTAGAGTTGGCAGATGTAGTTCATTCTTTGGTTAGATGGCGGCATTTTCTGTTAGGGCATCGGTTTGAGCTGCATAGTGATCACCGTAGTCTACAGTATATATTCACGCAACCGAACTTGAATGCTCGACAACAAAGATGGATGGAATTCTTCTACAAGTATGATTTTGAGGTTCATTATATTTAGGGGAAAGAGAACGTAGTGGCAGATGCTTTGAGTCGTAGACGACATGAAGTTTCAACATTGTCCCTTGGAGTAGACTCGAGAGAGAGGATTCTTGGGGTTCTTCCTCAAGATACTTGGTATCAGGATGTTAGAGTCGTGATACAGTCCGGAAGGCCTTTAGAGGGTAGATTTTCTATATATAACCATGAGGCAGATGGACTTCTTTGTCACCTTGGATGGATCTATGTACCTCCTTTGGAGGGTCTTCGCATTTTGATCATGACTGAGGCCCATCGTGCACCTTATTCGGCACATCCAGGTGTCAAGAAGATGCACACAGATCTTAGACAGATTTATCATTGGGATGGTATGAAACGCGACATTGTTGATTTTGTGTCGAAGTGTTTAGAGTGTCAGCGAGTGAAGGCAGAGCATTAGCACCCAACAAGGCTTTTACAACCTAATTTGGTACCGGATTGGAAATGGGATATCATTTCCATGGATTTTATTGTTGGTTTCCTGTCTCTTCGCATCATCATGATGCTATCATGGTCATAGTTGATAGATTGACAAAGGTTGCTCACTTTGTTCCTATTTGAGCTTCCTATACGGCAGTAGTGGTGGCACGAGTCTTCTTGGAAGATGTGGTGAGATTGCATGGGATTCCGAGGCGGATCATCTCTGATAGAGATCTTGTCTTTACCTCAGCATTATGGACCTCACTTCAGCATGCTTTAGGGACTCAGTTGAAATTTAGTTCAACTTATCACCCAAAGACAGATGGTCAGACCGAGCGAGTGAATCAAGTTTTGGAGGACATGCTTCACATGTATGTTATGGAATAGCAGTCGCGCCGGGAGGATTATATCTATCTAGTGGAGTTTGCTTATAACAATGAATATCATAGCTCCATAGGTATGTCCCCCTATCAGGCATTGTATGGTCATCCTTGCCGCACTCCTTTGAGTTGGGATCGGCTAGAGGACAGGGTGCTCGTAGGACCGAATATTCTTCTAGAGATGGAGCAACAGGTTGAGCAGATTCGTGAGCATTTGGTAGTTGCACAGGATAGGCAGAAGAAGTATGCAGATGCTCATAGGGTAGATCGTCAGTTTTTTGTTGGCGATCATGTGTTTTTGAGAGTGTGTCCGCGAAAGAGTCTGATCCGTTATGGAAAGGGTTCTAAGTTGGCGTCTCGTGTTTGTTGGCCCTTTTGAGATCCTTGAGAGGATAGGACCTGTTGCCTACCGTCTTGCCTTGCCACCGAGTCTATCCTACATCCATGATGTCTTTCATGTTTTAGTTCTTCGATCTTATCATCCTGATGTGACACGTGTTCTTGATTGGAACTCTTTGCAGGTCGAGGACGAGCAGCTTTCCATGGAGCCCGTGCGCATTCTTCAACGTTGGGATTTGATCCTCAGGGGTCGCACCATCAACCAGGTAAGGGTCCTATGGGACCCAAATGATGAGACCTCAGCGACTTGGGAGGATGCAACGAAGATGAGAGAGTTGTATTCTTATTTGTTTTAGGCTTCCAGGAGTAAGCCTAGTTTTGGGGGTGAGAATGTAGTACCTCTCCTCGTTTGAACTTATTAGACTCATATTTTATTATTGTTTACTTTCAATGGATACATTACCATGATGTGTTATTCAGACTTATATGACATTATTTCATGCTTTATCTGGACATGAGATGCATAATTTATTTGCAGTATTTCAGTACTTGTGATTTATGGCATTTTATGGATTATTGCTATGTACTGACACTTTACTTTATCTATGCAATGTGAAATTATATGTTGTGTCTGCGAGTGTATTGGATGCAAGGGGACGATTTTCCTTCACTCACTTTGGTGAGATAGGGAACGTCGCGATTCTCTTTCATCGATGTGTATGTCGTGTTTTCTATATTGTATATATGCATGTGTGGTTCAATGATGCAGTACATCGCAGGTACAAGTACCGGGTAGGTACGAGGTATCATCTCCACCTGGCTTCACAGGTCCGAGCATGCCTTATATTCTCCAATGGAAGTGGAGGAGGTAGTAGTTGACCCTATTTTACCCAGTTACACTCTTGTGAGTGTAGTCAGTTGGTCGTCCTGTTAGTTTGTTCGGCCTTCGTGTATTGTCGTTTGACTTTTTCTGAGTCTTTGCTTGGGGTTTGTTCAGTTTGTGTGCTTTAGTGGATTTAATTAATTAATTAAATTTATGGAGTTATCTCATAGTTGGTATTTTTGAATTATGTATTTTATGCATTGAGATTATAAATTTGATTAATTAAAAGAAGTTATTAAATTAAGTTGCAAGCTGCATGATATTAGAAATATATTTTATTTAAATTTTAGTGAAAAATAAATTAGATTAATTTCATTTATTGTTTCCTACAATTTTAAATAAATAAAAGAATAACAAAATAAATAAATGAATACAAGAATAAATTAGAATTAAAGTATTGCTTTAATTCCTTTTTTTAGGAAATTAATTAATTTGCATGAGAAAAGAAAAGAAAAAAATGATTTTTGCTTATTGCATGTAATTTATTTCCTTGGTTAGGAATTAGAAAAGAAAAATAAAATTGCTTTTAATTACTAAAATTAAATATTAGGGTTTTTGGGAAAAATATATGCAACCTAGAATTTTAGTTTAAAAGGGGAATATATTTTTTTATTTTGGGAAGTCACGGGAAAGAGGCAGAGATTTTGGTGAAGAAAAATTATTGGAAGCTTAGATTTTGGTGAAGAAAAATTATTGGAAGCTTGTTGAAGGATTTAATCTCTCCTACAAAGTTCTTCCAGGAAAGCTATACCAAGTTGGGTGGCTTCTTCTAGTTGTTTGTTTAAAGAAAATATTTTATTTCTTCCCTCTTTTTGAATGATGTGTGTGTATAATATTTGTCAAATCCAAAATCCTTTATGGTTATTTCGTGTTCTTGGTTAAAATTCATTCCTGAAATTTATTTTAGTTTATGGAAAGAGATTATGTCCTGGGTGTTTGTAGATTAAATTTTGTGAAGTTTTGGAAGGATTATTCTGGCAAAATTTTGCCTAGATGTTTTACTGTTCTTAAACGTTGCAAGTTTTGGTAGAAAATGGGTTTACCAGAGAAAATATTTCCTTTTGTTGGGGTTTGGTTTCGATATTTGGCTATGGTTGTTCTGTTAATAATTGTGTGATCTCTGGGTAATTATTTAGTTGCTATAGTAATAGATCTAATTTTAATTAAATTTATTTGGGTTTTAGAAGTTATGGGGAAATTATGTTATTTAATTATTCAGGGGAAATTGTACTAGTTAAATTCTGGGAAAATAATTTTTATTGAAAAAATTGAAATCCATAGTATTTTTATGCTTTTGAAATTTTTTAATCAAAAAAAAAATAAAAAAATCACCCCTTTAGTTGCCTAGTTGTGTTGTTTTTCTTTAGGGTTCTTGGCAGGGCATTACATTTGGTATCAGAGCCCAAGTTTCAACACTGGGTACTCTGGGTTTGTAGTGAGCCTTTCAATTGACCATCTTGCTTAGGTCTTAATGTTTGTTTTTCTCTTGTCTTATCCTTGTCGTAGATCTGAACCGTTTTCTCTTTTGTGGTGTTAGGTCATGGCTAAGAAAGCTAGGGGAGGTGGTCGTACGGGTGGTTGCAAAGGAGGCAGAGGTGGAGGACGGGGCCGTGGTTCTGACTGTCATAGTCCTTCACCACCACCCACTCATGTGAGTGTGGATCCAGAACAGTCAGTTCATCAGGATCCTCAGCATGCAGGAGAGCAGGATCCCAAAAGGGAAGAGCTGAGACAGATGTTTCAGGAGGTTATGGTCAAGATAGGCCCCAGGCCTGAGGTTGATCAGCCTATTCATGCTCAGGTTGAGGAGTCGCATCATTAGGTTCCAGAAGAGAGAGAGAGAGAGAGAGAGAGAGAGAGAGAGAGAGAGAGAGAGAGAGAGAGAGAGAGAGAGAGAGAGAGAGAGAGAGAGAGAGAGAGAGAGAGAGAGAAGGAGAAGATCAGTGTGTGCATTAACACCGTAACACGGGAGCTATTTCTGGAGAGATTCAGGGCACGATTTCTCTCACCCCAGCGGAGGCAGACTCGGGCAGATGAGTTCTACGACTTGCGTCAGTATGGTATGACAGTAGACCAGTATGAGCACAAGTTTTATGAGCTCAAACAGTATGCTAGGATTGGTAATGATGAGGCTATGCTTGTTCGACACTTCTTGAGAGGTTTGAATGACTGCATCAGTGGAGGAGTGAGGGTGTTTGAGCCACCTTCAGTTGAGATAGTCATGGCGAAAGCCAAATTGGTTGAGCTGAACCTTAGCCGTGCACCTGGTGGTCAGTTAGGTGTGCAGATAAGGAGTGCACCTTCCAATGAGAATAGAGCTCGTGGGAATCAATCCCAATCAGCTGCACCGTTTAGGACTCCTCAGGCACCTGCTAAGGGTTGACAGTAGCAGCAACAGCAACCGTTGAAACCGAAACAGTTCCAGGGCCAGCAAGGCGACAACTCTCAGTATAGGGTTCCTGGCGGGGCATTACAAAGATAATGATCAAAGTAAAAGAGTGGCTATGTACATTGACGGAAGGCCAAAAGCAACATGAAATATTGCAAGTTTTATAAACAGTACACGACCTGGGTCAATTAATAGGCAACCCAATTGCATATTCGAGGTGCGTGAGGGAAACCGTGTATTTGTATGTACGATAAAATCAATAAGTGCAGGGGAAGAGCTGCTAATCGATTACAATTTGAATCACATAGATACAAACAAAGTTACTATCATGGGGGTGGTACGTACTATATACCATTTAAACCAACCTCCAATTAATGACTCCAATATACCATTTTATTATTAAGTTTTTTTGGTAAGTCTATTGGTTTCATTTGGCTAATGTTTTTTTATATTTAATTTTTGTCACAACGCGACATTGATCCGACACATAGCACAGATCGAGATGTAGCTCCGGGCACTTCTACCCAGTAAGTAAACCTCATTGTAATTGTACAAATTAGATACAAGCAAAATGTTATATTATTATGTTCTTTTCTTTAGGGTTTTGGATTAATTTTGATAATGTTACTAATATTCTTGTCACAGACGAATGTTCAGGGAAAGACACCTGCAGTAGCTGAGAACGTCGATACAGAGGTGGACTCACTATTATGCGATGATGACATCTCATATTCCACAAACCTTGTTGAAATGATAAGAAAGACGCGAAAAAAAATTTAATAAAGAAATTCTTAAATTGTTATTCATAGTCCCTCAAACTAATGAGATAAAAGAGAGGGTGAATTAATTAACAGAGAGAGCACAAAAATTGCAAGTAAACAATCATGAAATCTTTAATTATAACATAAGTTCATTCATGGTTTATATTTTATACTCTTTTATTTCATAACTAAAATATGGACGTGTTGTTTTTATAGGAATTTTTGCGTCCTCAAGAAGTTGGTGGCCATGATCAAGGTACTCCGGGTAGTTTAGGTGATGACCATGCTCTGTGCATACACCAACTCATATTTTTACATGTTCCTATCCTTCCGTTAATGTGTTAATGCTCATATATTTAATGTATTATTCTTTAGATGGTGTCCATGTTCCTATGCATACATCACCTCATCCGACCCCATCATCCACACCTATATTGTCGACTGCAATGTCGGCAACACACAACATGCAGGCATCAAGCACTGCACCGATCTGTGTAGTGGGGGGACATCTACCCGGGGATGCAGAGGCCACTAGTGGTGATATTTTAGCAGCATTTCCTGGATCTTCCCGTATTACTAGTACGAGAATGTTGCCGGTCACATTTGTGGTGACCGATGATTTTGTTCCCATAAAGATAGAGAAGGTTCCAGGTACTTTAAAATTATTATTATATATAGTCCAATTATAATTTACTTATTGATCACTCGTTTTGGACTAATGATCCCATGATTTTTTTGCAGACAATGATGTTTTTTATAAAAATCTAAATGATATTACATTGGAGATCTTCAGGCCCACCATATGTACACGGTGGAATGCCCAAAATCAACAATTAAAAGATGAACTAATAAACCGTTTAGTTGTGTTGTTCAAAAATGACACATTCAACAAAACCAAGGTCCTTCAAAAAACTGGCACATATCTAAAGTATGTGAGGGACCAATATAGGACACATTTAGAGAAGAACAAAAAGTACGAGCGTCCCCCCATGATTCCAGAGAGGGAGTGGAAGGACCTAATTTCATATGGAAAGGAGAAAGTTGAAAAGAGAAAAGGACATACACCATCGGGCGAAGGAAGGTATGTGATACTATTAACAAAGTAATTATGTACTAATTACTCTTTATATTTACATAATTTAACATATTTCAAAATTTTCATAAGTTGCCCGACACACCGAAGGCAACTAAGGCAAGACTAGAAAAGCACGGGCAACACAAACTTGGCTCTAGTGGTTATATGAAAGTTGCCGCACAAATTGTAAGTATTAATAAATGAAATATCGCATCGAAATAAAAAATTGCAAACAAATTTTTTTAATCAAACAATAGAAGCAAAATTCATGATATTAAGCAAAAATGTAGGGCTCTGAATTCAATAGAGCACCGACAGAAGATGACATGAAAATTGCCTTCCAGCAAGGCTATGGAGCCATGGCTAAACGCCTAAGTGAATTGAGTGGGCAAACACAAGATTCTGGTGATCTGTCACACAGGTAAATAAGCTAAATAAAAATTATTTAAAATTGAATACTTGAGCAATAATCCATTTGATGTTAATTTCCAACATAAAGTGACTATATTTGTTTTTAATAAGAAAGCAATGATAACAATGCACATGACATTGGAATGCAGCCTGCTAAGGGTGGAACACAACTTGCACATGATGAAGGTCGTGGTGTGCATCCCTGTACTAGAGGTATTCATGTACTATATAATTTTTTTATGTAATTATTAATACAATTAAACATCTTTAATTTAAATTGGTGTAGTAATTAATGTAACCTTTTTTTGTTTTTATTTTAGAGCATTTAGAGCGTGGTGAACAAGTTGAGCATGATCAGGGTAGACAACATCAGGAACGTGATGTGCCCCCATAAGTAAAGGGGACCACTATTATTCCTTTAAACAAATTTAATTGCAATTGGTGTATTGATTAATGTAACCTTTCATGTTTCAACTCCAAAGGATTTAGAGGGTGTTCAACATGTTGAGGATGAGGCTAGAAAAAAATGATCAGGAAGATGATGTGGCCCATCAGGTAAAGAGCACCCCTGTAATGTTCTTTTAATTAATGAAATACTTGTAACAATAATAAAAAATCTTATGAATTTAACCCATTTCTTTGTTATTGTAGCAAACGCCCTTTGCATAGGCGTCCTTGTCGTGAGTATAGGACTAGGCATACATTAAGATCACGAGCAGAGGGCACAACAACTAAAGAGGGGAAAAATGATGAAGAGAGCAATGCTCCACTTATTTTTTACTTAGCTTAAATTTTTTTTTTTTTAAATGATTGTAATCGTATTATTTGTTAATGAATAAATTTTATGTGTTAATGAGTGAAATTATGTGCTAATGAATGATATGTGTTAATGAATGTTATGTGATAATGAATGAATGCTATATTTTATTAGTGAATGAATGTTATATGTTAACGGGGAATTTAGAGTGATGTTAGGGGGGGGGGGGGAGGGGCCAAAAGAGCTTCCACCTTTATGTGGTTGGCCCTGTTAAGTAGAGAATATTAAATTATTCCTGAAACAAAGAGAAGCTCAATAAGGTAACACACTTTTCAATATTTCATTATGCTCCACTATTAATCTTATTGAATAATATGTATTGAATCTTAATTGCAGGGTCCAACAGAGCCAACACAAACAACAACACAAGAAGCTACTTAGTGGAGACCATCATAGGTAAGGTCCTTGATTAATATTTTATTTTTTATATTCATATTTCTAATTACAGAAAATAGATTTTGTTGTTTATATTCATATTCCTGATTACATAGGCAAATATTCATTTAACTTTTTAAAAGGCAGTCACCAAATACACCAAATAGTTGTATAAGTATGAGATCAAAGATTAGCTAAGTCTATTAAGTAACTAAGATCATGAGTCTGAGATCCAACTATTGTGAGGAATTTAGTAAAAGTGGGAGCCATTTTGAAGTGATCCATGACTTTCATTGTGATTAAGGCAAGGAGTTTTGATGCAGAGTCACATCAAAACTCGGTAGAATACCTAATCCCAACACACATACACACTCTCCAAGGGACTTAATCACTCATTTTACCCTTCTCAAATGACTCAACAAGTCATTGGTTGATAATTCTCAATAGGCTATACATACCCTTACAAAGGCAATGCACCAACAATATGACACAGACCCAAACCACCCATACAAAATGCCTTATCCTATGAGACATTATTCAAACATTGGAAGTGATTCTTAAACTTCCTAATATCCTTGTTCTTCAAAAACGCTTCACAATCCTACTAGCCCTAGGTTTTCAGTTTTTGGGCAATAACTCGCAATTCTCCCAAAACACCGAGCAAACAAATGATAGATTAGGATACCCTTTTGGTCCTTCTACAACATATGTCAAACTTAGATAGGATTATTTTGGACCGGTCAGCCTGAACAACACCTGTCCTAATTAGGCAAGAGCCCTAATTAGGATTGTTTTACAAACAACCCCTCTTCAAACTACTCACAAAAACTTCTCTCCACTTGAGACACCCAGGTTTAGTGTCAAAACCACCAATTTCATCAAAATTTTGCGTCTATGATGTTTTGGAACTCATCCAACTTCATCACCTATCTTCAATTGCTTGCCATTCCTCCTAATGCCAAGCACTTCAATGCATTTTTCCTTCTCCAATCATCACGATAACCTCCATCACTCCTACAATGATATAATACACTATTTGGCCCAAAATCCCCTTGATTTTCATGAATTTGGACTCTCATGAATGTTGAGAACCAACCATTGTAAATGAAACCCTCGGTAGGGTTTTCAGAGGCCCAAAAGCACAAACAATACCAAAGATTAATGTAAAATAATGCTTCAAAGCCTTCAAACACTTGTATGTGTTAGATACAAGTGTGATTCAACCTTCCAAGGAGTTTGAGAACATTTTTCAATTAGATTCAACATGAGAAAATGCAAGAAATTTAGACTGAGACACACAATGTATGTAACAAAGATCACCTTCCTTCATTCCACCATCAACAACCTTACATGTTCGGCCTCAAACACTTTTGTACATGTCACAACAATTTCTCCCAATGTCCAAAACTGAATTTTGAACCATTGGACCGTTGGAGACCAACTAATTCAAAATATTGTAAAGTTGACAACAAAAGTTGTCATAACAACATTGACAACTTTTACATATTTTTGGAAATGGCCTTGTAATCGACCAAAACACCATGAAACCATTACATAAGGATAAAATATGTCCATACAAGACCAAAAACAATATTCTTACTCATCTTGTCCATTTAGAACAGGTTTGACCAATGTTGACCCCTAATAGGGCCTATTACAAACCCCATTACATGAGTACATAGTTGAATGAACAAAATGACTTAAAAGCCTTACAAACATGAAAAAATTCAAATGGGCCTTTGAACCTTATTACATCCATGATATGACATGACCACATGGATCAATTATGAGGTGCCCCTGCACTAAGTTTTCTAGGGGTATTAACTAAGTCTATGAAGTAGTTGAGATCAAAATTTATCAGACAAAGATCCAACCATCGTTAGGAATTTAGTAAAAGTGGAAGCCATTTTGAAGAGATCCAAGACTATCATTGTGATTGAGTCAAGGAGTCTAACCCATGAATTGTTGTAAATATATTTTTGTTGTTTATATTCAATTTGCTGATTACATGGGAAGATATTCATTTAACTTTTTAAAGGGGCAGTCACCAAATACACCAAATAGTTGTCTAAGTCTGAGATCAAAAATTAGCTAAGTCTATGAAGTAGCTAAGATCAAAATTCACCTAATCTTTGGGCTTACCAATTTTCCTTTTGGCACACTTATTGGGCTTTACTAATTTCACTATTTCTAATGATACCCTTGGATCAGAGCATAAAATGTTGTTATAGTTTCGTATTAATAACTGATATCACCTTATTGTATATCTCGGTGACTGTGCATTTATGGTCCTTGATGTTCGTTTAAAAGGCAGCTGGATATTATCATGAAAACACTGCATACTTATTTCACCCTTGTTATGCCTGTAGATTATGTCTTTATCAAATAAGATGAAAAGGCCTTTAGTGTTGAATGATGCTTATAGAGTTCATTATCTTATATTATGAAGGTGCTCTATGATTTTTCTTTCCTTTGACTGGTTTTCGAGCTGTGAACTAAAAAAATGAAGTAAACCTATCTTCATCCTTTTGAAAAAACAAAACAATAGTGGGAGTCTTTCTTTGACACTGTTCACCAAATTTGAATGCTCAATATTCCTTTATTATATTTATGTATGTTGCAACAACATCAAATCTCTGCTCTTTTATTTACCCCTGATTGTAATTATTCAATCTAAATCTTATAGGGGTTTCATGAGGAAAATCCTACAATGCATAGCTTTTCCATCGTGTTGTAGTAGTCAAATAGAATACGATAGTATTCCTTCATGTTTTTTTGCTCAGATCTCTCCTATACTCTTGAGGCTGCTTCTTGAATATTTTGTTCATGGATTCTGAACTTTGATGATGAAAACAATTAGAGGCCACTCTTTATAATACCATTGTTGCATACGTTTATTTGAGGAAACCTATGAATATGCCTTCCACTGTTATATCATTGCTTTTTGATCTTGTACATGGTCCCTTTTGTCATATGACCTTTGTGTTTATAGCTTACTTGCACTACGGGATATACTATTTATGACTGCATGTGAATCATGTGCCCTTATTGATGATGTGTTTTGGTAGAAAGACTATATAAGACTGTATATCAAATTCTAGCTTTGGTAATGTTTTTATGACTGTATTATGCTCAGGAAGGTAGTAAAAATCCTTGATATTCTTTAGAGGATTGTCTTGTCCATTAACTGCTCTTATGTTGGTTGTAGATGTACTCCTTTGGACTGTCACAACCGTATCTGCTATCTTTGCCTAGGTACATTACCAATTATGCTATGAGGACTGAAATCACTATACTTGTCTTTGTGAGTCCTCTCTGATCAGATTGGTCCTACAACATACAGGTGAGCTTTCCTTGTTTATTGTTTGGAAATTTTGTTGTTGACATGGCTTTTTCTTCAGTCTATGAAGTAGTTGGGATCAAAATTTATTAGACATAGATCCAACCATCGTTAGGAATTTAGTAAAAGTGGAAGTCATTTTGAAGTGACCTGAGACTTTCATTGTCATTGAGGTAAGGAGTTTAACCCATGAATTGTAGAAAATAGATTTTTGTTGTTTATATTCATATTGCTGATTACGTAGGCAAACATTCATTTTAATTTTTAAAAGGGTAGTCACCAAATACAACAAATAGTTGCCTAAGTCTGAGATCAAAGATAGCTAAGTCTATGAAGTAGCTGGGATCAAAATTTATTAGACAGAGATCCAACCATCGTTAGGAATTTAGTAAAAGTGGAAGCCATTTTGAAGTGATCCAAGACTTTCATTGTCATTGAGACATGAAGTTTAACCCATGAATTGTAGAAAAAATAAATTGTTGTTTATATTGATATTGTTGATTACATAGGCAAATATTCCTTTAACTTTTTAAAAGGCCAGTCACCAAATACACCAAATAGTTGCCTAAGTCTGAGATCAAAGATAGCTAAGTCTATGAAGTAGCTGAGATCCAACCATCGTTAGGAATTTAGTAAAAGTGGAAGCCATTTTGAAGTGATCCAAGACTTTCATTATCATTGAGGTAAGAAGTTATATAGGGGTAGTTCAATATTTGAGAAAGCTTATCAAATCATATTCCATAGTTGCAATTCTTTAGATTCCCTTATGGCAATTGGCGTGTCCATGTTATATGGGGGTATAATGGACATTTTTTTATAAATATTGCTCGTTTGTCAGAATTCCGACGGAAATGCATAACATAGGCCTCGACGAGAGTGTTGTACTTGCGATGAAATTTCATCGCGGGTACAACATTCTTGTCAGAGCTTACTTATATTTGTCATTGGAATTCTGATGTTATCCCCATCATTTTCTGATGGGAATGTTGTACTTGGGATGACAAATTTCATCGCAGGTACAACATTCCCATCAGAGCATACTGCCATTTGTCGTCGGACTTCCGATGAAAACCCCAACATGTATTGATGACAATAGTGTGCATGGTTCTTTGGAGGTTTGATGACTTCATCGAAATTCTGACGAATTACACCGCCACAGTATGTATCAATTTTCGACGAACATAGCATCGAAATATCGATGAAAAGTTGTTCGTCAAATATTCTGATGAAATTTGAGCGACACAAATCTTTTCGTCGTTTCATCGGATCTACGACATTAATATGTCAAAATTCCGACAATAGTTCATTGGAAAATGACCCCAAATGTGTTAGTGATAAACAATCAGCCCAAAACCACATCTTCCAAAATAAATTACTCAATGTAGATCACCAAAAGGCATATTTAGACCCAAATACAACTCATCACATCCTCCAAAGCTAGTGTAGGCCCCCAAATGAATAGTGCAAGTAAGAGAATAACCCCAATCATCTAGAAGACCACAAATCACCCTGAAAACCTACTCACCCCAATATGAAGCATGAAAAAGATCAATTATTATCATGCAAATCACATAGAGAGATTCCCTGAACATCCAAAAACTTTTCCATGTACTTCATTTATAGTGTCAAACCAAAACAAGCTATCAAAATCAAACAGATGCAAAATTCTTCTACTCAAATATCCATAAAATACCATCACAAGATAAATCAATGTCCAACCAGCTTGTGGAACACTTCATCACCTAAAATATGAACTAAGACACTGCACAAACAATATAAGCATGTCCACCAAACCATAGGAGCATAAACAATAATGTAGAGAAATGTAGAGCATTTTCTAGACTAGTCTTGACAACCAACCAAACTGGCACCATACTGTATTGACTTGAAGCCATAGGTGACAACACTAGGGACCTTAAAAGATAGGAGTAAAACATCCACAACACTTACAAGCTAATCTCCAAAACACAATACCACATAATCAAACACAGAGTAATGCAGAGCATTCTCCCAGGCAGTCTTTAAAACATTTTCTTATGTTTTCACACTTCATCAACTTGCAATGACCAAAACAACCTCATAGCACCATTTTCTCCCTCAAGAGGAACAAGAGAGATAGAAAAATATCTTTTTCCATGCACAATACATCAACACCATATCTACTTCACCACCATGCTTCCAATCCTCAACTTAATGTGTCTAATCCTCGTCTTAATATGATATCATCATGATAACATCTCTACAATCACCATTACTCTCCATCACCATCATAGCACATCATTAGAAATATCATACTAAGTATATACATCAATACCGATAAGGTGGGCATCCATCCATGAACATCAAAGACAAGATACATATGATAGATCAACCATCAATCATTTGCATTCTCAACTACCAACACTATTTTCTTAGCCCTCATCTACATTTTACAAATAATGAAGTACACTTTAACTACATAAGAGACAACAATGACAACAAAATATATTAATGATAACAATATCCACAACACCGAGGGTTGATATCAATGACAACACCATAGTACACCACATTTTTCGACAATCTTCCCCTTTGTCATTGATGGAAACACTGCTATAAAAATCATTTGTAGTCTCTCCTATACATCTAAACTCTCTCCCCCTTTTACATCAAGGATAAAGGGCGAAGGTCTTCATCATTTGTCAATGCTCTTTTCCATACCGTCTCCCCTTGTCAGCAACAACCAACCAACTACCTACTCCCCCTGAGGAGTAGCCCACATCAATCCAAGAGAAAATGGTATAGCTTGAGTTTCTCCCCTTGGATAGATGCACCATTAATAGCCCCTAGCTTCTCTCTCAGATACCCAAATGTATCTTTTTAAAGAGCCTTTGTCAAATATCTGCAATCTGATGCTTTGTAGGAACATAATCTAATGTGATTTCTTGTTGTGCAACATTCTCTCCCAAAAAGTGACATATGGTAGAAATATGCTTAGTCCTTGAATGCATCACTAGATTCTTTTAAATGTTTATAGTACTTGCATTATCACACATGACAGAAATAGGCTCATAATGCACCACCTTGGAATTTTTCAGTGCCTACTTCATCCATGACACTTGTGTGCAACAATATACTCAACTTCTGCTATAGATAAAGACATTGAATCTTGATTTTTACTAAACTAGGAAACCAATCTATTTCCCAAGAGAAATGAATTTCCAGTTGTACTTCTTCTATAATCTACACAACTAGCCCAATCAACATCAGTATAAGCATTCAAAGAGAAGTCATCATCCTTCTTATACCACAAACCATAGTACAAAGTGCCCTTCAAATATCTAAAAATGATTTTGAAAACCTTCTCATGAGATTGCTTAGGATTAGCTTGATATCTTGCAACCAAACATATTGCATGCATAATATCAAGTTTAGAAGCAGTCAAATGTAGCAGTCCTCCAATCATAGACCTATAAAGAGTCTGATCAACTTGAGGTGACTCATCATCCTTTCTCAAATGATAAGTAGTAGCCATGAGAGTATTCATTAGTATCCTCCATACCAAACCTTTTCAACATCTCTTTAACATAGCCTAAGAAATAAAGATACCATGATCTAGTTGAGCAATTTAAAGTCCAAGGAAGAAAGAAAATTCACCAGTCATAGACATCTCAAATTCTTTCTGCATATCTTCTACAAATATCTCTTATACCATTATCTCCACTAAAGATAATGTCATAAACATATACAACTACTATCAAGAAGTTGTCTTCCTTGACCCTAATGTAAAAATTGCTATCAAAAATACCTTTCTTAAACCCTTGCTAAAGTAGTACTTATCCAACCTTGTATCCCAAGCCCTAGGGGATTGCTTGGGACCATACAAAGCCTTTTTTAGTCTATACACCATGTCTAGATCCTCTAATAACTGAAATCCATTAGACTGATCTATGTAGACTTCTTCCACTGAATAACCATTCAAGAAGGTTGATTTGACATCCATCTTATATACCCTGAAATTCTTATGAGTTGCAAAAGCAAGAAACACTATTATTTCCTCCACCATAGCCACTAGAGAAAAAGTCTCCTCAAAATCTATCCCTTCCACTTGTGAGTACATCCTTTGCACACTAGTCTAGCTTTGTTCCTTGTCACTTCCCCTTCTTCATTTAGCTTGTTCCAAAACACCCACTTTATTCTTATGACATTCTTATATGATGGTCTAGGGACTAATTCCCATGTATAAGTCTTCTCATTCTAATTTTGCTATTCTTCCATTACTTGCAACCATCCTTCATTATTGCTAGTATCAACAAGGGTCTTGGGATCTACGTTTGATAGGAAACAAAGGTTCACTTGCTCACCTTCTTTTGCAAGTATTCTTCTAGTCTGCATACCTTCATTCTTGTCCCCAATTATTTTCATACAACCTAATTTTGTCACCTCTTTTGGAGGAGTGGGAGGAGTACAACCATATCTGATTGAATTCAAAAACTCCAAACCCTGAAGAGGTCAAGTGAGCTTCTATTTTTACTTTCCAAAACTTTAGTTTGTACCATCAAACTTAGGCACTTTGTAGGATCAATATTGTGCCATCTTGGGCCTTCCACAATTAGTTTATTTTCTTTATAGAAACTTAACTCTGATACCAATTGTTGAACACACCCCCAAGACCAAGAGGGGGGTGCATCAGTCTTGAACAAAACTTATACTTTTAACCACAACTTAAAAATTCAATATCCTTAAACATATCATCAACTAGGAGATAGAGAGGACCTAGAAACAAATTATTACATCTTTACAAGTAGCCCCAATCATCACACATATTGGAGCACATCCTCCCAAGTCAACAATAGGGTAACTTATAGATGAAATGTGTAGCACATAACCAGTTGGCCCAAAACACACATCTTCCAAAAGAAATTATTCAATACAGATCACCACAAGGCATAGTCAGAACCACAATTGTAATGTCAAAAATCTTATCCCTTGCGATTAATGCGGCAAATGGCCCCTTCCTCCATGTCAGCTCTGGTCAAAGTATTACCAACTCCGCCAACTTGTCACCATCAGGGACACATGCGCGACACAGAGACATCCGCGTGGCACGCTAGCATCCCGCGAATCTGATAGCCCACATGTGGTCATTTGAGCATTATGCCTACTCCCGAAAGAAATTGTAACACCTCTGTATGCACCCACCGTTGTCCAGTTTCCTTCCAGGGCCTTTATCTATCAATTTCGAAGGCATTTTGAAGGATTCTCTTGGAAAGTTGATAATATTTTGCAGGTTGAAGCTCTTGGAGGTTATTTTTGGATAGCATTCTACAAGCATCACCATTGTTGCAGCATCTCAAGCACTCTACGCAAAAAATTCCAACAATCGTTCACGGAAGGGGACTTTCCTTAATCTCTCCCTCTTTCATTTTCCAATATCTTTTACCAATCTTTTGTTGCATCTTTTCAATTATCTTTATCACTTTATTATTCACATGGCTTCTTGGGTTGTCCATGGAGGTGGAAACACCAAAACGGGGGTTGGACTTAGGCAGGCTCCAAAACACAACCCCTAACATTTTCTCTCTTGCTTGTGTGTAGGTACATTATCATGAGGATAGATTATCTTGCGAGAAGCTTCATAGCGTGGCTACTTTATAAATTTTCCCTACTTTCTTCTTATTTTCCTTATTCTATTTTGTAATCCACACTTTTTATTCATTTTGATATTATTTAGTTGTTTTGCAGGTTCTGTCAGTTAGTCCAGAGCTTTCTGCTCGGACTCTGCACTCCGTCCATATAGGACGACAATGCGCCACGCTAGTGTCCCAGCTTTGCACGATTGTCCCAAAGATAGAGGCTTTGCAGAGTCGTCCAAAGACGTCTCTTAGGTGTCTAGTGTCCTAGCATAACTCTATTATCCCCTGATTCATCTTAGCGCCAGTTTGAGGAGGTATCAGAGGGATAGTTTGTTCTCAAGGATCCATCATCCTTGAGGTAGCGAATTTCCTCTGTTACAACAACTCATCACATCCTCCAAAGCTAACATAAATCCCCAAATGCATAGGGCACACAAGAGAATATGCTTAGTCAGCCAGAAGATCACAAATCATCTCGAAAACCAACTCTAGACAATATGTGACACGAAAAAGATCAATCATTATCATGTGGACCACACAGAGACATTCCTTGAACATCCAACAACATTTCCATGTACTTCATTTATATTGTCAAACCAAAACAAGTTAGCACAACCAAACAGATACAAATTTTTTGATACTTGGATGCCCACACAACATAGTCACAAAATAAATCAATGTCAAACCAACTTGCATAACACTTCATCACCTAAAATAGAAACTGAGACATCGCTTGAACAATACAAGAATGTCCACCAAGCCGCAAGAGTATAAACAATAATGCAGAGAAATGCAAAGCATTTTCCAAATTAGTCCTAACAACCAGCCAAATTGCCACCATATTATATTCATTGAAAACCATCTATGCTAACACCAAAGACCTGAAAAGATAGGAGTGCATCATCCACAACACATACAAGTTAAACTCCAAACTACAAGATCACATCATCAAACATAGAGGAATGCAAAGCATTCTCCTAGATAGTCTTCACAACATCTTCCTACATTTTCACACTTCATCAACTTGCAATGACCAGAAACAACCTTGTAGAACAATTTTCTCGCTCAGGGGAAACAAGAGAGATAGAAAAATATCTTTTGACATGCACAAGACATCAAGACCATATCTACTTCATCACTTTGCTTCTAATCCTCATCTTAATTATAGGAAAATAAACAAATTAAATATCAAAGATTGTGAAGATCAATCTCTATCCAGTAAACTAATCAGAGGATGAGATTGAAGGCTTGGATAGAAACAACATAAAAATATGATACCCACATGCAAATTTGAAAATTAAGTTGCCTTAATTGTGGAAAACCCAAGATTATATCCTTCTTCTTTATGATGTCAAAAAATATCTTGTTAACCATGCTTAATAAACCTATTTTATGTGAACTTATAACAACAACAAATAATGATTAACATTAGAATAAGTTAGCAAAAATAAGGCATAAATCAATAACATAACATCCACATATAACACAAGATTTGTAATGGTTAAATCACAATTTATATACGTGTAGTGGTTAGGTTTGTATATTTACGTCATTCTCTTTTTAGTTTTATGATTATTTTAAGTAAATGATTTGATATTTTATATATCTACAAATGACACAATTTTGTATAATATTGGGTTCATTCCTTTAGCCTTCACATATTCCTCTATACATACATTATTTTGCATTTTATCTATTTATACACATCTCTCTATATAGACCATATTTATTACATCCTCCATGATTAGACATTCAATCCTTACATAGAATTTACCATTTCATCATCTTGGGTCATTTCTATGGGTACAAGATTTATCTTGCATCTACAAATCTAGCCCTAAATGTCTAAAATTCAAATTCAAAATTTGACTTACTTTTTCCCATTCCACTAGCTCTTATGCGTTGTTTGAATCAATATTTGTGTGATTAATTGTCATGTACTTGGATTTAAAGACATCTAATTATATTCTTTACTTAATTCAACTCTTACATTTGATCCTCTCACATTCATCAATCATGTCAGAAGAATGCTTTGGTTGCAATAAATTGAATTAATATCTACATATTCATTACAGGGCATTTCTTATGTTGGTATTCTACACTCACATGAGAATGGTTGATGTTGTCATTGATGACAACCAACCGGTAATAGGATTCTATAGGTTCACCGACAACACATACATCATCTACCGGCACTGGCAGGCACAACAAGTTCATTCATCGGCATCTAGTTTACACCGACAATAAAGCATACCGACACTCAGGCCGACATGAGACAAAGTTTTGTTTATATGAATTGTATTGTAATGTAATTAATTATCTGTAAGCCAACATGTTGTATTGTAAAGACTCATATATGTATGAGATCTTATAGGTCATTTTGATATGAGAAAATATACAGAATAGAAGAGAGGCGATTATGCAATAGATCATAGAAGATAGGTTATGTGAGCGAATATCATTCGACAAGGTTTTTGGTTAAGGTTTCTGATTAAGCTTAAACCGGTACTGAATCAAGCATTGCATATGCTATATTGAGCAATACATTGTCTTGGATTTGATTATCCATTTTTTAGTCAGTGAGACTCTTTCATTGAGCAGTGAGCTCTAGGCTATTGACCTTCCTACATGTGCAGGCCCCTATTGTAAGTAATATTTATTCATATTGGCCAGTGAGTAGATATTGTGGGTCACAAATCCCACTGAGGTTTTTCCCTTACCGGGTTTCCTCGCCAAAATATCTTGTGTTATGGTGTGCATTTATGCTATCTCTGTTATTTCTCTTTGCTGCATTATTACTTGTTTACCGATACATTAATTTGGGTCGCAAAGTTATAAATAAGTTCAAATATTCCATCAACCGGTAAGACACTGATTAACCCCCCCCCCTCTTAGTGTCTTTGGGACTGTCATTGCATCTAACATCTTATTCTCTTCAATCCTTTGATTGTAAAACTTATATTTTGGGGGTTTGACCTAAGAGAACATGTCCCTTAGTGATCCTAACAACCCTATAAAATATTCATAAATATTGTTAAGCCATATAGTAAAACAAATAGAGATAGATTCAATGATTCAAAGAGAAAAAGTGTAAAACTAATAAGATTAGATTCACACAATAAATAATAAATTTATAGAAGTAGAAGTGATCTAGAGGTGCATACTTGACCAAGGTTATAATACAGGTTTAGTACAAAATCCAAAGCAATACATTAATAAAGAGGTCATGTTCTCAAATTTAAGGTATGCAATTTCTAAAGTATTCATCAACTATTTGAAGCTAGAGCTAAGTACACCTTATCCACTTTACATTGAATTTCTTAGATTAACATCTAATTAGAATCACATTTTTTCACAAGTCCTTTAATTATTTTACTAAGTTAATTTATACTTATATATGTATTCTATTAAATTGGTCTAGATTAGACCTAATGAAAGTTTTTTAAGTTACAATATAAGTACAAAACTAATTTGTTTTAGATTTAACATATTCCTCTAATAGAAAGATTGTAATTTAATTGAGTTTAATTAATAAGAATAATGTATATTCCTTAAGTATATATGTTGCATCATTAAAAAATTTACCTACGCATTGCAGTGTATAGAGGGGCTACCTTCAATTTGAAAAAAAATAAAATTATACCTTTCAAAAAAATTCAAATTTGTAAAAATAATTACCGGCCCATTGTAGTGTATAGAGGGGCTACCTCCAATTTGGATTAAAAAAAATTATACCTTTCAAAAAAATTGAAATCTGTAAAAATAATAATCAAATTCAACCTTTACCCTCGCATTGAGTGTATAAAGGAGCTACTTCCAATTTGAAAATGATAAAATTATATCTTTCAAAAAAATTCAAATCTATAAAAATAATTAACCAAATTTCAGAAAAATTCAAATCTATAAAAATAATTAACCAAATTCAACCTTTATATGTATATTGATGGACTATCTCCAGTTTAAAAAAAATAAAATTATAATTAATCAAATTCAACCTTTAAATAACTTTATAGATCTTAATGATAGATCAACATGATGAACACAATTTAGTCCATAAACAACCAACTATATATACTTTTAAATCTTTTTTATCTTCAAGATAACCTTTTATTTTTCTATCACAAAGTTTATGTTTAAACTTTCACTTCTACAATAAAAATTCCGAGAAAACTAGTAACTAAACAAGAACAATCTGTCGGACATTACAAAGAAATTCAATCTGCTCGAGTCATAAATCGCTTTGGTACTTATTAGGAAGTTCAGATGTTACAGACAAGTTACAGCCTGCATCTCTCAGCCCACCGGCGGTCATTGCGGAGTAGAATGAAGAAATAATGATGTGGTAGATTGAATTGCTTGTTAAACCGCAGAAATTTCTTCTTCATGAAAAATTGCTGAAGAATGTAACAAAATACTGCTTGAACGTGTGAATGCAAAGAGAGTCGAGCTTTTGGTCTGCTAAGTGTCGGAGATCTGCAAAGTCTTGAGTAAATATTTTAATTGGTAATGACGCTGGTTTTACGGGGGTTTGACGGCTAAGCTATGTTCTGACGTGGCGGTTTACTTTTTACGCCCAAAAACCGATGATTGAGAAATTAACAGGAAAATGTTTGTAGGAAATTTCACAGCTGGAAAATGAAGAGAAAAGGCAGGTGACATGTTAACTTACTTGGATCCGTTACCGTCAATACACGACGATTTTGGTTGTACATGATGTGATTTTTCTTGTTTGCTGCCGGCTGTGCATTTATTGTCGTTTGAAGCTCATTAATCTATTGGATTGGAGTGAGAAAATTAGAGTTGAATTGTATTTAAAAAGTACATTTGTGTGAAGTGACCTGAAGGAAATTTTTTGGATAAGCTGGAGAATGAAAATTTGAGTGCTAGGTACCTATAATACTACCGTATACGCCAGATTTGTGGGGTTAAAAGAAGCTTCGGGCAGGGTTCTCGGTAAATACAGGCTGTCCAGACAAAAATTGTGCTGGAAAACTTTTTTAAAGTGTTGTAATCCAATCTTAAAAGTAACGCATTCTGCTAAATTCGGAGGGTCGACATTTTTCTGCTTTACAAGTATGCCGCGAAATTATTTTATTTGAATGCTGGGAATAATGGAAATCCTCGCGAAAGCTTCGGATTATATTATTACTGTCATAATTATTCTTGTTTAGGAAGCATATTTTTGGATCTGTAAGATCTACCTGTCATTTGCCTTGGATGCTTCAGTCAGACTGGTTCTTACGGCATGAATTAAAGCTGAGGCGTATGGCGTTTGCAATTGAGGTTAATCCGGCCGTTAGTTCTTCTGGAAGTGAGTGTTTTTAATGAATGGTAGAGAAGTGGTTGAGAGAGGGCTAATTATTGAGCAAAATGGAGGCACAGGACGGCAGATCAGGAGCGGCTTTTGAGACGGTCAAGATTGCGGAAGATCGGCCTGCTACAGATCAGCATGGGGATCAATCTGGAGTGGATATGGTGGCTGCACTTAACCGTGATATTGCTGTTTCGTCTCCCGTCACGAGACAGAAAGTTGCCGTAGCCAAACAGTTTATTGAGAACCATTACAAGAATCATCTCAAGAACCTGCAGGATCGCAGAGAAAGGTGTGTTAATTCTCTATTTTATGCTTGTCTGTCTAAATTTGTTATATCAATGAATTCTATTGTGGAGCTTTGACCCTTCAATTAATTTGCAATTCTATGAGGTTTTATTCTTTCTCATGTGGCTGTAACGAGGATTTTTTAAACCATTAGAAGCAATTTTGATACATACAATTTTCTCCAGGGGAAAGGCATTTTTAATTCCCGTGTTTCCTGAAAGCGTAAGATCTGTCATTGAGATGCCCCCATTTATTGATTTAGTCCAGTATATCTGCTAGGTCTTTCTATTAAAATAAAAGCAATGTGTATGTTATCTAATAAATTGTCTTTTTGGGATCACATTGGATCTCGAGATCTCACAGGGAGTGTCTGTGGAGGGTTAGGCCACAAAAACTCCTTAAACAAGGTCCAACGAACACAACCATCTTGAACTTTTGCAGTATAGTGGTAGTGTAATCGTCAATTCAGTTGGCATTAATGTAATATAGCGAGCCCACTTTGTTATCTAAGCATAGACATCTGGTCTCATTAATGTCTTTGATACATATCTTAGAACAGGCCTGTTTTGAATTTCTGCTGCTTGGTCACATGCTAACTGGCTATAAGTTTGGTTTTTAATTTGAGCTCTTGAGGCTCAAAGATCAAATGCTCGTCCTGGTATATTTAAGAGTTCCAGTCTGATAAGCTTAACTGGTGAAGCTATGAATGATATGCACTTTTAAACGCAACAAGAACTTGCCCTTGTTCAGCAGGGGAATTGGGTCCAGGTCTTCAGTGTAATAGTGATCATTCATTACTGCTCAGTCACACTCAAATCCAATTTTTTCATTCAGAGTTTGCAGACTCAAACTCCAAGAGTACATTGCAAGTATAAAATTTTTGACTCCTCAATATTGACAAAAATTTGATAGCATAAAAGTATTAAAAATTAAAATTTCTTATAAACCATATATTTAAATTTTTTTTTATATATAAAATGTATTAAATTATAAATTGACATTTAAGAAAATGCATGGTTTTATAACAGAAACAAATATGTTTTAACTAACATTTATGGCATCTATGTTTTTATCTTATTTTTCCCGTGTCTGTAAAAACTCGTGAATTAAACTTGTAAGTACAAAATAAAATATTCCACAATCAGAATGTTTACAAAATATATTAAATTAAAAATTGACATCCAACAAAATGCATGGTTTTATAACAAAAACAAATATATTTTAACTAACTTTATCGTGTCTATGTTTTTACCTTATTTTCCCATATCTATAAAGACTCATGAATTAAACTTGTAAAAACATACTAAACAAAATACACCACAACTTTAGTAAACAAAATACACAACTTGGAGAATACTCGGAGAGTTTGCAATCTTTCACTCACTTCCCTGATAAGAGGGTTTTCCCATCCAACTAACAAAATGCTGATGGCAGGAAAATATAAATAGCTTTATAGGCCAACAAAACTGCAATTTATTTTCTCAAAAATGAGACAATAAACAAAGAATTGACTGAGAGCAACAAGCCTAAATCCAAGCCACCGTGCCTTCTTTTTGCAAGTTGAATCTTTTATTTTTTAATTTGAGCTGTTGAGGGACAAAGATCAAATGCTCGTCCTGGTGTATTTAGAAGTTCCAGTCTGATGAGCTTAACTGATGAAGCTATGAATGTTATGCACTCTTAACCGCAACAAGAGCTTGCCCTTGTCCAGCAGGGGAATTGGGTCCAGGTCTTCAGCGTAATAGTGATCATTCATTACTGTTCAGTCACACCCAAACCCAATGGTTCATTATAGTTTCCAGACTTGGACTTGACAGTATTTGGTAAGTTCAATTTTTTTGACTCTAAATATTGACAAAGATTTTAAAATCATTGCATTAAAAAAAATAAAAAATGTTTTAAGTTTTAAGTAACATATTAAGGCAAGTAAGTAAATATTGATAAAGATTTGGTAATTTAGAAAGTACTAAAAATTAAAATCATAATTTCATAGAAAAAGAATAAAAAATGTTTTAACTAACATGTTAAAGCTCACGAATTAAACTTGTAAAAACTCACACTACAAAAAAAAAAAGACTCAACAACTTGAAAAATACTTACAGAGTTTGCAATGTCACTTCGCTGATAAGAAGGTTTTCTCATCCAACCTACACCACAAAAAAAAAGTACTCAACTACTTGAAAAATACTTACAGAGTTTGCAATGTAACTTTCAGTCACTTCGCTGATAAGAGGGTTTTCTCATCCAACTAAGCAAAATGCTGATGGCAGAAGAATATCAATAGCTTTTTATAGGTCAACAAAACTGCAATTTATTTTTTCAAAAATGAGACTATAAGCAAAGAATTGACAGGACAAAATCCAAGCCACTGTGCCTTCTTTTTGCAAGCTGGATCTGCTATTTTTTAATTTGAGCTTTTGAGGCTCAAAGATCAAATGCTCGTCCTGGTATATTTAGAAGTTCCAGTCTGATGAGCTTAACTAATGAAGCTATGAATGACATGCACTTTTAACCGCAACAAGAACTTGCCCTTGTCCAGCAGGGGAATTGGGTCATAGTTTGCAGACTTGGACTCATTCTGCGAAGTCCAAAATTTTTGACTCGTAAATATTGATAAAGATTCGGCAATTTAGAAAATACTAAAAAATTAAAATTTCTTAAAAAAGCATGTATTAAATTAAAAATTGATATTTCCAAGAGAAAATACATGAATTTATAGCGAAAAAAATCTTTCAACTAACATTTTATTGTATTTATATTTTAAGCTATGTTACTCCAAGGTTGCATGGGTCCGGGGGTACTTGGAGACTTTGGAGACTGGTGCTGGTACTGGTACGGCTATTTTTTCAAAATAGGAGACATGGGTATTTGGAGACGCCAATTTCTTTTAAATTTAATTTAATAATTTATAGCAATTCTGAAAATATAATGACATTGAACATTAAATATAATAAGATTTAATATAATATAATAATGACTGTTGCAACATTTTAAGAAATTCTTGTGATTATTTTGTTGGGCTGGTACTGCTATTTTTTCAAAATAGGAGACATGGGTATTTGGAGACTCCAATTTCTTTTAAATTTAATTTAATAATTTATAGAAATTCTGAAAATATAATGACATTGAACATTAAATATAATAAGATTTAATATAATATAATAATGGCTGTTGCAACATTTTAAGAAATTCTTGTGATTATTTTGTTGGGCTGGGTACGAGTACCCATGCAACCTTGGTTACCCCAAGTTTCCAGGATGGGTACAGTAGGGGACCGGGGGTAAGAGAAGGTGATTTTTTTTGTCAATTTTGGGGATGGCTAAGGGACGGCTATATAAAAATAGGGAAAATTAAAAAATATAGCAAAATTTAAAATATTTATATGAAAACATAGATAAAACATGCACATATACATTATAGAACCAGAGACCTGTCCCTGGATAATGTAGATTTTAAGCTGTATTTTTTTTAATGTCTACAAATACTTACGAATTAAATTTGTAAAAATTCTGACAGCAAAAAAAACAAAATTCCAAAACTTAAAGAATACTCACAGAGTTTAAAATCTAACTTTCACTCACTTCTTATTAAGAAGGTTTTCCCCTTCCAACTAAGCAAAATGCTGATGGCAGAAAAATATCAATAGCTTTATTTAAGTAGACAATATACACATAACCTATAGGTCAACAAACTGCAATTTATTTTTCCAAAAGTGAGACGATAAACAAAGAACTGACTGAGAGCTTCAAGCCTAAATCCAAGCCACCATGCCTTATTTTTGCAAGTTAGATCTTCTATTTTAAATTTTGTTCAGAAATTCCCCTGCTTTTGTTAAATTTTCCTCTTCAACAAATGTGTGCCCAGATTTAACTATGGATATGTCACCCGGATATCAAACACAATGGATTTAAGGAGACCACTCTATATTTTAGTTCTTCACCTAACCCAATAAAGACACACTAATAGGATAATCTTCAAAATAGATATTTGAAAAATATATTTTATTAAATTATTATTAGTGACATAAATTTTGATGAGAAAATGATTGTTATTTTAATTTTTGATTATTAATAATTAATATATATGTAAATATATTATTTATTATATTTATTTTATTTTTCATATATAATCTTTTATACAAACACTATAGACGGAGCACTCTCTGATCCAAGGCTATGCTATCTTCACATTCACAAAACCTCACTCTTCTTTGTCACAGTTTTCATATATTTGTGGCTTTCTTAAGGCTGATTTCCATACAACTTCTTAGCTTATTTTGATTAGTAGTTGTTGTTCAACTATTTAAGAATTATTTGTCCAGCTGGTGGCCCCAGAATGCTTAGTTTTTTTTTGTATATTTTTAAGCATTCATACTAGAACAATTTGTGCACTTGAAATTTGAATTTTTTTTTGAAAGCAAATGTTAAAAAAAGGAAAGAAATTTGTGAAACTAGATGAATTTTTTAGCAAAATGTATTTACTGCTTATTTTCAGCCCTTAATTTTTTCCACAACTTTTTAATTCCTAAACAATAACTGCTCCTATTAAAATAAAAAAAGATTCTAAATTATCTTCTTTTAATAATATTTTTTTACATAAAGAACATTTCAGCTGTAATCTAAACAGAAAATACACTAAACAACCGCATGAATATTGCTTGAGAACTTCCATAGTTGTCTAATTTACAGGCACGTATACAGAGTTAGGTTCATTCTCAAAACCAAGGTATATTTTTGAAAGTATATAGACATGCCAAAGCATATGAGGGAAATATGGGGGTTAAAGTTTGGTGGTCATAATCATTATCTTCCACAATTGCCTTGTGATAGCACATGATTAATATGCTACTGCGAGCAGCTGAGATTTTGAAAGGAGCAAAGAGTTGACTATGCGAATTTGCTTGTAAACAGAAATGCTAATTAATCTGTATGAAATCTTTAAGCATATGTAAAGGTAGATTTTGGTGAAGTGAGCGAATTTGTAAAGGAGAATGAAATCTGATTCAAAATGAAGATATGTATTCATCACATTATTGTTTTTGTTTTGGAGGTCATATTTAAGGAGATTAGTGTCTTTTTCTGAGTTGGTGTTCTGTTGTGGAGATTGGTGTCTTCAGTTGGTTGGTGCCTACAAATCATCCAAAGAGGATTGTTGTTTCCTATAGGTTGGTGCTTACGAAGATTCTAATAAGTTTTTAATACAAGTAATACTTTGTCGTGGTTTTCTTCTTCAAGAGTTTCCACGTAAATTGTCTGTTCATCTTGTGTTCCTAATTGCTTGATCTTGCATACGTGTTGTTGTTGTGGATGATTAAGTTTTGAAGTATTGCAATTGCGATTAATTAAGTTTTGAAAAGTAAAAGTTTTTTGTTATACTAATTCACACTCTGAGTATAACTGAGTGCTCTTTCTTCAGATAGGTCTATAGTTCCTTATTGACACCTATTCAAACTTTGATGACATGCAAACAACGTGAGCATTATTCAATTATGAGTTTTTCTCTATTGCTTATCAAGTAGGTTGGTAAAAAATGACATTGAGCATTTTTAAAGAAGCCAAGAAAGACTATAATTCCAATAAAGGGACTTGAAGATTTCCAAGTAGAGTGGTAATCAACAAGCTTGAGCCATAATAAAGTAGAAATGAGAGGCTCTAGATTGATCATTGTGAATAAGATAAAGAAGTTGAGAGGCTTTTTCAAGAGGCACAAACCTCACTTAGGGACACTTTAGTTATGTTTTTCTTCGGTAGCACATTTACCAATACAATCTACAATCGAGTTCCATTCTTGAGGGATGTAAACAAGGATATAACTTCAAACTTAGGAGTAAGATGAAGATTATGCTTGGCTAAAGTCACTAGTTGCTAGGAGGATAGATGGGTTTTTGTTCTATTCAAAAGAGAGTGTGATTAAGGAGTACATTTCATAAATGATCTTTTTCTAGCCCATCTCACAAGCTTTTTCAAGAGCCAAAATGATAACACGAGCTTCCATCTAGTTGTTAGTGTTGATCCCCATAGTAGAGAAGAAAAAATGAATAGATTATCTTCAACATGACCAAATCACTTCAAGCTCAACAACTGAATTGCCATGAGAAGAACCATTGGTATTTATTTCAATCAAACATGAAGGGGAGGAGAGACCATTTACCAGACGTATTCACCTTTCTAGAAGCTTGCAAGCTAAGGTGAGAGTGACAAGAGGTAACAACAACATAATGTAGCTGAACGCTTTTTGAAATTTGTTGATCACAGGATGATAGAGCCCCATCCATAAAACACTTAGAAACAATGATCTCTTGTATATAATCCATAATATAATGCTAGTTTTGTAAAGTGAGACTTTGGTGACCTTGGAAAATTTGACAGTTTTCATCTGAATTAGATATTAGAAAATACAAATAGGATCAAGCAACGAGACAACATTGAGAATGGTAGTTATGGATGTTGACTGATCCATTTTTGCCTAGAATTCATACAAGCAAGTAGCATGAATGACATGCCAATTGTATATTTGCCACTATTACCCCCAAATACCTAAAATAAAGGGGCATTAGAAGAACATTTGACTAATAAATTCTTCTTTAGTACTACACAAAGCACTTTTGAAGGGGCCAAAAATCTTTTCTTTTTAATACTATCTTAGGTGAGACATTTGTTTTGACAAAGTAGCCATGTGAAGAATTTGTATTTAGGCTAGTTGAATTTGTTTTTGATTTTGTTCTACCAAGGGAAATTTCTATTTTCGCCATTATTCAAATGAAGGGATTTGTAGCTAAGAGTTATTATATAAATTCCTTTAGAATCACGATCCCCCATGAGAACATTTGCTTTCTCTAAAGAGCAACATGGTCACACTACTTAGAATGGAAGATAGGGTGATATGAGCTTCAAAAGTCCCCCATTGAGGACATTTGTTGGGATACTTTGAATGATAGATTGGGATCTCCCCATCTCAAGAGTGCTCTTAAGTTAGAAACCTTAGACCATCTTGTAATGATAAATACATGGTTCAAAGATCGTAGAGTAGGAAAGGAAGAGAGGAGCAAGGGTGGAAATCCCAAGCATCATTCTAGAAGAGAACTCTTTGACCATTTTTATAATTCAAAAGAGATCAACCTTAATAATTGAAGCTCCATTCTTAATAGTACTCCATACCATTGAGGCCCTTCCTACTATATCCATTCTTAGAATCAACAACTTCACCTAGATATTTGAAACTAAGAATTCTAAGCCAAGGCTAGTTTGGATGTGTACACCATCACTAATAAATCTTAGTGGCCAAGGCTTTGCTACACCATCACCTATAAACCTTAGTGGCCAAGGCTTTGCTATTGAGAATGATTTTCCTAAGGCACAAGCCACAATTTTTGCTTAGGCCTACACACTTTATCCCAACTAATTAGACTCAAC
Source organism: Cryptomeria japonica (assembly GCF_030272615.1). Lineage (NCBI taxonomy): Eukaryota > Viridiplantae > Streptophyta > Pinopsida > Cupressales > Cupressaceae > Cryptomeria > Cryptomeria japonica. The sequence continues at coordinate 150,149,245 of NC_081412.1, forward strand.
TTTTGAGAATTCAAATTGTCCACTCATAATAATTTCTTGGAGAGAGCATTACAGTCATTAATGATGCTTTTGGAGATAGATGAAACAAGTAATCTTTAGATAGGCAGAGTTTGTACAACAAACTTTAGTAGAGTCAATCGATTGGCAAAAGACATCCGTTAGAATGTCCAATTACCAACTTTAATTCTAAATCCTTTAACGATTTTCTTCCATTATCTCTTTTGGGATTAACATCAGATAAAGGGGATGCCAAGATAATTGAATGGAAGTTGCCCTATTTTAAAATGAAGAATTTAAGAGCTATTCTTTGTTGGATGTTCAAGGGGGTATTAAAGAAGAAGATAGCTTTCTTGAGACTAACAACTTCTTCGAACTTAGAAACACCCAATAAAGTTGTGTCATCAACAAATTAAAGATGAGTTTGTAAGCCAAGAGCTTGTGCAAAAGTCCAACTATGGATACAACCATTGGTTTTCTAGTTCTTTAGCAATTTCCCTAGTCTTTTAGCCATGAGAATGAAGAGGTAAGGGAAAAGGGATTTCCTTACTGCAGCCCCTAGAAGTACAAAAGAGAGGGGAGGGGATACTATTAACTAAGGTTGAAAAGGAGGTAGAACTCACACAACTCACTACCCAGTCAATCCATTCCAAATAAAACTAAAGGTCATAAGAGTATTCTTGAAGAATGATCATCTAACTCTATCATAGGCTTGGACATAATTGACTTGATAAACATTGCTTTATCCTTGGAGTGGGATATTAAATGAATAGCCTTAGTGGCTATAATGATGCCAAACCCACTATGCTTAAGAGAAATGAGAGAATCTAGAATTCGCTTTAGATGACCCACAATGAGTTTGGTGATGATCTCATAGGTGACATTGTAAAGATCAATAGGGTAGAACAAATGAAAAGAGTTAGCCCTCATTAGGAATCGAGGTAAAAAAAGTGGTATTAAGTGCTTTTAGCACCCCTTAATCACGTTGAGACATTCTAAAAACCTCCAAAAGATCAAGCTTCAAGATATCCAAACATTCTTGAAAGAATACAATAGGAAAATCCACTAGCCAAAAAGTTTTTCTCTTTTCATCTATATCACATGTTTAAGCTCACTAGGAGAGATGCGATTCATGAGTTGTTCATATCTATAGAGACTAGAGGAATTCAATCTAGAATGATCTCCTCTTCCTCCATGGCAAGAGGGCCACTTTCATGGAAGAGGGAAGAAAAATGTTGGTTTGCTTCCCAACTTATATCATAGGAGGATAGATGGTCTCCTTGCATTGAGAAGAGAGTAGATATATTGATCCCACTTCTATCATCTTTGACTGAACTATGGAAGAAGGAAATATCCTATCTCCTTGTTGTCACCAAATAGTTTTCAATTTTTGTTTCTAGAATATGTCCTCTCATAAGAGCCATTCATTAATCTCTTTGGAGAGAGCGGATTCCTTAAGAAGGTGACCCCTTATCATACCATCTTTCTTGATTTGAAAAGTGATGTCATTCAATTTCTCTTGCACTTGTTCCTTTCTCTAAAAAATGTTTCCTAATTAAGATATTTTCCACTCGTAAGCTTGCACTCACAAATTGAAGTCTTTTGAAGAAAGATTACATAGAATTACCAAAAGGGGGCTTCCCCTCAAACCACTTGGCAATAATGAGTTCATGAATCATTTGATCTTTGAGCCATGCCAATTGAAGCTTGAAGGGGGAATTTTCAAGAGGGAGAAGAGGGAAGAGGAAACCTTGTTATGTTAGTAATTTGATACTTACCAATGCATAATTTTAGAGTAAGAGACCAAAGTTTCACTAACCAACAATTAGAGACTAAATGTTTTTTAAGTTGCTCAAAGATGGAATCCGATCCACACCTTTTATTATTCCAAGTAAAAGACTAGATCTATATTCAACATCAACAAGATTAAGGAATAACATGTTTTCTCTTAGTTAGAAGAAGAAGGATCTAATTGATTAGAACATCCTAACTCTTCATTGAGGTTGAGAATAGCATTGGAGTCATTTGCCATGATTTGAGGAAAGGAAGCAAACAAAGAGAAGAAAATTCTAAAGGGGTTTAGATGAGGGTTTTACCTTGAAAGCCCGATGGAACATAAACATTTGTTAGAAAAATGAAACTACCTTGATCAAAGTAGAAGTCAACCAAGGAGATAAAGATAGAATGTTTGCAAGCTATTAAAAAAGGACAAAATTGATGAGAATCCCATAAGCAAGCTATATTGTTTTAACTTTGAAGATCCTTGTTCTCTAATACATTGGTTTTGGCTACTTTTCTAAAACTTAGATAGATGAGATGGAAGCCATTTCCTCTACAATGAGTTTTGTTTCTTGAAGAAAAGCGATATCAAGATTTTGCTCCTAAATAAGGTCCCAAACAACTTCTTAAGGAGAGGTGTTATTGAAACCTCTAGTATTCTATGAATTGAGCATGTCTAGTGTTTGAATGACAACAATCATATATGGGGATTAGAGAAGTGAGCATCTAGTGTTTGAATGACACCAAATTCCTCTAGGGTTCCCCAATCATCTTTACCTTTTCTTCATTTCTTTTTCTCCTAACTTTCTTCTTGTAATCATCTTTTGAGCTTTGGGCTAGAAATTCTTTTGGAAAGAAAAAATTAGAGATGTCTCCAAAGAGAGTATTTCTAAACGTGTTCATGAGTAAATATTGTTCTAAATGTCCTTCATGAGCAAAATTTTCACCCTTAGGCTTAACAATAGTAGTAATAGTAGTACTACCCATAACATTACAATTAGAAGCACCATTCTCATTGAATTGGGCCACTTGAGGATTCAAATAAGAATGTCTTGAAAAGGAATTTGAGGATGTTAACGAGACCTTGAAATGCAAATAACTCAAACCTTAAAGGCCAAATGATATAAAAGAGAAAGTCAAGGGTGGGTAGGATAGGATGGAAATAAGAGCACCCAATAAAGCACAAAACCCTAAAGAAGATATATCAATATAGTTTATGCAAAGGGGATCTAAACCTTTATTAAACTCAAAAAGTAAAATATGCACTCCAACAATCCAATTTGAAAACCCTAATAATAGAAGAATTAAACCCTAAGGTCCAAACCCTAGGTCTTGTGTGAAATCACATTAATGTAACAAAATAAATGATTTGGTGTGTGAAATCAAACTTGGACCCACAAAAATGAAATTGTAGAAAATAAATGATTATAGTTGATTTGTCTCAACTCATTTGTGATCGACGAGGAGTGGGGTGTGTTAATAAATTGGGAACTTGCTAAGCAAGGGTCATGTCGTCCTTAGTTAAGCCCTCGTGGGGACCAATTCATGCACTAAAATTGAAGACAACATGCAAACATTTACTATGCCTAAGATGATGATGCAATGAGGGGGATCTAAGATTTTGGAATGATGCTCTCATGTGAATGTTCTTCTAATGGTTCCTAGATGTTTTCAAAATAAGTAATGAATGTCCTTAAATACAACATGGCACACAAATCATCACAAAAATGTGTTAGGTTAGCACACAACGACAAGTAGGAGAGACTTGACAATGACCAAATTTGAATTTGGAATTGAAAAGATTGAGGTTTAGATTCGTGGCTATGAAAATGGCTTGGATCAATTTTGTACTCGTAGATATAATGCAAGGTGGTGAATTTGAGATCTATAGATCAAAATCAATTTATTAGGATGAACAATGTGTAGATTAGAAAAAAATAATACCATGAATCATACTCTTCCAAAAATATACCTTATAAACTTATTATTATATAAAAGCCACTTAATTAATATAGATCCAAATGTAAAGAAAAAGACAAAGAAATACAATTTTTGCCATTACAAAATCAAATTAGAAAGAGACCATCTAATATTTTGAAATTTTTTAAGGTTTTCTTAATATTTTTTTTCCTCTTACGAAGAGAAACTTAGAGTGAAGAATTTAGAAAATATGTGCAAATAGATGGAGGATTGAGAAGCTTCCATCCTCTTATTTAAACTCACAATCAAGAATATGGGATTAAAAATGTTAAGCTTTAATTTATAAATAAACATTTATTTATTAAAACAATGATATAATGACTATTTATAAAGTTCATCTTAAAATAACTAAAAGCCACCCGTCTTAAATATTAAAAAATAAACTATCTAATAATTTTTTTCCATAGAACTATTCAACTACTTAAATCATTTTATTAATGTAATTGAATGTTTTAAAAAATTTCTCCAGCCCCGAAAAGGGGTTAGTGTTTAGCGCTGACTCCTCTGGGTTTGCCAACCATAAGCCAATAACACGCTAAAACGACTTCATTCTTTTTAACAACTCACTCTATATGAGTTTTTAGATTATTGTCACCAATCGATTTTGATCACGTGGGCCGTGTCGATTACGTTGAGATCATCCAGCCATAGCAACGGTTTTGTGTCTTTGCCTTTTCCATATATTGGATTTCGATTCCAAGATTTGGTGGAAGTTCAAATAGCGTTTTACAGCTCACACAATATAGAAAGTCAGTCAGTCTCCAGCGTCATAGCAGGTCACGCGAAGGATGGGCCTAGTCCCAATAGCCTTTAGGTTTCACGCGACAACTTACATAAATGTAGCGAGTTGTAATGGAAAAGGCACACCAAATGCTAAACCTTGATTTGAAACTAAATGTCTTTTAAAGTTTACTGTACATAATCCCATGCAAATTTGACACATTGCAATGTTTCCTGCAAATTTAGTTATACATGATAGCATTTCACCAATACATAATGTAGTAAGAATTTAAGGTTCTCAAATTTTCATAGTTAATAGTAGAGAAACGAGACTCGCCTGAAATCGCCCAAACTCGGCGAGTCCGAGTCCGAGTCAGGCCAAACGAGTCCTAGGGGCTCGGACTCGGACTCGGCCGAGTCTGGAGAGTAAACTCGCCAGACTCGCCGAGTTGGCGATTTTGGCTCAAAATCGCCAGACTCGGCGAGTCCTGAGCCCCAGACTTGGCTACTGGCTAGGTTAATAAAATGACAAAAAAAAAAACATTTTAAAAAGTTTTTTTAAAAAGTAATAAGTTTTTTTGAAAGGGCGAAATTTGACATTTTGGTCTCTCCGTCAGGATTATTTTATGGAATATAACATTTAAGTATAAGAAAGAAGAAAGATATAAGTTATATTCCATATATACTGTCAGGATGTTTGAGAGTGGTTTCGGGCCTCAAGGAGTTATATTGCAAAATCTAGTTTTTGGAGGATTCTTCAATTTTCCAGACTTAGTCAAATTTCAGGATCAGGACATTCCAGACTTAGCCAAATTTCAAGGCATTTGAAGATCAGGATGACATTCCAGACTTTATCACTCACCAACTTGACCTAGCTTGGACCTTCAAGAATGATACTCACTCACCAAGCAAGACCCAATTAGCAACAAGAGCAAAACCAGGCCCTAAGGAAGACTCTCAAAGAAACCCTAATTCAGACTTGTAATAAGTTTTTTTGGCCTCGCGGGGCGCTGCCCCTCGACCTTGCCCTGTATCACGACAGGGAGCGCGCAAGGGGCGCTGCCCCTTGACCCCACCTTGGGGGCGCTGCCCCCAAACCCCCGTCGAAAAATATGGGGGAAACTGCGTCGATAGAAGTAGAGAAAATTTAACCTACGAGTCTGACATTGATTGGATCGACCAGGTAGATATAGAGGTTGAGACTGTAGCCATGGCAGAGGAGGAGCGGAGAGCACGAGCACAGACAGGAGATTCAGAGGCAGATAGTGACACGGATGTTCCTGATGTTGGTGAGCATGGCATGGTGTCACGGGGAGCGGCTATGGCAGTCGAATCATCCAGGACCTACCTTAGACACCTTCGCAGGGGGCTGGAGCCGGAGGGTGCAGGCTCCTCTAAGCCATAGACTTGTAGTTGTATTTACCTTTGGTATTTGTATGAAACATTTGATGATGATCATATGATGACATGGATTTTTTATTCCATGAGTTTTGTAATATTGTATACATTTGACAATATTTATATATCTATGTTTGTTATTTTCTTCAGCTACAATTTGCGTTTATGCTGATATGATTGATGTATACTTGTGTATGTAATCAAATGAACCGAGTTTGATGATGTTATTGTGCCTTTAAGGTGTATTCAATAAAGGGTGTCTGAAACAAGTTTTAAATATTTAAAAATCTCTAAATTTCTTGAGTTTTTCACTATCCCGAGTCCAGATGAGTCTGGAGCCGAGTCTGACGCCGAGTCCCGAGTCCAAGTCCGAGTTGGCCTTGCCGAGTCCGAGCCGAGTCCGAGTCCGAGTTAAGAAAGGTTCTGCGTGGTTCTCAAGTATCATTCAATTTAATGGCTAAGAAAGGTTCTGCATGGCTATTCTCAAGTATCATTCAATTTAATGGTTAAAGGATAATTATCTTGCCAATATAAATAGGATAATTATCTACCACTTTTTATTAGAGATTAGGTATTAAATCACTATTGACTATTTGTCCATCAGAACATGCGATATTTAAGTAGAGTGGTCCTTACCTTGAGGTTTAGTTAGGAGAAAATAGTTTCCATGATTCACCAAGCCTAACAAAAAACAAACAAAGAACATCAGATTGCAACGTTCCAAGCAAGCAATGAAATAACAGAAAAAAACCTTGCCAAAAATTAATCTTATATACGTTGCACCTCTTACCACACTTACCATAATTACAAGTTGGTGAAAAGCTAAGGCACTTCACACAATACTAATGATGAAATGATGACTCTTAAGGCTTAAAGTACTACAAATGTACCCAACACCTCGTAGTGGCATATCATCGAAAAAGAGATATGGTAGGTTGATAAATTCAAACTATACTGAAGAAATGGCTATCTTTTCTCTGAATATTGAGAATTCTGAAAGCAAGAGGAATGAAAAAATGGTCACTCAAAGTCACGAGTACTTAGTCTTTTGTAAGCTTCCTTGGAACTATGATTGGTCCTTGAAGCAGTTTGCCAACAGGACAACATAGGTTCATTTGTTTGTTTACACCTCTTTCTCTTAGGATATATTTTGTCATTTGGTTATCATTTCAGTGGCAAATGTCATCTCAACGAACCAATGTTCCGGGGAGGGCACTGACTGGCTTTTCCAAAGTTACAAGCTCTTTAATGGAGCCATAGGGTATCTCCAAGCTGGCTGGCATGTTTCAGCATAAACAACCTTCCATCAAGAGCTTGGACATGTTTACCCAACCCAACCAATATGCCTCCATGGTTGCTGGAATTTTCCAAACATAAACATTTGATTATTGGGTATCTCCTAAGCTTCATCCCCTAGCAGTGAGAACTAGTTAAATACAAAGTGCTATCGAGAAGGGGGACATGCTTGGTTGCCTGTTTGTTTGGTGCTTGCCTTCAAAGTTGAGTACCCACAACTTTGTGAAAGATGTTGTCCTAGCATTTGAAATTTCCTTGAATGACTCTCCTAGCTAGTAGAAGCTTGCTCTCACTCAATATGGCTGACTAGATAAATATCATTGTGGGTAGAGTGGTGGAAAGTGCAGATTTTTGAATGCCATCAATTTTTCATTTAGGAAAATAAAAGAGATACACAATATTAATTTTAGAGGGTGTACTCTAAGTCCAATGGATAAGTTTTTGGGATCTCCATATTTCAAGCAAGATTGCCCTGCAAATTGCCAAAATTGATGATTGTGAACTTTCTTATGGTCCTAGGGTTTAGTGGACTGATTAAACAATTTTCAGATCACTGATCTATTAATGAAACAACACTTATTTAAGCAAACAGATAACCATCATAGTTGATGCGTAGTTCGCAGAATATTTACAACAATCAATCAGAGTTTGCATTTTCTACTGTTAATATAAATTTTGAAACAACAAGCTCTTACAAATTTTGCTGTTACATATTCCCTGAATGGGGACTGGAATGGCAGCACAGAATTTTTTAGATCTTCACCACTCTGCCTGGAAACCCTAACAGATGTCTGACCCTTAATCCTTTTGGCGTTGGGGGCTTGAGGGCTTCACGCCTCAAGTGAAGAGTCCTTGCTGGTCTGATAAGAACTTTTCGCTATTGTTAGGTCAGGTAGGCCCAGATTTGGGTGTGTAGATATTTGTTATTGATCTTGCTTGCTCTTGAAACTCAGTTTCCGCTTCGCCTGGAAATAAGATTGGAATTTGGACCAATGCCTAGGGTTTCTTGTCAGCTAAATGGATCTGATGTACATTTCTTGCAGTCATGTCCTCTAGATTTGGCATCAGATGCTGATGTGTTTGCTTTCCTACAACTGACAATGGCTCTGAACTGGTGGTTTGTGGCATATTAGCAAAAATCGTTTAGGGAAAAAATCGACAAATCAAAATAAGATTTTTTGAAAAAATCAGGAAAAAATCGGCAAAAAATTGGGAAAATATGATATATCGGATTTGAGAAAAACATAAAAAATTGTAGAAAAAGAGACAAAAACTATTTTTTAAAATAACTTCAGGGCATTTCCATAGCATAGAGATATAAAGAGCAAATAAAATAGAGTTTAACCCGTGAATTGTAGAAAATAATTTTTTGTTGTTTATATTCATATTACTGATTACATAGGCAAATAATCAGTTAAGTTTTTAAAAGGGCAGTCACCAAATACACCAAATAGTTGTCTAAGTCAGATCATATATTAACTGAGTCTATGAAGTAACGGAGATCAAAAGTTAACAGACAAATAGTAAAAGTGAAAGCCATTTTGAAGTGATCCAAGAATCTCATTGTGATTGAGGCAAGGAGTTTTGTAGGGTTAATTTAATATTTTAGAAAGCTTATCAAATCATATTCCACAATTGCAATGCTTTATATCATAGTAAAAAAAATCATTTGGGGAAAAAATCGGCAAACTAAAAGTATAAGATTTTTTGAAAAAATGGGTAAGAAATTGGATTTTAAAAAATCGTTAAAATTTGTAGAAAAATAGACACAAACTACTTTTTTTTTTAAAACTTAAGGGCATTTCCATAGCATAGAGATATAGAGAGTAAATAAAATAGAGTTTAACCCATGAATTGTAGAAAAAAGATTTTGTTGTTTATATTCATGTTGCTGATTACATAGGCAAATATTCATTTAACTTTTTACAAGGGCAGTCACCAAATACACCAAATAGTTGTCTAAGTCTGAGATCAAAGATTAGCTAAGTCTATGAAGTAGCTAAGATCAAAATTTATCAGATTAAGATCAAAATCTATTATACTAAGATCCAACTATTGTTAGGAATTTAGTAAAAGTGGAAGCCATTTTGAAGTGATCCAAGGCTTTCATTGTGATTGAGGCAAGGAGTTTTCTAGGGGTATTAGCTAAGTCTATGAAGTAGCTGAGATCAAAATTTATCAGACAAAGATCCAACTATTGTTAGCAATTTAGTAAAAGTGAAAGCCATTTTGAAGTGATCCAAGACTTTCATTGTGATTGAGACAAGGAATTTAACCCATAAATTGTAGAAAATAGATTTTTGTTGTTTATATTCATATTGCTGATTACATAGGCAAATATTCATTTAACTTTTTAAAAGGGCAGTCACCAAATACACCAAATAGCTGTCTAAGTTTGAGATCAAAGATTAGCTAAGTCTATGAAGTAGCTGAAATCAAAATTTATCAGACAGAGATCCAACAATCATTAGGAATTTAGTAAAAGTGGAAGCCATTTTGAAGTGATCCAAGACTTTCATTGTGATCGTGGCAAGGAGTTTTCTAGGGGTAGTTCAATATTTGAGAAAGCGTATCAAATCATTTTCTATAGTTTCAATGCTTTATATTCCCTAATGGCAATCAGTAAGTCTTTTATATGGGGTAGAATTCAACAAAAGGCATTTGTTTAGCTGAAGTAAAAGATTAGCAAGCCACTGGCTTTTGGCAATACCTAGCTTGCAACTACTATTTCAGGTAGAGACAAATTTTAATGATTATGTGTTGGAGGCTCTTTTATTACAACTGTGTAAGCTTGTTTGTTGTCATTCAGATTTATTTCGTGGAGCACTTTAGATATATTGCTCACATGATGAATTTTATGTCTTTGTTTGAGCAAAAATTAACTATATCAATTATAAATTAAAAATCATATATCTATATCTACATATATTAAATATGTCTTTGAACGTTTAGTGTTGTGGTAGAAAAACTCCATTGGTGAGGTAGTCACCAAGGTTCAAACCCCTACTGGGCCATTGAGCTCTTGGGCTTTCTACCTTTATTGGGTCATTGAGCTCGTGGGTTTGAACAAGTGAAGTGTGGGGAATGATGAACCCCTCGAAAATGGACAAAATAACAAACTTTTTCAATGTTGATTCCACATTGACTCTGATTTTGTCTCATACCAACCCTATTTCTAAACAATTCAATAATTTCACACGTTTTTCTAGGGTTTTGCAAGTTTTACAATGATTTTTTTTCACTTTTTTGCCATTTTTGGGGTTTTTAACATGATTTTAACGTGATTTAAGTGCAAAAAATCTTTGAAAATTGGGTCAACGCTTGGTCAACGATATTTTCATGAATCTGGATTTTTTTCAGGGAATAAATGGGTTAGCTCCAGAATTCAGGATTAATCGGGTACAATCGCGATTTTTTGCAAACTATTGCTTCATTGGTTTTGTGGACAGGTGCTTGTGCTTGGTGGTGGCTTGCTCAACCTGTGTTTGTCTCCCAACGGGGCACTCAAAATTGCAAGTTTGTTTGTCAATGATTCAGTCTTGGGGTGCCCTTTTGACAGTGTGCTTAATTCAATGATGTAGTTCACAACTTACTTCAACCCCGTGCAGGATGTGAGCAGGTTAAACTAGGGAATCGCAAATTAGAAATAGTAAACGAAGGTAGGTTAGGGTTTCATTTGATCTCCTCACACAAGTTGAAGTTTTCATCCAAAAAAATGTAAACAATGGGTGAAATTGCCCAAATATTCTGACATGTCCTCCAACAACCTCCAGAGCATATAAATAGGTGTTTGCAAAAGAGGGAGCATGGGCCCAGTTAGTGCCCAATTTGAAATTAAGACTTTAGCGCCATTTTTTTCTTGAAATTTAAATTTGATTCTAATATATATATTAATTTTTATTAATTATTATATATTATTAGTGTTTCAAAATACATTTGCAAATAAATTACTGCTTGTTGGCCCTAGGGAAAAAGGGATGTGACAATTTTTCCAACGGTGGTCTCTTCTATTTTTATTTCGGACAATCCATTTGCCCTTTGGATGGACGTCCTTGGTTCCTTCTCTCTAGCAATTCTTGTCTCCGAGCCCTAGCAACTCCTCTTTGTAGCAGCGGGGCTCTCTACTCTTGTTTTAGGAGGTAAGATGCATGTAAAACTCCTTTAGACTTCAGCAACTTCCTTTCAGTAGTATTTTGGTTCATTGCCTTTGGCATAAATTTTAGGTCATTGATGCCAACTTATGAGTGAGTTCTTTTCACTAATTGTTGATCCTTAGATCCAACGATGCAAAAAGCTCTTTTGTCTTCATCTCATCTATTTGTGGGGGGCCTACCTTGTTTGTTTGTTTGTGGTAGAAGTTTTTGATGGTATTATTGGCTTAGTAGGTAGGACCTCTTTAGGATCTTCCATCTTGAAATTTGAAAGTGCAAGGGATCCTTTTGTTTACAATATTGTAGTGTGTGTGGGTCCCCACCTTTTCATCGGCTTTTGCCTTCTCAAAAGATTTTTGTACCTTATATCGCATTGGCTTCTCCTAGTTTGTATCAATCATTGGTCTCAAATTTGCACCCAATGATGCATATTACATCATAACCTCATTTGTATGCAACCAACCCAATGTTCATGTCGGCCTTGTTTCCCTTGTTGCCTTCCACCTTTTTAGAAGTTATTTTGTACTTGTTTCCATAGTGGCTTTCTTTAGTTTGTGCTAGCCGTTGATTCAATAAATGATTTGACAACTCGAAGCCTTCCCAGGTTCTCTTTTTAATATTCAACTAGGTCCATCTCTGTAGAAGTTTGCTTGTCATATAAAATTGCAAACTCCTCCATGGAACCTAACATGTTATGTTTGCACTAGACTTTTGGACCCGCCAAATCAATGTTTCCAAATGCAAGTGGCCTTCCATACTTAACACGTTAAGCATGTGCTTTTGTGTTATGAATGACCTATCGTTGTAGACAATTCCTTGTGCACCTTCTTGGACTATTGATTCTTTCTCTACTAGTTTCATTGGGCCCTCCTTGTAGAATTGTTGGTGGTGATATAATCGAATTTATAAGCCATCATGGTTCTTAGAGTAGCTTGCAAGTTTCTTAATTGCTTACTTGTGCACTTTCTCCACCAATCCAATATCATACCTAGATAGATCATCGAGTAGGTGTTGCAATCACGCCAACATCTATACCTTTTTCTCTCTTCATCTCTCTTCTATTGTAAATATTCGTAGATTCCCTTTGGTTGCAATCGCATGAGGTCAAATCTTATAAATATACACATACGGGCTTAGTCCCCTTGTATGTGATCTTTTGGCTCTTGATAAATGGAAGTGCTTTCATTGGACTTATTTGTCATATCTCGTCTCAAAGAGTCTCCTTTGGTTTGGTTTTGTGAATGTATTTATGTTTTTGTGCTTATAACCCCTAATTGGATGTAACTTGTCTATATGCATTCAAAAGATGCTAACCATGACGATGTCAGTTGAGGGACTTCTATGCATAGGTTATCTTATGAAAGAAGTTAATCTTGAACACAAATGTTAACCTTACATGATTAAGAGTTGATTGAATGTTGAAGAAGCTGATTAGTCACTAATCTTTTGGTGCATTGTCTCCTTTTATTTCCCTTGCTCTTGTTTCTAACCCTTATCCACCTTCTATCCCTTTTCTCAATCATGTTTAGATAAGCCATTTTCTTAGCTTCTATTATGCATTTTAGAGGAAGTCAGCCTTTTCTTGAGATTCCTATATAATTTTGTTAAAATTGTGTGTAGGTTTCCAAATTGTTGGGGGCCGGGGCTTCTTAGAGCTAGCAACCCATAGGCACAAATATCTTTTCATTGGGTTTGGTAACTGGTGTCACAGGCTTATATTTTGCATGCCTAGGTGGATTGATGGCTTGTCTCTTGTTTATGAGTGTGGGGTCTTTGGTCTAATTCCTTCTAGTGAGAACCCTTCTATCTCGCACCCACCTAGTGTTTGGTGCATTCATGCCCTCCAAAGGGGTGCACTTGATCTTAAAGCAACAACCAACGAAGCTTGTGGTTCAAGCCCTAAATCCTCGACTTCACTTGATATTACCAAGGCAGTTGTGGCACCACTTGCATCACCATTCAACATTTCTGCCTAATTTCTATTACTTTGCAAGCCACTATTTTTGGCGCATACCCAGTGGAGATTGGAGTTAATGGAATGCCTCAATTTAAGGTAGCAATGTCAGCCTTTGGGAAGAGAAACCTCATCACCCTCCTCATAGGATTTTGTCCATTGTTCATGTAATCCTCATTTCTTGGTAAGGAACTTGAATATTCATAGGAGAACTTTGTTCTTTTCAAATCAGCGATTTCAAAGATTACAACTAAAAACAGTTGTTGCATAGTGCTTATGAAGCCCTTGAAGGTCTCAAGGGCGAGGATGCAATGAACTTTGATTATCATGTATATCTTGTAATATACAAGACCTAAATGACCAAAATAATGTATAGATAATTAGGGCTATTTGTCAAAGATTTCAAATGTTGATTAACTGTGTCTAGTCATGGTCAAGATGATTTGCCCTAATGTTGATTGTCTTATGTTACATCAAAATTGTGGTTGTGGGGCCATTGCTATTTTAATCTTATTAAGCTTTGTTGATCAGTAGTAGTTTCTGTGCGATTCCAACAACCTCAATTGAATATGCAAATTGTAAATGACAAATGCTTAGTATTCTAATGATTAATGTGTTAGTGAGATCAAAAGTTGGCAAGAGAGTAAAATGGAGATCTATAGCAGCAAAAAGGGAACAGGCTGTTACAGAATGTGGCTTTGTAAAATTTAGGCCCAAACATGAGATTGTATGAGATGGCATCTATTGTTGCACAGAAATGCATCTAACAATTTCAAGTACCTTTGTAGCTAAGAATTTAGCAATTCTTTGATAATCGAGAGGATACAAAGTTATGATTGAACATAAACCACTGTTAGATCATGTGAATTACAATTATCACTTCGGAACAAAAAAAGATGCATCTTTCTAACTTCTAAGAATCTGTATGTTTGACGCATAATAGTCCAATTTAAAGTTATAGTTATGTTACTTGTCAAATTAAGAAAAGAGTCATACTTCAATCTGATTAAATTTTTGTTGGTATATTGAATAGAAATATGTTGGTGATCTATTTAAAGGTTGACATTTTCTAATGGTTATTGAGATTATTTCTTTTTGCCTGAGATTCTATGCTAAAGGCTTATTTGGCTTTTTTTTTTTCACTTTTGTTTGTCAAACTTTGGTAGAGGATAAACTATATGATAATATTATGTAAAAATATTGATATTATAAAGAAAACAACATAACATGAACACAAAAATCCTTGTTAACAGCTAACATTTGCCCATTTTTTTTATAGGACAATAAGTTTGCACTATGCTTAAGGTATGCACTGTTTTATGCAATAATTCTTTTTTTTGCCACAATTTTGTGTGATGCTTGTGATGATTTCAGGCGTAGGGCATTGGAGCGCAGATTACAAGAAGCACAAGTTTCGGAAGAAGAACAAGTAGAAATGTTAAAGAACCTGGAACGTAAAGAAACTGAATACATGCGACTGCAAAGACATAAAGTAGGTGTTGATGACTTTGAGCCACTAACTATAATTGGCAGAGGAGCATTCGGAGAGGTAAGTTTATGAAGTCATGATGTTGTTTGACATCTCTTCTTTTTTTGTGTTTGTTTGTTCTATATGTACTCGGAATCTCGGATATTTGTTGAAAGGCTGCAGTAACATATTATTTAAGAGATATAGCTCACCACACTATAAATAACTGGATATGTTAAGAAGAAACATCTTTTTACATATTTGAAAGATTCACTCTGATGAGCTGGAGATTACACAACAATCAAGAAATAATTATAGCATATGCCTGCATGAAACCTGTTTAAAGTTCAGGACGTATTTTGTAAAATTTGCATTCAACATAGTTATAGTGTTGATAGAACGCCAAACTTAATTCCTATTGTGGACTTCCTTCTCTAATGATCCACAAGTCCTGTGAGGAAACCATGAGCCAAATGAGACTGACTTGCTGATCTCAGCCTGAATCCAGATTTCTTTCTGGGAACAGATATTTGGGACAATGCAACCAAGGAAGGATTTATTATTATAACAAGGCCCTGGTGGATACAACAACTACTAGGAAACATCAACTATTGGAAGGAAGATTACTACAGAAAGCCAACCATTGGGGAAACACCAACCACATTTATGAACAAGCTAGCTAATAGATGAAGTAAGTACGGCTCTTCTCAGAAGAGTTTGGGTCTCTTTCAATATGTCACCCTTTCACTAAGGCTTCTCTTCTTACTTGATCAATAATATTAGACCGGGACATGTGAACCTCACTTGTAAAACTAGACTTTAGGTTTCACATAATCATAGTGGACATTCATCCAACAAGAGATTTCTTAACATAGAAACTAGTCAAGGCTTATACTAGAATAACATTTTCTTTGGGAATGCTATCAAAATTGATACCTAAGCTTGACATTTGAGTACTATGACTCATAATGTCAATATTCATGCAGAAAGTCAGATCCACATTTACATGTTTTCATTATCATGTCTTATCAGTTACATAAACAAATTTTATATATCATTTTTGCGCAAAGCTCGTAGATTCATTGAGACATGCCATATCAATTAACTGTAGTACACTCAATAGACATATGCAAAAGTATAATCTAAGCATCATGAAATGAAACCTTGAGAATGCTACTAGAGTAATATCAAAGGGTTTTGGAAGTTTCTATTCTCTCAAAATTAATCAATTCCAAAATTACTAATTAATCTCTTAAACTTCAACCCGCCTCGCTCTTGAGCAGGATGCTAGTACATAGTTTTATTCCTGAGAATAACAATATTATGATCTCTTCACATTCAAGGAACAAAACTAATTTAGCTTGCAAAAATGTTTTACAATTATTTGATTATAAGTTGATCAAATATTCTGTCTTGGTCTTCATAACGTGGCATATGATAAGATAAAGATGAGATGACTTTCAATGTCTTTAAGGCCAAAATGGTCTGGAACACCTTTCAAAGTGTTATTTGTTTAGAGGGTTGTTTCAATGGAGTTGCAGTCTTAAATTAAATTTCCCACTTTTGTTGGAAAGTCTTTTTTTGAGATTTCATTTACTAGGTTATGATTGCAAAAATGTGTACTTGTTCCTAATATCACTATATAGTGGGCAGGTTAAAAGGAAATTACTGTCTTCAGTACTAGAGGTTAGTTCACTGATTTGTAGTCAGTAAGTTGTTATTAGAGATCATGTAGTAAGACTCATTCGAAATTAACATGTTGATTTGCTTTGGATCTGATCAAAGAGGAGCCCAGTTGTACCAGAGATGGGATCCATGATCAAGTTTGATTAAGTCTTTCTTGACAAGTTCTGAAAAATTGTTGGTTTCTTTGGCAAGAGTCATCTATATCAAGTACAAGGGAAAGTTAAAGGAGCACATTCATAAAAGCAATGATAAAATGACTCGCTCCTTTCAAAAGGGTCTGATATATATTTTTAATGAAGGAAATGCATGCATATGTGGAGGATAGGAGTTGAAAGGCAACATGTTTTAGTGAGTTCATGCAAGATTGTTGCATTTTCATCAAAATAATATATTTGAAAAAAAAAAAAACATTCACGAGACTTGTCTTTTGGAAGGAGATGATACTTTTGCAAGAGGGTTCTATTTTCTGATCCACTATCAAAGTGAATTGTGAAGACAAAGAACATAGCCACAGTCCATCATCCTTGGCATTTGGATTTTGCAATTGGTCAGAAATGGCTTTTTATATCAGGAAATAAAAATAATATCATCAAAATAATGTGTGCAAAAATGGAGGTCTGAATGTAGGCATTTGATTCCATCTACCCAAATACACTTTATTCAAATTTCTGGAACTCAAAAAAACATCTGCCTGATATTTAAGAGACAAGGGTGGATCATTGTTCTTGCTTATAATATTACAGAAATGCCTCTTATGCAGGTTGTCACCTACCTTTGGAAGCATGCTATGCCTAGAGAAATCTGCAATCTGTTAATCCAAGATTTAGTTTTGAGAAACCCTACTGTAAGTATATAGCATTCATAAGAAAACTGTGAAAGTTGCAAAGCAAATTCCTTTAGATACCATCCACCAGCTCCATTCACAGAAAATAAATATTTTATAATCTCACTTCCCAATCACAAGCAAAATCTGATATCCTGTTACAAGCCTACCATTGGGATTAGAAATTGTGCTATATTGGAGAAGACATCTTTTGAATATTCCGGACAACTGAGAGGGGGGTTGTGAATCAATTGTATATTAAAAATGTATTTCTTTTTCACAAAAACAGATCCAGTATAGATTAAACTCAGAACACCTAACTATGAACAGATAAAACCATGAAAGAACACGCACATGAAACACCAGATATGACATGGAAAACCCAAGAAGAGAAAAGCCACAGAGAATCTTAGTTCTCAATATGAAAACACCTGTTGGAGTGACACTAGTTAAGGTGATTTTTACAAGATGGCTCACTACCAGAAATGCTCACTGCAGGTGGGCTCACTGCTCGGCTAAAACTGCCAAAAAAAAAAGGAGGGCTCATTGCCTGGAGGAAAAAAGAAAGAATCCACTACAAAGGCACAACTGCCAAACTGTTGCAATGCCAAAAGAAACCTTAGGCTCACTGCCACCGGTACCAAACAACATCAGTTAACAATCATACCGATCAACCACTACGCATCACCAAAGATAGTTCTTCCTTTTACAATCAACTTCCTTTTACGAATCCTTCCCTTATGATATTTCATTACAATCATTCTTTATATATACTGATCTCCAAGATAGATTTTTCAAGTCGGCTAAGGAGATAATAAAGCATAATTCAAAATAGGTCTTCACTAAGCATTCCCGCAGTGGAAAGGAATGAGAAGCGGACCACACCACAATGCAACAACACGTTATCCAAAAGCCGCAATCATCGGACCAAAGAATAGAGCATCCGGGCTTATTCGGACTAGGAAAGAACATGGCCAAAAACACAATTTCGGAGCACATCAACACATGCCAAGTCAGAATAACAAAGATACATGCATGAATAGCATAAATCCAAAGATGCACTAGGAGAACTGAAAATGTGGAGCAATGCAGAGCTCTGCAAACTCTGCCAGACAATCATTATCATCATTGCATAGACTTCTGGAGCACAACTTCCAGACCACCAAAACATGAGAATAGAACCTCAAGACAATTTCCAACAGCATACCAACACATCATGAATATATCTGCAACAAATTAGAACATCTAGAGCAAAACCAAACACTAAAACACAAAATCAGTACGTTGACATCAATGACAACCATACTGATACATCAATCAACTTCACATTTGCAACAATCTCCCCCTTTGTCATTGATGGTAACTCGTCATCAATGACAAACAATTTCTCCAACAGCTTGCACAACAATACTTCCCAAAAACTCTCCCCCTTTGACATCAAAGACAAAGGTGAACAACAATTCAACTCAAAAATTACATTGCTCCCCCTAAGATGAAGCCCCAAACATTAGCCTAGACTGAAATATGCATGAAATATCTTGCACCAATGCATTACCAAATACACTTAGTTCAAACTAGGAAGGGGCATAACCCTCAACATCTGTTGGAGATACTCAAAAGTATCTTTGCACAATGCCTTCGTAAAGATATTTGCAACTTGCCTTTTGGTAGGAACATATTCAAGTTTTACTTCACTGTCCAATAATTTTTTTCTTAAGAAATGATATTGAATAGAAATATGCTTTGTTTTGGAATGCAAATCGAGTTCTTAGAAATATTGATTGCACTTGTATTATCGCACATGATTGAGATAGGTTCATGAAAGAATACACCGATATCTTTCAATGTTTTTTTGATCCAAAGTACCTGAGTGCAACATGAAGTAGCTGCAATGTACTCATCTTTTGCGGTTGATAGAGATACAAAATCCTGCTTTTTACTTAACCATGCAACTAATCGAGATCCAAGGAAAAATACTCCACCACTTGTACTCTTCCTGTCATCAACACTTCTTGCCCAATCTGCATCAGTATAAGCTTTCAGAGTAAAGTATGATCCTTTGGGATACCATAGTCCAAAATCTCTTGTTCCTTTTAAGTATTTGAATATCCTCTTCACTGCAACATGTGACTCTTTCGATTCTTGCTGAAATCTGGCCACAAGACAAACAACATACATGATATATGGTCTTGTAGCAGTTAGATATAACAATCTTCCAATCACTGATTTGCACTTGCTTGCATCAGTCTTAGAAGATTTATCATCATTAGTCAACTTGCATCCTGTAGTCATAGGAGTACATACCGGTTTGGAATTCTCCAATCCAAACTTCTTCAACAACTCTCTAACATATTTTGATTGAGAAATGATAGTGCCTTTACTGTTCTGATTCACTTGCAATCCAAGAAAGAAATTTAACTCACCAATCATAGACATTTCAAATTCCTTCTGCATTTCACTAGCAAATGTCTTGCACAAGTCATCATTGCCTCAAAAAATTATGTCATCTACATATACAACAACAATTAAGATTTTACTTGATTCAACTTTGAAGTAAAGATTGCTGTCAGTGACTCTTTTTGAAAACCTTGATTCAGTAGATATTTATCCAACCTTCCATACCAAGCTCTAGGTGCTTGCTTCAATCCATACAACGCCTTCTTCAATTTGCAAACAACATTCGGATCATCTGATAACTTGAATCCTTCTGGTTGTTCGATGTAGACTTCTTCTTTCAACACTCCATTCAGAAATGCTGACTTCACATCCATCTGATAGACTTTGAAATCCTTATATGCTACAAAAGCCAAAAACATCCTAATAGCCTCCATTCTAGCAACAGGATCATAAGTCTCTTTAAAATCAATTCCTTCAACCTGTGTGTAACCTTTGCATACCAATCTTGCTTTGTTTCTTACAACTTGACCATCTTCATCTAGCTTATTCCGTAACACCAGCTTTGTTCCAATAACATTTTTATCTGCCGATCTAGTTACTAATTCCCAAGTTTCATTTTTCTCAATCTGATCCGGCTCTTCCTTCATTGCTTTCATCCAATCATGATCTTTGCAGGCTTCTTCAATCGTCTTAGGTTTAGACTCAGAAAGTAAACACAAAAGAACTTGCTCTTTAGCAGCTTTGCTTCTTTTAATGACTCCTCTATTTTTATCTCCTATAATTTGATTCTCAAATTGATTTTTCTGCACATACCTCGGGGTTTTTGATATAGTTGCCGGAGCAACTTGAGTTTCTTTCTGCTTGTCTTCATCTTTGTTCTTCTCTTCTTCTTCATCAGATTCATACCCTGCTTGAATGCCCATTTCTTTTGAAATGTTCTCATCAACCTTCACATTTGCACTTTCAACAATTTTATTCAACCTTTTGTTATAACATTTGTAAGCTTTGCTCTTTGTAGAATAACCAAGAAATACGCCTTCATCTAGTCTGCTATCAAACTTTCCAAGATTTCCTTCATCTCTCCGGATATAGCACGTGCTTCCAAAAACTTTGAAATACTTCACAAATGGGATCCTTCCGTACCATAACTCATATGATGTCTTTCCAATCTTCTTCCTGAATAGAACTCTGTTAAGGGTATACACAACTGTGTGTATAGCTTCTCTCCAGTAAATTTCCAGTAGATTTATTTCTTTGATCATAGTTCTTGCCGCCTCTTGAATAGTCTTGTTCATCCTTTCAATTACGCCATTCTGCTGAGGTGTCCTAGGAGCTGATAAATGTCTTCTAATTCCATATTTCTCACAAAAAGTATCAAATTCATCAGAAACAAATTCTCCTCCTATGTCAGATCTTAGACACTTAATCCTTCTATCAACTTCATTCTCAACTCTAGCTTTAAATATCTTGAATTTTTCTAATGCTTTTGACTTTTCTGTTAGAAATGCAACCCAAGTTATTCTAGAATTATCATCAATTTAGAGCATGAAATATCTCTCACCTTGCAAACTCCTTGTTCTGGTTGGACCACATAGGTCTATGTGTATCAAATCCAACAATTTGGTAGATGATTATTCCTTTCCTCTGAATGTTCCTTTTGTCTGCTTTCCCACTTGACACTCTTTGCAAATACTATTATTTGGTTTAGTCATTCTTGGTAAATCTCTCACAACTTTTATCATACTGATCTTCACCAAATTGTCAAAATTGATATGACACATCCTTCGGTGCCATAGCCAACTCTCATTGATCTGTGATAATAAGCAATGTCCTGTAGTAGCTTCCAATTGATACATGTTTCCTCCTGTCTTCTTCCCCATAGCAATAACAGTTCCGGATTTCTTCCAGATGTCATATCCACCATTTTGAAAGACAACATTGTAACCATTTTCGCACATCTGTCCAACACTCAAGAGATTATGATGCAATCCTTTCACATAGTAAATATTGTCAGTGTTATGCTTTCCATCAAAAGTAATAGAACCAATTCCAACAATTTGAGCAATTTGATCATCTCCAAACCTAACAGAACCACCATCATATTTTTCAATCTTTACAAACTTACTTTTGTCACCAATCAGATGATTTGAACATCCACTATCAATCAACCATTCATTTCTATCTCTCCTAACATGCAATGCTGAAGCAACAGTCTCAACAATCTTAGAATTATTAGATTTAGGTCCATTGTTCTCTACCATGAATAAGAAATCACCATCCTCATAATCCGACTCATCATCTGAAATACCAACATTATCTCTAACATAGTAGGCTTTTTTTTTTGAACTTTCCTTTATTTTCCTTATACTTCTGTTTTGATCTTCTTTTCGAACATCTAGATGCATAATCACCAATCTTTCCACATTGAAAACATTTAAGAGGTAACATGCCTTTACACTTGCCAGTTCCTCTCTTCTGCTTTCTCACAAAGTTTGCTTCCATTTCATCTAGACTCTCCTCATCATCCAAATCTTCATCTGTAGCTTTTGATGCTTTAAAGGTTGTTTCTGATTTTGCTTTGTCTCTACCAAACTTTCTCATCTCAAATGCAGTCAAAGTCCCAAAAAACTATTCTCTAGTGAATTTCTATGGATCATAGGTTTCTTCCATAGCTGAAATCTTGTCACTGTAACTCTCTGGTAAAGGCATGGATGGATGGTAAATCTATTCTTTTTATCTAGCTTTTCCTAATCTTTGTTGTCCATTGTTGTGGGCTTCTTATTGGCCACAACAAGCCATTGATGTCCATCCACCAATTGGTCCTCCATCTTGAGCTTCCGAAGTTCAAAGTTAATGTTGTTGAACTTCTCTCTCTCTCCCTTTCTCCATTCTTAGATGTGCTATCCGTTGTTCATAGATGAAACCAATATCCAACCATGTAGAGCTTGTTAGAAACATGGTTGTCGTTGCACCAAAAGATCGACCTTTTAATGCCCAATTCAATCACGAGATTTAATGAATCCACAGGAGGCGGTTAAGCCATGTTGCAAACCAGAGCACTGCGTTGCACAACACAAGGAGACCAAGGGTTCACACCTTGCAACAATCCCCCTGGCACGAGCGAGGGGTTTGAACCCGTTACCTAGGCTCTGATACCACTTGTTAGAAACACGGTTGCTGTTGCTCCAAAAGATCGACTTGTTAATGCTTGATACAACCGCAAGATTTAATGAATCCACGGGAGGCGGTTAAGCCATGTCGAAAACCTGAGCACTGTGCTACACAGCACAAGGAGACCAAGGGTTCACACCTTGCAACAAAGATCCACTCAAACAACAATTAATTCAATGGGGCCAAAAATTGCCCTATACTCCCACGGATCTAAACAATCTATTTAAGCTTTGATAACAAATGATAGGAAACTAGATAACTATAAAGAGAGAAGCAATGCAAATAAGTTTCAGAATTTATACAAATTTCAGTAGCATGACAATGCACGCCACAAGGTTTATTCCTTTGGGGAAAAAACCCAACAGCATTAGCAAACTGCTTATATTAGAAATAAGTAATGTTACCATAGAAAATAGGAGGAGTGTTATCAAAGTAGATCGTCAACTATGATTTGTGGTTTCAGTCTGACAACATGTATCTGCAATAAAATCTATATGTTATCTTTATCCCAAACATCCACTATATAGACCAAGGAGATTAAGGAAACCACATGGTTTCTCAAGAGCATAGGCCCAAAATCATGAGCCAAGTCATGATCAAACTAGTCCACCTTGGATTCGTATGCCCCATCTCAAGTGTAACACCTGACTACATAGAATGTAACTCCCAATGTTGAATATTGACTCCTACAAGCAAGGGGGTTGAATGGGTCAATCCAGGCACTTCATGTTAGAGCACTAATTGTTCTTACAACTTTCATGCACAGCAATAAATAGTTGGTCTAAAGCTGGTCAAGGATGCTCCTCCTAATCTACGTTTAACTCAAACTTAAATGCTCTCTTATATACATCATAATACAACTTCAAGTGGCACGTTTTATCCAAGGAAATCTCATGGATTTCTCTAGGGATGGTTTACAACTTATTAAAATAATGAATTATTACAAGGATTTGCTAGTTGTACCACACCTACTCTTAACACTCATTACTCTTTGATGCCTTCAAGGTAAACAAAAATTCAATACCATTTCATGAGAGAAAAGGTAGCTGATTAATAATTAAAATTGAAGTCTTGGGTGCATATGTGCCTCACTTCTGAGGTCATCCAAATTAAACTTACTGTCAATGCATAATCAAATTGTGTGTTAGTGAATTCCGGTGGCGTCCATGACGCCTTTTATTATATGTGTACTGAAATGTGAAAATCAGAAGGCTATGACATGAGATTTATCACTAAAGGCTCTTCTCAAGGTTAGTTTAGCGTTGACATTAGAGACATGCTGTATGTAATTCAATGGTTAGTGATATCAACTAAGTGACAGTGTTGGTTTATAACTTTATAGTATATACCCATGTATCAATAACCTAGTAATAGAAAATGAAAGCACATGGTTAGAAAAAAACATTATATTTGTTTAGTAATATGAATTCATGTTTGATTTTGATTTGCATAAGTAGCAAGTGTCTCTATGGTGGTTTTCTTTGAGAAAAGTAAAGCAGTAAAGCAGCTCTAGAATTATAGGGGTGATAGTGACATTTATTTTTGTAATAGGAGGGAGCGTATGTCCTACATAAGTTTTCAACAGCAGGAGTTAAGAAGAAGTAAATGAAGAAGGAACAGCGAAACACTTGAATGTCCATGGTTAACTCATCGTGACTTGAAAGTACATTTTTGTTGCAATACAACAGTAAACAAAACACCAAAACATGTATCACTAACTAGCGGGGGTAAACCCAAACCATATTATCCAAGCACAAGTGAAAATATTTATATGCTTTAGCATATTTTCTAAGTTAATGTCAGTCGCTTCAATTTGATGGATAACTTTAATATATTGATATGAGTGGTCGGAAGGAACACCCAGTACGCGAAAATTTCTTTGTTCTTTGTATTTGCAGTGTTTATTTGAATCATCTATTGATAGTTACTGAAACAAAAAATCTCCTTGCTTTTTGCTAAATGCTAAGATATCTTGCATTTTTGATGCAGGTGAGGCTCTGTCGTGCTAAGTCAACTGGACAAATCTATGCAATGAAAAAGCTCAAGAAGTCAGAAATGCTTAGTCGTGGACAGGTCTTAATTGTTCCTCTCTTAAATAAATGAGGCTAAATGTGAGAGGAATTTAGATGCATTCTTTGTATCCATGTTTTCAGGTCGTTATTTTAAGTTTGGGTAACATGCTATAATTTTAACATTATGGAATTGAATATTTCACTCTGATAATTTATATCGATAAGCACCTTACATAAACTCTTCTACTTCTGTAGTGCCTTCTGCTTCTCTGGTTCAGGTCTACAAGATGAGGACTGCAATGTATCATAAGTTACATATTTTGACAATTCCCTTTCTAGGATACTGGTCTTATAAGATGTAAAACCACACAATTTTTTTCAATGACTTTGGGCATATCATAATCACAGATTTTAGATGCAGAACTGTAAAAGACAAATTTTGTTAACTGTATTATCTGGACTAATTAGTAAACTTATAGGCCACCATTGTGCAATGAAAAAGGGAAAATAAATATATACATCTAATATTCATGACAGTAGTAGATGGGGTAAATCACAACATTAATGAATCTTTAATGAAAGTGACTGTTGAACCTCTGCCTCTAACATGGAAAATTTGTAGTTTGAATTATATTTTCTGAAGTGACTTATGTGTATATACCAAGTATTCTGGGCATAATTTTCTAGCATGAAAAAGTTACAGAACCCAGTATTTGGCTATTTGCTGAGAAACATAGATTTCTGTAATGTTTCTATGCGTGCTTCTGTAATCAGTCTGGTGGAGTTCATGTATATTGTACTGAATATTATTTTGACATTGGAAATGGAAATGGATCCTTTTATAGTCCATGATACCAGGTGATCTGTTTTTGGATCTACAGATGGATTGTGCTACAGACACGGCATAATTAAAGAAGTTACACACATTACACACATGAATCAGCATCAAATTTTTTCAAACATTTGAGTTTCTTGGACATCACTTTATCTGGGGAATAATTGGTTTTATATCTCTAGCACATCTTATTAGTAGATACATATTTTAGAAGTGTGTGGGGGTTTTTCTGTTAAAATTTACGATATAATGAATAGTTCATAAGGTACAATACTTGACCAAGGTTTTGCAAATGTGGTAGCAAGACAAGTGGGCCTGATTGCATGGAAGACTCCACGGTTAGGTTTGCTTGTCTGGCGTTGCATTTGGATGGCTGCCTCCTAAGGTCTGGTTACTAGGTGCAAATCACTTGGTGATGGTCAAGTCTATGCCATGGTTCATTTCTCTAGTTTTAATCCCACTTCTTCACCCATGGGAGCATCACCTGATGCAATGATTGCTGAATGGACCATTATGCACACAAAATATGGGTTATTGTGAGTCACTATTCGAGGGATTTTGTTCATTGAAAATAACTTGAAATTGTTCATGCAGTTATTTACAAAAAATGATACTTGTGTTGCTAAGTTTTCTTGCACAATACCTATGAGCCCTTGAACACATGTTATGCTTTTTCTCTGAATGTTATCATTAATATCTCTCAAATTTCACACCTAGTTCATCTCTAAGACGTAAAAATACGAGTTTATGCTTTCTAGGTCCATTCCATTGTGCTATTTTCTTTTATTTAGAAAACACTGAAACCTATTTTCCTATGCACCAATAAAATATCAGGAGTTAGGACATAGTACTGTGCATTTTGTTAATATTTTATACCTTGTCTAGGTTCTAGTTTCCATTTTGTAACACTCTTTTATAATTTCTATTTGCAAGAAGAAGCTTGGTTTTTTACCATGTTATACTGGAATAGATATTATCTTCATAGGTATCTTGACCTATATTTTTGGTATATTTTAACATATTTACTTGGAGACTCATACCATGACCCCAAGTACTTGTCTTCCATATCAGAAATGCATCTTCTCTATGAGACACATGTGGGGCTGTTTTCAGACATTAGGGGACTTCATAAGAAGTTTCTCTTTGTCTCTGTACATCTCTTGGAAGTGTCTCTTGAAATAGGGAAACTACCTATAGATGATTCTTAGATATATCATATAATTTACATCGAAATTTTTCATTTGCAAATATTTGGTTGACAAGAGTAAAAAAGAACTTTAAATACATTAATATACTTGTAGCTTTTTATCTTTTGTAGGAAAATTTATGAGTTCTGCAGTAGCTAAATTTTTTCTTACCAAATCCCAAAGAGATACTAATTAGAAGAGAATCAATAAAAAGGCTTAGGATTTCTATGCACACTGAAGTTTTGACGATTGATTGGAGTGAGAAAGAGGCATACACCAAGATATTAGCTGGTGCTAATAAACTACATGCTATGTATGTGACACTAACACAAATATACATTTCCATATGCTCTTTGTTTCCCACGCCTGACATTTCTCTAGTCTCCAGAATTAGTGAGAATGCTAAGACTTACTAATGATTGGATATGACATCCTATGCTTTGTAGGTGGAACATGTAAGGTCTGAGAGGAATCTACTTGCAGAAGTTGATAGCCGGTACATTGTGAAGCTGTTTTATTCATTTCAAGACACAGAATATTTGTACCTTATCATGGAATACCTTCCTGGGGGTGACATTATGACACTGCTCATTCGTGAGGATGTTTTAGCTGAGGATGTTGCACGCTTTTATATTGCACAGAGTATCCTGGCTATTCACTCAATACATAAACACAACTATGTTCATAGGTATTATTTTTGAACTTCAATATCAAATTTGAACATAATGCATATATACTTAATTATTCTTTGCAGTTACTGGCATGTAATCTGGAGGATGACTTCACACCATGAAGCTTCAATTCAATTTCTGTATGAATAATCTTTGAACATGCATATTTGGTTAGTAGAATCCAATAGAAAATTCTATTATTATGTAACAAATTAATGTACTAGAAGACAAAACAATGGTGGTGTTATTGACTTATTACAATGCATTTGAAAAGATACTTTGGTGCAACTTGTGCTTGGCCATTATTCAATATTCGTGTTAGAGAAATTATGTTGACCTGTAAAGAATTCTTGTTCAGGGATATCAAGCCAGATAACTTGTTGCTGGATAAAGATGGCCATATGAAATTATCAGATTTTGGATTATGCAAACCACTAGATTATACCACATTGTCAACTTTGAATGAAGACGAGCCATTTACAGATGATGAACTACATCGAGCTCTGGAAACGGAAGGACGTTCAGATTTGAGAGGGCGCAACAGGGGCCTCTTGTTAACTCAAAGGGAACAGATTCAACACTGGAAAAGAAACCGGCGATCACTGGTATTTTATTTCTAGTTTTCCTCAATTTGGGGCAACAAGTTCTTTTCAATTTTGGAGGCTGCATGCGACATATTTTTCTTAAGTGAGAAAATAGTGCAACATATATCTGTCCGGATCTTTTCTCTGTTATGTAATTCCTCAGTTTCCTCAAAGTTCATGTATCTTTTGTGTAGTTTGTTCATTTGGTGTAACCGTGTAAGTATTTAATATCCTTGCTGATAAGATGGTCTTCATTCTGAAATAATTTCAAGAAGTGTGATTGACAGCTTCAGTGCATTTAACTAAACCTGGGCTGCTATCTCTCAAAAAGGTTTGTTGTTTTTAAGAATCAATTTGTTGCTAGATATTCTTGAACTAGATTACATTGCGAGGCAAGGACTAGAAGGTATCTATTCCACCAAAGTCGCTCAGCCTAGACTTGTGCTCCCAAATCAGGTTGCAAAAATGATCTGGGTTTGACATAAAACTCTCCATCAAAAGAAAAAATTGATCACGTTGAGTATTTAACATGGCTGACAATCCTGTTGCTCTGTTATCACACACAAAATGATTTTTACCCTCTACTTTTTGCTAGTAACTTGATTGTCAGCTTTGCTATTGAATTGCAATAATCAAACTTCTGAAAGTTGAACAGGGTTATCTGTGAGCTTTCTCTGTTATGAATTGTGAACCAATAATATATTTGAACTGCTTTCATTGTTTGCACTCTGTTTACATAAACAGTAAGTATTTTATAAACATGTTACATTTACTGTGATCTGAAACGGTTTTGTTATAAGTCTTTTTTACAGTTTTTCCAAAAACTCATACATCTGTTGTGTGACTGAAAAAATAATTGGATGATTTTATTCATGAATATACAACGTATATATAGAGATTTACATGATGGTGTTCTAAAAAGAACAAACCATTTAACTGAAGCTTCAAATTAAAGCTAAAAAGCTAACTACGTCTTCTAATAAAAGAAGCGTTAAAATAATAAATAAATAAATACTAAATAAACTAAATGACCATTAATAGAATGACTAAAAATAGCTGACTAAGTATATTCTAATACCTTCCCTTAATGGACATTCTATCAACTACACCAAGTTGCCCCTTAAATTTGACAAACTTTTCTGGATTGAGAGACTTGGTGAGAATATTTGTAGTCTAGTCCTCAGTTGGAATGTATTGCAAGATCACTGATCCATCTTCGACATGCTTGCAGATGAAATGACAATGAAGCTCCACATGCTTGGTTCGCTCATGGAAGACTGGATTTTTGGCTAATTTTAAAACCCCTTGATTATCAGAGAACAAGGGAGTAGGTCCTGCTTGAGGCATTTGCATGTTTGCAAGCATCCTTCGAAGCCATATTGCCTCACAAGCTGCTTTAACAACTCCCCGATACCCAGCTTCGGTCAAGGAAAGAGCTACTGCCTGTTGCTTCTTGCTGGTCCATGTGACTGCCCCTATGCCCAAATTGAAAACATACCCATAAGTAGACTTCCTGTCATCAACACAAGCTACCCAATTTGAGTCTGTAAAACCAACGAGTCTAGGATCTTTGCTTTTGTTGTACAAAATGCCAAAATTAGAAGTGGTCTTCACATATCTCAGCATACACTTTGCTGCAACCCAATGTTCAGCTTTTGGGGCTGACATGAAGTGAGAAATGTAGCTCACAGCATAATTGACACCAGGTCTAGTGGTGGTTAGATAAATGAGGCTGCCCACTAGTTTCCTGAATGAAGTTTCATCCACCACAGGTGAATCCGATTTGGTTGATAGCTTCAACCCTTTCTCCATAGGTGTAGACATAGGTTTGCAATCGTGCATCCAAAGTTTATCTAGTATCTTAGCATACTTTGATTGAGAAATGAATATGTGGCTATTTGTTTGCCAAACCTCTACATCGAGACAATAATGGAGAAGTCCCAAATCTGTCATATCAAAGTCCGACACAAATTCGGTTTGACTTGGTTGATCAAATGTGTTGCACTACTAGTAATGATCAGATCATCAACATAGATGACAAGAAGAAGAATATCACCACTAGTATGCTTGACATACGAATTGGGATCAGAAAGATTCCTTTGAAAGCCTTGACTAAGCAAGTACTTATCAATTTTTATATACCATGCATGAGGAGCTTGTTTGAGGCCATAGAGTGCTTTCACCAGTTTGCATACTCGGTGTTCCTTACCAGCAACCTTGAAACCTGGAGGCTACGTCATATAGACTTCTTCTTGCAAATCACCATTGAGGAAAAACTCTTGACATCCATTCGATGGACTTTCCATCCAAACTACGATGAAATAGCGAGGACAAGCCGAATGGTGCTCATCTTGGCCGTGGGAGCAAATATGTAATGTCCCCTACTTGATTTATTTCAATATATTAAAATTGATTGATATTCTTCAATTAATCATTAACAATATCTATTTTCCTCATTAGATGATTAATATCATTAATAATATAGATATCAGACCCTGCTACTACTTCAGTTTTAAGGGAGAAGGGTTTACGTATGTTACCAAAGCACTTAGAGACCAACTACAATAGGTTCCCTCAAAGTTTACAGATCCAAGCCCTTACCTATCTTGGGTCTATACCCTCAAGGCTTATGGGTCGCTGATCCCCACCCTATCTTGGGACTTAATGTCATGTCCCCTTCTCAGTGACATCTCTCAGAGCACAGGATTGGCCTATCATACGACCCTCGTAGGTTGATAGACTGGATAGAGGGTCACTTCGGAGCTTGGCTCAGCTTCAGTTGGCAGAGTTTGATCAGTAGGCTTTCGTTTGGGCTCGATCGGAGACTTTTTGCAGAGTTGCTATTTTTAGCAGTTCCTGGCAGTCAGCGTGGGACCCCTGCTATTTTTAGCAGTATGGCCTTGGCAGTGTTCAAAATCACTTCAGTGTTCGTCAGCTTCAGACGGAACAGTCATCGGATGAGTAACGAGAGAAATATTAATATTTAATTGTATTGATTAAATATTAATTATTTAATGATTATAATATAAAGTTATAATATTAAATTATAACTTAAGTGATTCTTTTTGAGGGGGTCGCCCATCATCAGAAAGGGGCTAGTTATTGATTATAATTTATTATAATAATTTGGCTGAGGACTATGGAAGAATTAAAAGAAATAAAAGTCAAATATTTAATAAAACCCTATCTTTGTGGAAATCGCACTTTTCAATGAATAAAGGGTTTTGCCTTGAAAAGTGCGCCATTATGAGATTATTGATTTGAGAACTAATCAACTTTGATCTGAGCAAGAGACTTTAGGGTTTCAAGTTCGAATTCCTTGGGGAACGAGCCATCTCCATCGGAAGCAATTCAGAGGGTGTGAAATAACACTTGATTTATTGCCAGCAGAGGTTTCTTCATTCAGGAGGAATCACAGAGCTTCAAAGATATTCATATTCAGGGTTTACAGAGTAGTTCTTTATCCAGAGGTCATCCATTCATCTAGGCGCCCATATTTGGAGATCTGGAGAGTTTTCAAAGGAGCCGTACAAATCATTAATTGCTGCTGTCAGCCGTACCATTCAGTACAGCAGGCCGTACTTCTGTCCTTGGGCTGTACTTCTCAAATCAAAAGAAACTCCTTTTCCTTTGGTTTCCAGTTTGCATCATTTGGGGCGCTGGGGTTTCAGGAGGCATTGGAGATCACCAGACAGGAGGAGAAACACGTCTTCATCTCAGCCGTACCAGATTTCTGATCATCTACAGCTTGCTGTTTACCAGGTTTTTACCTCAATAAAAGCTTGTATTCTTTATTGCATGCTATCAGATCGATGTTGTATTGAACCTATATGAGCAATAGATGAAACGCCTTCAATATATCTTGTATTTCTTATGCATGTTGGCCATTTAGTATTCTTTATAGAATTTATTATTCTTTTCAAGCAAAATCGCATTTTACCATATTCATGCAAAAACCCAAAAATCACAAAAAAACCAAAAATTCAAAAAAACTTCAGAAAAACAGTTAGAGACAGAAATAGGGGAAATCTAGGGTTTCTACACTTAACCTATTACTTGGATTTAGACTACCCCTCTTTGGAACATCTCATCCCCATCTTGTTAAATACTGACAGTAATAACATGATTTAGACTATAAGTACACTAACTTCTAATGTATTATGAATATATATGATAATAAGTATGACTGTCATACATATTGCAGTTTTTAACAATATTATTACTAGATTCTGCATAACAACTTTATCGGGCTTCATATACTAAGCATACATATTAAGCACATCCCCATGCATACCACCAAGAACACAAATGTTACTGCCTGTAACTTGATAACAATTCTGATCTGATCTGATCAATGGTGATGTCATTAGATGCTTTTGATTCCTTCCCTTTATATCTCTCAATTTGAGGGAGAGGTCACACCTCTTCATCATGTATGCCCTTTGGCAAGAGACATACCCTTTCACCATTAGCACCCCTTGAAAGAGTGCAACTCTTCATTATTTCTACCCTTTGAAAGGGACACAGCCTTTCATAATCAGATCTGCACTTCTCATTTCCAAATTATACCCCCTCTCAAATGAGGTTCTCTTCTCCCTTTTATATCTCATTGTTGAGGGAGTCACAACTTTTCCTTTCACGTCTTTTGACTTTTTCATTAACTTAATTAATTTTTAATTAATCATATTTAATTATATTATTTTATATTTTAATTTAATTTGTAATGTTTTAATTTTATTATTACCATTTATTATTAAATTCTATTTCAAAGTGGGGACATTACAAAATATTTCCTCAAAGTCAATGCCCTCCTTCGGTGAAAACCCTTTTGCTACTAACAGAGTCTTGTACTTATCAAAGGCTCCATCAGCCTTATACTTGACCTTATACACCCTTTTGTAATAAATGGGCTTCTTCCATGGTGGAAGATCAGACAAGACCCAAGTTCTGTTCTTTAGAAGACTATTATATTCAACTGCCATAGCCTGTTCCCACTCAGGTACACCTTTAGCCTCTGAATATGTCTGAGGCTCATAAATACTGTGAATGTTGGCCATAAGAGCAAAATTAACTGTTTTTTGCTTGCTCTTACCTCTAGCTGATCTACCCTCAATCAATTTATCATCATGAAGATCACCAATGGTCATGGCCCACTAATTAGGCCAGAGAGTAGAAGTACCAACATTTGCAACAAGAGGAACAACATCACTTGGGATATTTGGAACAAACTCATCTCGATGCAGATCCTGAGGTTCCTGAGGAAAGTTGGTGGCCAATCTATTTTCACTGGTCATTGAAAGACCTGGAACCACAAATTCTACAGGGACCACGACCTCCTTCCCGTACATAAGAAGAAGAAGGATAATAAAGATTTTGAAGGTTGCGGCCTTCCACACAGGGTTCCAATCGGTGCCGACACTCTTCGGATTATTTACGTTGCCAGGGTTTGGGGCGTCTCCCTTCCAATATTCTTTGTATTCCGGCAGGTACACCTCTGTTGGTTGCTCTGGTTCCTCTACTTCGAGCCTGTAGCTTTGGAACATTTCGTAATCCTCCATTTGCCAGTGGAAGAGCCCGTTAGTCGAGCATACCTCATCTTCAGAACATCCCTCCAATTCTAGCACCCCTTCACTGTTCGGCTCCATTGCGTTCTTGCCCTTACTTTCATCGGGACCCCCTTCCCCTTTATTAGAGTCCTCCGAGTCGGAAGAGGCGAGCTCTTCGCCGACATTTTGGGTGTGTAGGTCAATGGTATATTTTCGCCCTCCCTTCTCCATGGAAAGTGTATTTTTCTTCCAGTTGTGGTTTACCCTTTACCCTTGCGTTGATCAACCACACTCTCCCCAGGATGGCGTCATAGCCTTTCTTCTTCGAGGGAATAACCACGAAATCTAACAAGAATGGTTGCGTACCAATTGTCACTTGCTGGGCCATCAACAGGCCGAGTGGCTTAATGCCGTGTTGGTCCGCTCCCACCAGGTTGAATGTGGGTGGCCACAGGGTGGGCTTCCCCAGCCGCTTCCATGTTTCTTCTGGTAGTACATTCACCCCAGATCCTCCGTCCACAATGGTGTCCTTCAAAATGGTCCCACGAATACGCATTTCTACCACAGCTGGGTGTCTACCACTGCTCACGGCTAGTAACATCGGGTCAGTCGAAGGGCTGACGGAAACCTCCACCTGTGGTGTACTCTTCGTAGCGGTGGCGGGAACCCCTACCTGTGGTGCACTCGACGATGCGGTGCTTTGCACATTGGTGATGATGGCAGTCCTCAATTGTGGCATAGAGTCTAGAAGGTCTTTTACCTTTATCGGCACCTCTATCTGCAAGATTTGCTCAATGATGTTATTTTCCGCTTCCGTACGGAATGATGTACTCGCGACCTCGTTGTCCCGTCGTTCGATCGTCATCTCACGTTCAATATTGGCCTTTGCCTCCCATAATCGCTCCTTCTCCGTACGGGGGTCGGGATAAGTGGCTTTTTTCGTCTGGGCGCGGGTGATCGCCAGTACTTCTTTCTCACCAGTCTTCTTAGCCTTCTCAATGTTGAGGAGATTAACCCCTGCCTGCGGGCAATTTGCGTCCTCATGGTCGCCTGGCCCACACCAACGGCAGAGGTGCTGAGGGGTGGCTTCCTTCGTGCAATCACGGGCGAAGTGCCCCCACTGATTACAGGCCCTACATTGGATAATTGGCCGGCCCTTGGCGTCATACTGGATACGGCTTCCGTTATTGTTATTGTTGCCTCTTCCTCGCCTGTTGTTTCGGTAGCCGCCAGACGAGGCGTTGTTGCTCGCAGGCTGGGACGTGCCGGCTGACGCAGATGGTTCTGTAAAGAGAACCTGTTGGTTACGGGTCCTCATATTGTACGGACACTCCTTGGTAAGGTGTCCGGCAATCTGGCAAATATCGCAAAATGCTTTTTTCGGACAAGACCCCTTGGTGTGTCCGTTGGTACGGCAGTCCGTGCACCATAAATCCCCTTCGTCGCCTTTGCTTGTGCTTCCTTTGGTTGCCTTTATCTCTCTCATCATTCGCTCCATATCTTTCTGGAGAGCCCGTACCTTCCGATTAGAGTCGTCATCACTGCTATCACTTTTGTCAGAAGAGGAATCATCCTCCGATGAGGATTTATTTTTCTTCTTCTTGGACGTCTTCTGTTCACTTTCTAAATCCATTGCCCTGTTATAGGCGTCGGAGTATGAAGAGGGAGGTACTATCTTCATTTTTCGTCTAAGGGATTTCTTTAGACCTTCCACGAACCACCGTTTTTTCAGTCCGTCTGCCGGTTGGTTCTCCATCTTTCCTAGCAGCTCTTTGAGCCGCCGGCTGTAGGTTCGAACAGTCTCGTCCTTTCTCTGTTTCGTGCCGTAGATTTCGGCTACGATCTCATTATCATCTCTTAGGAGACGAAACTCTGCTTGAAATTCCTTCTTCAAGTCTGCCCATGTGCTAATTTTAGCCTTATCTGTATCCGAAAACCAATCGATGGCTACGCCCCTCAGGGTTGCGGGAAACTGTGTTACCCACTCGTCCTCATCGGTAACACCATTCGCTCCCCAAATTGTTTCACAAGTGCGACAGTGGCGGACAGGGTCTTCTTTCCCATCCCCATGGAACTTTGGAAGTTTTTGTTTTTGTGCCATACCTTGCCTTTTTACTACTGGTGGCTCTTGTCCTACTCCGGATGGGTCAGATCCTATAAGGGGTGCTTGACCGCCGTGCCCCGGTGTCCCTCCGACACTCCTGGCAGCCCCGGTGTCTTCTCCCTCTTCTGCCTCCTCCCCACTCCTTGGAGTTTTCCTAGCCTCTGGTGTGTGTGACAAGTCCCTCAAATCCCTCAACTGAGTTTTGGTACACTCTATCCTACGGCGGGTTTCCGCAAGTAACTCCTCCCGACTCCGTGGGTGGCCGCTGGCCTCACCGTCCCCTTCGGAGCGTTCCTCTTCTCTTCGCTTATACCTCTGTCGCCTTTCCGCTTGCTGTTCAAGGATCAAGGCACGTTGGGCTATTGCACGTT
The DNA here is from genome assembly GCF_030272615.1 of Cryptomeria japonica. Classification (NCBI taxonomy): domain Eukaryota; kingdom Viridiplantae; phylum Streptophyta; class Pinopsida; order Cupressales; family Cupressaceae; genus Cryptomeria; species Cryptomeria japonica. The sequence goes on from NC_081412.1 coordinate 150,185,375, forward strand.
CATCTATATATTGTTGCTTATTTTTGTCTTTATTCAGTGTATTGGGCATTAATTCCCAGACCGCTTTCTATATACTTAATGACATAAAAAGTAGAACACTTTTATTCATTCATAATGTGGAAGACAAGTTTATGCCAACAATATGACATAATTATTACAATAAGTGTTCTTTATTCCGTCCCGTATGGCTCACGGTTCAAATGCCCCTGACCTGGCGCCATCTCGTTCTGCTTCCCGTTCCTCGTACTGCTGCAAAATTTCTTGGCGTCGCTCCTCCCGGGCAATTTCCTCCACGCGAGCTTGTTGTGCCAACGATGCTTGTGCTAGCAATCGGGGGAGATGGTTCATCAACCGATTTACCTCCGGACTCACTTCCAACGCTGTCCACACGGCACTTAGTGGGACTTCCGCCTCCGCCGCCTCTCGTCGCACGTAGGTCTGAATGGCTACTTGGAGTAGAATTGAAAATTCTCTCATCGCGATGTCTTCTCCTACGTAGAGTTCCGTTTGGGCATCGTCGACCTCCGGGTTCACCTCACCAACGGGTAGGCCCATTGTGTCTGTGCGCCATCCGTGTCTCCTGTTCCCGAATTCGTGTCGGCAACGGCGCCAAATGTTTACCTCACTGGGTAAACAGGAAGAATACAGAAACTGAACAGCAATGCACAATGCAAATACAAAAGAAGTGCCAGAATAAGCTTGCCATTAATGTCAAAAGATGTTCATATTATAATCTGTCGTCAACATTACATGTCCTCCAACACCCGGAGATGGTACAATATATGACAGCCGAAGGGGTGCGACACAACCGTCGCGACTCCAACTACCTACCCGTCGGCTAACTAACTGACCGCCGTAACACATTATTACCGACGACAACACAAACATAACAACATAACATAATGATTATTCCCGACAACATAGCCCGCGAAAACCCTATCGGATAAAATCACCACCCGAGTAAAAAAATTGCGCCAAAAAGCACAGAAAAGGCTGCGCGGATGAAGAGCATGAAAAAACGCGGCCAAAAAAGAAATGCAACCTAGAAATAACTTTAAAAATAAATCACGACCAGGATTGCACAAAACCCTAGCTCGCAATCTTCTCCTTGAGTAGAAAATTAACTCGCCTAGAAACCCTCAAAAACCTCACTCACAAAAACCCTTCAAAAATTCTAAGCTCTGATACCATGAAAAAATAATTTGATGATTTTATTCATGAATATACAACGTATATATAGAGATTTACATGACAGTGTTCTAAAAAGAACAAACCGTTTAACCGAAGCTAAAAAGCTAACTACGTTTTCTAATAAAAATAAATAAATAAATACTAAATAAACTAAATGACCATTAATAGAACGACTAAAAATAGCTGACTGAATATATTCTAATAGTGACAATACCCCAGTTAAGGTGGTATTCTTCTAATCATAGGATTTTTCCTAATGTGCTTTTTTATAGGTAAAGGTATCTAATGTGGGTAATAATTGCTTCCTTCACCGAATTTATTAGGTATCAAGAGTTTTAACTTTTTTTTTTAAATTTTCCTGCAATTGTGTAAGGATTTCTCCTAAAGTTTATTTTTATCTAAAACTGTTTGTTGGAATTAACAACAGTTTCTACAGTAGACGTTCTTGGAAATTTAGCAAATGTTGAATGTAGGAAGATAAATTTGTGTCACTCGAGTCTTTCAATATTCTGTGGAGACATGTCCCGCACTTTGGCCCCACTTTGCATGCCACTATGTTATTTTCTTATCTAAATATCATTTCTAGGATTTTAGATGGTACTTTTAGGCATCTTCTTTTTTATGTTTCATGTGTCCCTGCCTTTGCCAAAATGGGAGTAGGTAACTTTGCTTTATTTTGGAAAGCATGTGCTTATATTACTAGATTGAGTAGTCAGTGCCAATTCAGCAGCTATGACTAATCCATTATGTAACATATGTAATAAACCAATGTATGTACTTTTTCTCATATATATAAACTTAAAGAATTAATGCGTTTCTTGAAAAAGTCAGCAGCTATGATTAATCCGTTATGTAACATATGTAATAAACCAATGTATGTACTTTTTCTCATAAATATAAACATAAAGAATTAATGCGTTTCTTGAAAAAGCCAATTCTAATGATGATGCAAGAAGGTTATATTTTTGTGAAAGAAGCCTTATGCAGTTGTGGTTACAAGGGGAGGAGAATTTGAGATTCCAAATAAGAGCACACTCAGGATTCCACTTGACTAGATAATTTATAATGAGTTTCATGTTAGCTTTTAATGTGTAAAATACATGACATAATGGTTTTTTTAAATTTCGGTAAATACTAAACCTGAAAAGAGATTTTCTGGTTTTATATGTTTTATTTATTTTTTAAATCATAAATCAATAATCACTAGATATATTTGTTTATGTGGATCTCACAATCATATTTAATAAATTTCTTTGATATTGTCTTAAAGGCTTATTCGACTGTTGGCACACCTGATTATATGGCACCTGAAGTTTTGGTAAAGAAGGGCTATGGCATGGAGTGTGATTGGTAAGTACATTTTGACAAAATATAAATCTTAAAATGCTTTGCGTTTTGTTCCACAACTGATATTATCTGATGCTTTCTTGTTTGTTACTTGCCTTTTAGAGTGGAGAATTCAGATTGAGAATTTCCAGCCTAGAGTGTTTGTAGTTGTAGGTTTAGACTGTTTTCATTGTTCATTGCCATGAAAGTTTTAATGGCTGTGGTAAGATAAAAAATACTTGTTTGTTCTACATCTCATTGATGGCATATGGTAGATGCACTTAGTTTGGTCTATAGTTTTCTCAAGCTATGCTTGATAGTTGATACACATATTTGTAACACACCTTTAATTCCTATGTTGTTGATTCAGTAGTGAGCTTCTTAACAACATAATTTGGTTGAGAATTGATCTGTACAACATTTCTGCTGATTCCAAAGTGTTCAGGCACAGCACATGCCTCTTTATTTTTTTTAATATTAGAGATAGTTAACAAAAGTAGGTACAATACGAGGTGAAAACATCACCCTAGAAACACCATCAGGCACAAGTTCAGCACAACATAGTCAAAAACTATAAAAACAAATTGTCCAGCAGCTGCTGTCAATAGAAACTGGCAGCACCAATAGCAGAAAAAAAGAGGTCAAAATCACAGTAGAAGAGTAACACATGAGAGCTCATAACTACTCCCCGCAACATTTTTTATTACTGCTGTACTGATACCAGTCAAAAGTGCCAATCACCAGATCAGCTGAGTCTTCAGGATCCATATCTTTGACAACTGGTTCAAACTTGACACTTTTTGTAGAATTAACTTTCCGAGTTTTTCAGCATACTAATGTTGTGCTTCTTCATATAATCCCTTTGCATATCCAGCTTTTTCTTGTTCAAATTGCTTCTGTCTTGAGGCCAGAAATATGCTCTTTTCACATCTTTTTTTATAAAGGGCGAGTCCGACCAACAAAAGCACAAGCCTGCCTTCTGGTATTGCAAGATCATAGAAACCTGCATCTTAATACCAAGAAGGGTGAGCTCACATTGTGATTTGGTAAGGCATCTTCTTTTACCTTGGAAGACCTCTTCATTTCCAACTTTCAGATATGCCATAGTATTTCATTAGAAAAAACCAAAAGTTATGATGCAGAGCTCTTTTAAAATGATTTTAACATGACTAAAAAGAATGTCATGCCAAGTAAACCCATCACTGACATACCAACCTAAACAATCTCCTAATAAAGATCAGAGCTAGGAACCATAATTATAATCAAAGAAAAGATGCTCATTAGTTTCAGAACTATTGTATAAACTAGAAGTTCTGATAGGGATACCTAGAGAGGACAACTCCACCTTAATTGCAAGCTTTAAAGGTAAGCAACTATCTAAAACAAGCTTTCTTAGGCTCAACCACACAAGTCCAAATATTCTTTAATACATGGTACCAATTTACCTAGGACCAATCAAGACCTGAGTTTTCATATAGTTTGTATATAACTTCCTTCATATAAACAGGCGGGATATATTGTTTCTTTGTATTCATTTTGTTGATCACAGAACCATCCTTTCAATTAAGGTTCTCCAAAATCTTGGCGTTCAACTTCTTAATGAAATTGAAAACTTAATGTCATAGAAGGCTTTCTTCAGAACAATATATGACCTTTTTTTTTAATCGGAGATATTAAATTCAAGTTGCAAGGTGCCCCATTCCTTAACTTTTCCATTAGTAAAAATATCTTTAAAATTAGAGATGCTTTGGAAGCCCATCGTTTAATGGGGCATCACTAGGTATGTGCAAGAGGTTTGTTGTCCCAATGGTGAAAACACTTTTATTTGAGAAGGCCTCCTTGTTCTTAATGAGGTGTTTGACAGTTTCCCAAGCCCTCCAAATGTAGCTAAAAATATCTGACCCAAATGGTTTGATAGAAAATTTACAAAAAAGCAGGTCATTAAGATGCAAAGCTGACTAGTTTTCACCTTTTTTAGGCCTTGAGATAGCAATATTGTTTCCAACAAGAACATTCCATAATTTCTTTCCATCAAATGCTTTGAGAATCCACTTTATTGCAAGAAAAATTCCCTGTAACTTAAGATCCTAAGTCCTAGACCCCCCATTTTTTTTAGAAGACAACACTAGGACCAACTGATGGGATGCCTTTTCTTACTACCTTTCTCTTTAGACCCCAAAAAATCCCTATTCCTTTTTTTTAATTTTATCTATTTGATAACTACTAAATAGTAAATAGCCAAGTGTTGGGACTCAATTTGACGACGTAAATTTTTCTTGAGTCCTATTCCCTTTGTGCATCTAGAACTCATTTTTCCCATCACACATGAATTATCCGAAAAGACTTCGAATGAGCCCCCTTGGGTCAAAATTTTCATAGGTATTGGTCTTTGGCATCCTTCATATCCTTATCATATGTTGGAAGTAGTCAGAATCCAACAAAATTTTAATATGGGTGTTTTTGGTGCTTCTACAAAGCCGCAAACTTTTGGTGGACATCTAAACATTTCTTGTTAGTCTTAGTGTTTGGTTCTAGTGTCCTATTCCGCTTAAAAGTTCCACAGGGCCTATTGCTTCCTTCATTCTTTCTGTTTCCCTTTCTATTTTTTTTCGTTTGTGGGAATTCGATAGGGATCCAACCATTTGTCTCTTATCTTGACCTCTAGTCCTTCCCTACTTCCATTTCTCACATTTCCTTTCATTTCCCTTTGTGAGATTCGTTTGCACATCTGAACATCTGGATCCCTATTCCAATATCGTGTTCCAACATCCACTTTCACTTTGAATTCCCATAAAATGCTCATCATGCCTTTTGCCTTTCATTGCTTCTTGTGTGGAATTTTAGCATACTTTTCTTGCATTTTCTCCTAAGCTTTTCATCCACTGCTTTCACCTGTTTAATGGGATTTCAAGGTGCTTTTTGACTTCATTTCAAATATCTAGCTCCAATGTTCTATTTCGCAAGGAAATCCTGCATCTCATTTTCTCAACTTCAGTTCCTCATTAGACTTTCACATTTCTTCCATATGGTCCCTTGCACTTGTATGCCCAATTTGACTCTTTCAACTACTAGATTGGTTTTTTTCTTGCATAGAAAAACTTGTTTATCTCAAGGACATGAATCCAAGTTCAAAATCAATAGTGGATGATGAAGAATGCCACACCAACATTAATTTCATGGTTGAGTTCTTAATGCAGATGGTTTTCATGCTAGCTACATGTTGCCGTTTTAGCAGATTTCAAGTGATTTTGACTTGTTTCACATGCCACATTAATGAGATCCAATTCCTAGTCAAATTCCCATAAGGATACAACAATCAAACAAAGTGCTATAAATATGAGTTCATTTCATAGAAAAATGGTTAGTTGGTTCTCCATTTCCATGTAGCTGCAAGCATTGAGCACCTTCTAGGGTTCCAAATCTTCTAATTCCAGTTCCTTGTTGAGTGAGACACTTTGCGAAACACAAATAGGTAGCTAATGTGTAGTAGATATATGTAACTGAATGTTTCCTTGGTCGTTTGTAGATTGTAATGTCCCTTTTAAATCTTCCTTATTTTTCTTTAAAATTTAAATAATAAAATCTACTCACAATTATAGCAACACAATTAATTATAAATACGACATCAACTTCAGAAACTATAGTTTCACCCTTTTTTTTGAATTCAAATATAATATTTATAATATATTTTAGAAAAAAGGGAACTTATCTTTTGTATCTGCTGCTAATTGTCCCAATTTTGCAGTGATCTATTTTCACTGAAATGTCTCAAATGTTTGCTTGAATCAGGGGTTTTTGTCCACTAACTCAACAATGGAAAGTAGAGGGTTCTAACTTAGAGGGTTTTTGTCCACTAACTCAACAATGGAAAGTAGAGGGTTCTAACTTAGAGGGTTTTTGTCCTTAGTTGTTGAACCACGATCCATGCCCCACAAGGAGTAATAATTCAGATATGGAATGTATTCAATGACTATCCTTCATTTTCCTTTTTGGATTTCCTTATATGCCTTTTTTCTCCAGTAGTCATAACCTTTCATATTCCCTTTGACTTTTATTAAGACTAAACTTTAAATTAATTTTAGTTTATTATCATTTAATGCCTTTTTAAGGACATTGTAAGTGCAAGATTAAATTCCACAACCTTGTTGGCTTTCTCCATATTATACTATTGATCATTGAATTTTTGAATCAATGCAACATGCTAAAGTCCAAATATTGAATCGGCTAACATATTAATTTTCGAAAGTTTTGTCACCGCCCACATCTACTTGCATTTAATGATCAACACTCATCAATCTCTCAAGACCCAATGGGAATAGATGGGCATGGGGTTTAACATTAGATGGGGGCATTACATAGATCATCTGGGAAACTTCTAAGTGACAAATTATGACAGCATTCTAGCCTTGTGTTTTTTCTCACCACATTTGCTGGTGTGATTGTAATACAAATTTGACAAATGTCATAGCATTCTAAGTCATTGCATTTGTAATGGTCAGTATTATATTGCATATGGATTTCTGGAGCTTGAAGAAGGATTACTAAACATGTTTGGTTGTTGATATTAATCTCTTTTATTATCACTCTGTGTTGTTTGTTTTGGTAAATTGTGACTCTGTAACCCAATACAAGGCACAAGTCCCAGAGATAATTATTTGCGATGCACTTAAAATGAAAAACATTTTTAACTCTTAGTTTAGGAATAGGAAATTAGTTAGTGTGCACTTCCTGATTTAGTATTATTCCAAGGGAAACATCTCCAGTAAGCTTCAATACTTTTGTCCTTAGAGAATTATGTCTTCTATATTTCATCGGCTTGATTGAGGCTATATGTTGCCGTAGGTTATTCCTTGGTCTTATGACAACTTTGGGTGCTAGGTGTGCATTGTATTACAAAAGTAATTGGTAAAAAAATTGAATGTATTAACAAGAAGCAAAACACTTCAATATAAAGAATTTACAAGATTACAAAATTAGCAAGTTTCTAAGAAGAAACTGAAGAAGATCGAAGAAACGATCTTATCTACATAATTTACATATTTTACATAGATGACCATTAATTAATAATAAACAATATCATTCTAATACATTGGATACTATTGCAAGTTCAATTGTGTCTATATGTGGTTGTAATTACTCTTTATTACGGATACCTTTAGGAATACCCTCTTAGGTCCAACTCAAATCGAAGTTAAGGAAATATTATTCACTCTCAACAATTGGCCTATCATCACTCTCTTTGTTGATGAGTTGATATATCCACTCTTCAAGAATGCCCTTTCCCTTGAAATGGATTGATCCCTCTAGAAGTGTGAGCAACATTTTTTGTGTGAGCAACAATTTTTGGACCCAACACTAGTAAGTAAGAACTTTTTGACAAACTTTGAACTTTGCTTGCCAAGGACAGAAGATAGGACTACCATTTAATATTTTTGTTTTTAATTTTCTTGAACATCCATTCCCACATCTATTTTATTGAGGGGTCTATAAGGAAAGGGATACCAAGGTACCTAACAATTTGTTTAGGTCTTCTCCATTGTCAATTTTTGCCTTTCAGCCACTTAGGAGGGGATTCTTTCCAACTCAAAATAATAGACTTACTTTCAGAGATCTTTGCACTTGTGGCTTTACAAAACAAATTGAGCCTATCAATAAGATTGTTCAAGTTTTCTTCACTCATCTCAACGAAAAGAGCAATATCATTAGCAATTTGAACATTGAGAATCTTATTATTATCAAGTAAGCAAATAACTCTAATAGGAGGTTTAATTAAATCACTCCTCAAAATATAATGCAGTGCATTATGAGCAATAATAAACAAGGCTGAAACAAGAGGACAGCCTCGTTTGATAGGCCTTTGTAGTGAAAATGGATTAGCTAAGGACCCATTTATATCAATTTTAGTAGAAGCATCCTTGAAAAGGATTTTAACTCATTTGCAAAATACATTAGGTAAACTAATTGCTTCCATGACAACAATCACGAAGGGCCACTCTGTCATGTCCCCTCTTTAGCTCTGTCTAGCAGAGACGTGAGTTAGCCTATTATGGAGTCTTGTAGGTTGGCAATGGTGGATAGAGACTCAGTCAGGATATTCAGTGTTTGGATTTGGTGTTTCTGGCAGTAGTAGACCAGTTTGGAGGAGTTCCTACATTTTAGGAGGCAGTTCCTACTTTTTAGGAGGTTGTGACAACGTCCAGGGTTGGGGTTCAATGAGACCATTCCTTGGTTTCAGTTTTAGGAGATTTGGGTGTGTTTCCTAGTTTCTAGGAGCATCCCTAGATTTTAGGGATGAGACTGCCAGTTGATCCATGATTTCCGACATCAGTCACAGACAGGTGACAGGTTCCGTTTCAGACTTTTGGAGTCATTTGAGCCTTCTGCAGTTATTTGGGTCATATTTTTAATATATTTAAATATTTCCTAAGTTAGCGTTTAATTAATTAAATAAGGCTATGTTTATAGCCATTTTGGAGTAATAAGGGGTTTTTGGCTTCATCTGGATGCATATGCCCATGTGTTATAGCTCGTTGGAAAGGTCTTGAACTTTTCTAAATGTTTCCCATTTGTCAGGGACCCTTTTGATGAACGAAATTCTTTTATATTAAAAAAGTGGCGTTTTCTCTATACTTGGCGACTAAAAATGAGAAATAAGACTTTATAAGCCTAAGCGCACTTTTCATACACTTTTAGGGTTCGAGCTAGAGGGAAGGAGTTATAAGGAGATGGTAACCTAATTATCAAGGATCTTTTACACATTTCATCTTTGATTTGGAGAATTTGCTTTGGAGAGCGATTCAGCATTTGGGACGAAAACCCCAGGGTCTTGCCTGTCTGGGACGTAGCCCCCAGCACAGTGGTTATTTGGTTCTTGCATTTAGTTTTCAGTGCCTTAGAGTTGGTATGACATCTTTTCTGGAGGATTCAGTGAAGAGAGTTAGGGTTCAGCGTGGAGATTGGGGCTTCTAGCTTGGCATCACCTAACAGCGGTACGGCTGTACTTTGCAGCCATTTCTCTTCCCACGTGGAGCTATGTAAGAGCTTTGGATATTTGTCGCAGCTTCCTTCTTGATTTCAGTATTCACTCTTCATTCAGGTTGGACTCATTGCTTATTGTAATCTTCCTGGAATTGTTTGGAATCACTATCTAGACAATTATTTGATTTAAATAAATCAGAAATCTGCTTGGTACGATTCTGGTTTGGCTGTGTATGAACATTTATTTCCAGTACTCTTTTCATGTACTTGTTCTTCAATTATTACTTGCTGAAAAACTATCAAAAACACAAAAATAAACAAACCTTCTGCAACTTTTGTCTGTTCTCTAAAACCATCAAAGGAAACACAGGAAAATATAGTTTATTAATTTAAAATCTACAGCAGATCAGCAAGGGGATCCATCAAGGATCTTTCACACTCAACCCTATCATAACCTTTCTCGAAGTTCAAAAGCAACATACTGACATTCTGCCTAATATAATTTGCCCAATTCATTCCTATATAGCTAGTAACTATGTTTTAATTGTTAGTATTTAGGTGCCATCAACCTAGTAAATCCTTTAATTATTTGTTCTCTTAATGTTAATTGTAATTTAACCATAAGAGGTGAAACTGTTTTACCAACGATGGGGAAAGAACTCATGTAAAGGCAAAGTTACAGTTACCGTTTGTCTTATGGGAAAATGACAAAATAGCTAGGCGTCCCCCTTGGAATCTCCTATTTTGAGGTGCTTGGACACTTGTCAGGAGTTGTAAGTGCATGTATGATAGTTATGACAAGTCATTATGAGTCCCTATGACAAGCATTTATGACCAACTATTGTCTTAGTCCATGGGCGCCCAAATTGGCTAGATGCCATATGATAGCTATAAGAAGCATCTGTAAGATGCTATTTTATGAGGTTGCCGTGGGTTTTCCAAGATGGTTTTTCTACCTGTTGTTTGGTGATACCTTAGTGGTATTCACTCCCAAGAGTTTCTATAAATTTAGGCTTTGAGCTAGTGCTTTCATCAAGTTTTGTTTAGTTGTGCAGTAACAGGGTTTTGTCAGATTTTACAGAGGTCTACAGTGAAGTGTATTCTTGTTGTAATCTTCATTGGATTAATAATATACTTTCCTCTCTTTTTGTGGTGGAATTTTTTCTTAAATGGTTTTTGCACGTATTTTTGGTGTTATATAGTTTATGTTTTTCTTTGTCTATTTTTGATTTCGCAATCACATACATTAAGGGTTAATCTTTGATTTCAGATTTGCAATTACATTTGGTTCAAGTTCATATTGCAAGCTTAACCTTGTTTGAGTAACTAAGACAACTTTATTGAAAAATTTAGCCAGCTTACTATATAGAGGTTAGAATTTTGTAAGAGACGTTTTGAAGAGTGAGAGGTCTCCAGTTCTTGATAAGAGCTCTATCACCTTTTTTAGGAAATAATTTAACAACCCTCTATTAATATCACACCATAGAGAACCCTTAACAATTTCTTTTTCATAAATTTCCAAAAGATCCTTTTCAATCCACTCATTATTAATTAGCTTTATTAAATTCAACGGGGAGACCATCAATACTAATGGAACATACCATTACTAAAATAATATATGGTTTTGATGATTTCATCTTTTGAAAGTTCTTTATTGATCTCTTTAGCATCTTTGCCACCAACCTTTTTCAGAATAACTTTCTTGCAGAACTCTCTAGTGTCAACATTGTGCACATTATCCTCAAAAGAGAAAAGATTTTGATAATTTTTTTGAAAAAAATCTTTCATTTCATTAAGATCATCAGACTTAATACTTTCAATATCAAAGAGACCTTTCTTTTCTTTGTTTTGTTTGGATTATAGAGATATGTGTTCTTTTTCTTATTACCTTTGGAAGGGACCGAGCTATCCAATTTTACAGAGAACACATATCTCTATAATCATTGGGATCATAATCCAAACTTATCGTCATTCTTCTCAATTATGACCCAGACCAACCTATTAGGAGAGAAATTGCTATCAGCCATGAAAAGAGTCCACTTGGACTCAATTAAGATGGCAGCCCCACCTTTTCATTTAATATGTGATTAGAGAAGAATTTTGAGTTTCTCCAAACAAGTTTTAGAACCAGAGAAACGGGGATCGCCCAGAATTGTCGAGTTTGGGCGATTTCCGAGTCGAGTCATGCTTGTCGAGTCTGGGTCAAAAAATCACCCAAAATCGCCGAGTTTGGTGAGTCCAGACTCCCAAACTCGGCCGACAGCATGTAACTTTAAGTTAAAAAAAAACACAACTTCTAATATGTTTTGAATTGATTTTTTTTGGTTTATATTATGCTTTGAGCCTAAAAGTGAAGTTCATTTCATTCATTTGGCAAAATAGGAGGTTAAAGGTGAGTTGTGAGGAGAAACAATAGAAAAATAACACCCGACGCCTATATAAAATAATAAAAGTCTTTTGGCCTCGCGAGGCGCTGCCCCTCAGCCCCGCCCTGTATCGTGACAGGGAGCGTGCCAGGGGCGCTGCCCCTGGACCCCGCAAGGGGTGTTGCCCCTTGACCCCAACTTGGGGGCGTTGCTCCCAAACCCCCGTCATAAAATTAGGGGTGAAATTGCGCCGATAAAAGTAGGGAAATTTTAACCTCCGAGTCTGATTAGGCTCCAATTCCATATAACAACATATACTTTCATTTGGTGCATCAAGAGTTGGAAAGGAAGAATTTGCATCTCATTTGATCATATGATGACATGGATTTTTTTATTCCATGAGTTTTGTAATATTGTATACATTTGACAATATTTATATATCTATGTTTGTTATTTCCTTCAGCTACAATTTGCGTTTATGCTTATGTGATTGATGTATACTTGTGTATGTAATCAAATTAGCTTCTATTTGATGATCTTATTGTGTCTTTAAGGTGTATTTAATAAAGGGTGCATAAAACAAGTTTTAAATCTTTAAAAATCTCTAAATTTCTTGAGTTTTTCACTTTGCCGAGTCCAACCGAGTTTTGACTCAGAGTCTCGAGTCCCGAGACGATTCGGCCTTGCCAAGTCCGAGCCGAGTCCGAGTCCCGTTTCTTTGTTTAGAACATTTCCTAGCTGAAATCCCACAACCTTAGTTTCTTGCACTTGCAGATAGAAAATCCATATTAGGCTTCTTGTCACATACAACTCTAAGAATATATATTTCTTTCAAGAGTCTCTAACCCTCTGATATTCAAGCTAAACAATCAATTATCACTTATGACTGGTGGGGGAGATCACAGGCTTCTGATTCTTGTACAATTTATCAAAACATTTAGGCAACTTTTCCTCTTTACTAATCTTACTGATATTTTACCCATTGGACTCTTGACCATTTCATTTTCTTTTCTTCTTTCCTCAATTAGGGGAATGCATTTGGCTTTAGCAATTTCCAGATGCTTCTCTGAAAAGAGTGGGTTTACAAAATGACTTTTTGTCTCTTAGAGTTTAGAGTAAAAACTGTACAATGTTCCTCCTCTATGGGATTGATCTTTGGTTCTAGCAACATTTGGGGGGACTTGTTATATTTAGTCTTTTCAAGCTCATCCCTGGCTTTAAGGCTTACTAAAGCCAATTGTTGAGCATTTTTCCTCTCTTGCATATCTTTTGGTTTAGAAGATTCCAAATTCTTATTTTCTCATTGATGTTTCACATTGTAGAAATCACAACATAAGCCTTTTCACTCTGGGGCCCTTTGATGCAAGTGCCAAGGTTAATAGGGCTTTGGTTATTCGCATTCTTTTGAAATTTAATCTCATTAGGAGAATGGAAGAGCAACGTACTCCTAAATCATTGTCCATAAAATCAATAATTTCCTCAAACATAGTAGGAATATCCCTTCTTTCCCATTAACTTTGATGTCCCTGTGAAAGTCTGTGGTTTCAAAGGCCTTAACATGGGTTTGGTGGCAGGGGTTCCAACCCTTGACCTACTCTATACCGTGACAGGGACTGTGTGAGGGGCAATGCCCCTTGACTTTGTTTGGGCTTCTGCCCCCAAATGCATCGTGACCCTGCAAGAGTTTCCACCCTTAGATCCTCTTTTTGGTTTTATTTTTATATATATGCATTGCCACCTGCCATCCCCAAAGCTAGGTCCATGGCCGCCACATCCACCCATTCCAAAACTCTGTGGAACACTGGAAAACATGTGTTTCATTTTTGCATCAATGTTTTGGATCACACTACATTACATCATTAGGATGAGAAACAAATGATAAAAGATACAAGGATTGCTAGGTTAGTTCAATAAGTAAGCCCTAAGCTGCCTAGTGCGATAGGCAGGTCAGCCAATGGACCAAAATAATAGAAGAGAACTAAAATTTAAAATAGAGTTACAAATCAAGAATTAAAACTAAAATTTTAGAAGTTTTGGGATTGAAGCCCAATGTGGAACTACAGTAATAAATGTCGACCAATTAACAAGAAACAAAACTAATAAAATCAATGTTTAGAATAAAAAGAAACACTATTAAAAAATAAATTTAAAATATAGGGCTAAGAGTGGTGAAGAATTAACAAGGAGCAGAAGATAATATTAACAGATGGTAATGGCAGTAATATTCAAAACTGAAATATGAACGAATGAAAATAGGATAGTGGGAATAGCCTAAAACAAAAGCATAGGTTAACCAGGAGTGAAACCAGGTAGGACCAGGGGCGGCAGGGCAGAGGGAGTAGGCTACAACTTGAAAAGGTAAGCAAAAAAGGTGGGGAGAATCAGCTCTGAAAAGAAAGGGAGCATGGAGATTAATTCATTTGGTGGCTACTGAAATCTTGCATTTTACTCCACTTGAAGATGATATTTGTTAATGTATATTAACTGAGCTGTAATCTTTTAGAGTGCCCTTCATTTTAAATTCTCTATCTTGTTTTTCATTTTTTAACGAATCAATCCATTTTTTCAAGTTATGATATTGGATAAATACAGCAGTGCTAGAAAGCCTGGTTGCAAGAATGCATCTGCACATATTTGAGAGATAATTTTACAAGTGTGTTAAAGAGATTGTCATTATATATGTAGTCTTATTTATTAAAACTCAAGTTAACAACGTCTGTTTAATCTGAACTATGACATAGTGTCCCTTCACCTTGAGTGATTTGAGCCACTGTCCCTTCACCTGGATTGATTTGAGCAACAGGGCATGTAAACCTGCTGTCTACTCTCGTGTGCAACTCTCATTTATTTATGACGTTGATATCTGTAATCTGAAATCTCAGAATCTTTGGTTTAAATCTGTTTTATTGACAAGAGCCTCAGCTATTTTTTTTTTATCATATGAATTGGGTCCTTGTACATATAATGACATGGTGACAGAATTGCTCTTGATTTTTGGGTCTATATACTTACAGGTTTCCGGGGAAAGCAGAAAGTTTTTTTCTCTAATGGCTTTACACATTTGTGTTCTTTTCTGCAGTTTTACTTCAAAGATTAGTAGAAAACTGGTTGCAAGTCACTATTTTACTCATGGTTATTTGAATAAGGCACAGCTATGCTCCTATCATTTATTACATTGATTGATTATTTTCCAGGTGGTCCTTAGGTGCAATCATGTATGAGATGCTTGTTGGCTGCCCTCCTTTCTGTTCTGATGACCCCAAAATTACATGTAGAAAGGTAATAAAAAACTATAGGATGGTTATAATTTGGCTGTTATTTTTCTCCCCTTTAACTATTCAGAAAAATGAAATGTTTGAATTGCCTCACTGTATGGCTTGGATATCTTACTGTGAAACAGATCCTTTGCTGGAAGACATGCTTGAAATTTCCTGAAGAACCTCGAGTATCACCTGAAGCGAAAGATTTGATTTGTAGGTTGCTATGTGATGTAGATCACAGGTTGGGTTCAAGAGGAGTGGATGAAATAAAGGTACATCATAAAATGCTAAACAGGCACATGCGGCCAATGTTTGCCTTGTTTAAATTTATAGAAGCATTATAATAGTGGTTTCTTCAGCGGGCATTTGAAAGTCTTTGGAGTTTTGCATGAAATTTTTCTTGTTTTTGCATATTTA